>NC_064635.1:96339871-96661019 GCF_023864275.1 Schistocerca cancellata | reverse complement strand
TAAATGAGTATCGGGTAATATCAACAGCAGCAGAAAATGGTATAACAGGTGTAGGATTCGTTATGAATAGGAAGGTAGGGCAGAGGGTGTGTTACTGTGAACAGTTCAGTGACTGGGTTGTTCTAATCAGAATCGACAGCAGACCAACACCGACAACGATAGTTCAGGTATACATGCCGACGTCGCAAGCTGAAGATGAACAGATAGAGAAAGTGTATGAGGATAATGAAAGGGTAATGTAGTATGCAAAGGGGGACGAAAATCTAATAGTCATGTGCGACTGGAATGCAGTTGTAGGGGAAGGAGTAGAAGAAAAGGTTACAGGAGAATATGGGCTTGGGACAAGGAATGAAAGAGGAGAAAGACTAATTGAGTTCTGTAACAAGTTTCAGCTAGTAATAGCGAATACCCTGTTCAAGAATCACAAGAGGAGGAGGTATACTTGGAAAAGGCCGGAAGATACGGGAAGATTTCAATTAGATTACATCATGGTCAGACAGAGATTCCGAAATCAGATACTGGATTGTAAGGCGCACCCAGGAGCAGATATAGACTCAGATCACAATATAGTAGTGATGAAGAGTAGGCTGAAGTTCAAGACATTAGTCAGGAAGAATCAATACGCAAAGAAGTGGGATACAGAAGTACTAAGGAATGACGAGATACGTTTGAAGTTCTCTAACGCTATAGATACAGCAATAAGGAATAGCGCAGTAGGCAGTACAATTGAAGAGGAATGGACATCTCTTAAAAGGGCCATCACAGAAGTTGGGAAGGAAAACATAGGTACAAAGAAGGTAGCTGCGAAGAAACCATGGGTAACAGAAGAAATACTTCAGTTGATTATTCCATGTAGGCTTTCACGGCCGGCGTCTTTATCAGTAAAGTCTTCCGGGCTAAGTTGCCGTGGTCGATCTGTAGAACTTCTTCTCCCTGACGTTTCGTTCTCAACTACGGAGAACATCTTCCGAGGTGAGTCGTCGACTCACCTCGGAAGATGTTCTCCGTAGTTGAGAACGAAACGTCAGGGAGAGGAAGTTCTACAGATCGACCACGGCAACTAAGCCCGGAAGACTTTACTGATAAACTTCAGTTGATTGATGAAAGGAGGAAGTACAAACATGTTCCGGGAAAATCAGGAATACAGAAATACAAGTCGCTGAGGAATGAAATAAATAGGAAGTGCAGGGAAGCTAAGACGAAATGGCTGCAGGAAAAATGTGAAGACATCGAAAAAGATTTGATTGTCGGAAGGACAGACTCAGCATACAGGAAAGTCAAAACAATCTTTGGTGACATTAAAAGCAACTGTGGTAACATTAAGAGTGCAACGGGAATTCCACTGTTAAATGCAGAGGAGAGAGCAGATAGGTGGAAAGAATACATTGAAAGCCTCTATGAGGGTGAAGATCTGTCTGATGTGATAGAAGAAGAAACAGGAGTCGATTTAGAAGAGATAGGGGATCCAGTGTGAGAATCGGAATTTAAAAGAGCTTTGGAGGACTTACTGTCAAATGAGGCAGAAGGGATAGATAACATTCCATCAGAATTTCTAAAATCATTGGGGGAAGTGGCAACAAAACGACTATTCACGTTGGTGTGTGGAATATATGAGTCTGGCGATATACCAACTGACTTTCAGAAAAGCATCTTCCACACAATTCCGAAGACGGCAAGAGCTGACAAGTGCGAGAATTATCGCACAATCAGCTTAACAGCTCATGCATCGAAGCTGCTTACAAGAATAATATACAGAAGAATGGAAAAGAAAATTGAGAATGCGCTAGGTGACGATCAGTTTGGCTTTAGGAAAAGTAAAGGGACGATAGAGGCAATTCTGACGTTACGGCTAATAATGGAAGCAAGGCTAAAGAAAAATCAAGACACTTTCATAGGATTTGTCGACCTGGAAAAAGCGTTCGACAATATAAGATGGTGCAAGCTGTCCGAGATTCTGAAAAAAGTAGGGGTAAGCTATAGGGAGAGACGGGTCATATACAATATGTCCAACAACCAAGAGGGAATAATAAGAGTGGACGATCAAGAACGAAGTGCTCGTATTAAGAAGGGTGTAAGACAAGGCTGTAGCCTTTCGCCCCTACTCTTCAATCTGTACATCGAGGAAGCAATGATGGAAATAAAAAAAGGTTCAGGAGTGGAATTAAAATACAAGGTGAAAGGATATCAGTGATACGATTCGCCGATGACATTGCTATCCTGAGTGAAAGTGAAGAAGAATTAAATGATCTGCTGAACGGAATGAACAGTCTAATGAGTACACAGTATGGTTTGAGAGTAAATCGGAGAAAGACGAAGGTAATGAGAAGTAGTAGAAATGAGAACAGCGAGAAACTTAACATCAGGATTGATGGTCACGAAGTCAATGAAGTTAAGGAATTCTGCTACCTAGGCTGTAAAGTAACCGATGACGGACGGAGCAAGGAGGACATCAAAAGCAGACTCGCTATGACAAAAAAGGCATTTCTGGCCAAGAGATGTCTACTAATAACAAATACCGGCCTTAATTTGAGGAAGAAATTTCTGAGGATGTACGTCTGGAATACAGCATTGCATGGTAGTGAAACATGGACTGTGGGAAAACCGGAACAGAAGGGAATCGAAGCATTTGAGATGTGGTGCTATAGACGAATGTTGAAAATTAGGTGGATTGATAAGGTAAGGAATGAGGAGGTTCTACGCAGAATCGGAGAGGAAAGGAATATGTGGAAAACACTGATAAGGAGAAGGGACAGGATGATAGGACATCTGCCAAGACATGAGGGAATGACTTCCATTTTACTAGAGGGAGCTGTAGAGGGCAAAAACTGTAGAGGAAGACAGAGATTGGAATACGTCAAGCAAATAATTGAGGACGTAGGTTGCAAGTGCTACTCTGAGATGAAGAGGTTAGCACAGGAAAGGAATTCGTGGCGGGCTGCATCAAACCAGTCAGTAGACTGATGACCAAAAAAAATAAGAAAACGCCATATCTAGATTTAGCCTTAGTATCCCTTTTCAAAAAAATGTTCAAATGTGTGTGAAACTTATGGGACTTAACTGGTAAGGTCATCAGTCCCTAAGCTTACACATTACTTAACCTAAATTATCATAAGGACAAACACTGACACCCATGCCCGAGGGAGGACTCGAACCTCCGCCGGGACCAGCCACACAGTCCACGACTGCAGCGCCCTAGACCGCTCTGCTAATCCCGCGCGGCCATCTCTTTTCAGATTTTCTAGTTTCCGTACAACGCTCATACTTCTGACATTCCATGTCCCAACTCTTAGAACGTTATCATTTCTTTGGTTATTCAGTCTTTTTCTCATGGTGACCTCCCGCTTGGCAGTTCCCTCCCAGAAATCTGAATAGGGGAGTAGTCCGGAATCTTTCACTAATGGAGAGATCATGACACTTTCTCAACTACAGGCCACATGTCCTGTCGATAAACATTATGGCGTCTTTAATGCTATGGTTTCCATTGATTTCTGCATCCTCATGCCGTTGATCATTGCTGAATCTTCCGCCTTTTGGGAGCAGTTTTCCACCCCAAAGTCAAGAGCGCGCCCTGACCCCTTTAGCAAAACTGTTGGCGGAATTAGGTGACTTCGGCTGCCATTACTGATGAGAATGTCGTAACGTATCTGAAGTATATGGCCTTTCCATACAAATCGGCAAGATACTTGGCGCAATTTCTTCGTCACCATTCTGAGAAGGGGAAATGTCTGCGTGTTGTGTTATAATTAAAGTTAAACTTTCAGACCGCTGTAGAAATAACACCACTGGTCAGAATGACGTCAAATTGCAACACAATATTACCGGAGTAGGGGGAAAACGTATGACGGAAGAAAAATAAATTGATACAAAATGTAGCAATTGATGCCGCTGTAAAAATCGTAATTTAATAGTGGTCGACCACAAATGACAAATGAATCATACAACAATGCCTAAGGCGTACGTTTGACGTTAAACAAACTGTACTACTCAGTGTACATGGGTGTACAGGTGTGATACTGTTAGTTACGTAAGTCCGTCCACCATGGCAAGGTCATATCACATCGGGTAGCAAAAATCGGTTTTTAATTGTCCTGAGGCCAAAAACCGCATAAAACGTATGAATCAAAACCAAATGTGATTATTAATTTCCTGTGACTGGCGCAAGACATGTCCATTATGCTGCCCACCGTTATCTGCAACAATTTGAAATCGAGAAACAGCATGTTCCACAACTGGCCGAAGTGTTTACGGGGTCACGTTCAGAATGTGTTACGCAGTGCGTAACTTCAATGCAGCTAAGTTTGCAATCGGAGTCGGCCGGTGTGGCCTTGCGGTTCAAGGCGCTACAATTTGGAACCGCGCGACCGCTACGGTCGCAGGTTCGAATCCTGCGTCGGGCATAGATGTGTGTGTTGTCCTTAGGTTAGTTAGGTTTAAGCAGTTCTAAGTTCTAGGGGACTGATGACCTCAGATGTTAAGTCCCGTAGTGCTCAGAGCCATTTGAAGTTTTTTTTTTTTATCTGAACGCATTTTTCAGATAACCCCCACAACCATAAGTCACACGGATTAAGATCAGGTGATCGGTACTGGAAGGCTGTACGGAAATGGCGGCTGATAATTCTAGAATTTCCGAAATGGCGCTTCAGCAATTGCTTAACTGAATTTCCAATGTGCGGAGGTGCGCCATCTTGCATAAAAATGAACCCATCCACACATCCACGCTGATGGAGAGTTGTAACGATGTGGTTGCGCAGAAGACACTCATAGCACTTACTAGTGACGGTACAGGTAATAGGGCCAGAAGCACCTGTCTCTTCGAAAACTTGCAGCACACAGTGACCTTTTCAGGATGAGATGGTACTGGTGGATTTGCGTGTGAATTTTCCGTTGCCCATATTCGTCAATTCTGTGTATTGACGTATCCGGTCAGATGGAAGTGGACTTCGTCTGCCCACTAAATCTTCCAAGGTCAATCATTGTCCACTTCCATGCGAGACAGAATTTCTAAAGTAAAGGCCTCTCTTGCTGGCGGTCAACAGGAGCAACTCTTGCACGTGGGTAATTTCGAATGTATAGTAAAGAAGGACGTTTCGTAGGATTTTACCCACCGTGCTCACGGGTATGTCCAATGTTCGGGCAATTCTCCGCGCACTACACGTCCGCACCCCACCACTCGTCTCCTCCTGCATTGCTGTGGCCGCTGCTTCCACTGACGTCGAATAAATTCGTTTCCTGCCTCTACCAGGTTGCACACCAAAAGAACATGTCTTTTCGAATTTCCGAATCATTTTCTCCAGACCCACGGCAGTCATCGGACCGATGCCTCTTTTTCAAACCCTTCAGTGTCCGGAACTTCTGCAGAGCGACTTGAACACAGTCATCATTCTTGTAATACAGCTTTACAAGCAGAGCACGATCCTGCATTGAGACAGTCATGGCGAACGTCGCAGACGCAAAAGGAGGAAAAGGCGTGTACCCGGTGTGTTTATACCAACTAAATTGGGTCGTGGGTGTGACAAGTATTCTCATTTACGATTCTGACGGATAGTGCCATCTATTGATAGATTTTCACCCTTTTTGTTTTTCTTCTGCCATACATTTTCCCCTTCTCCGATAATATTCCGTTGCAATTTGACGTCATTATGACCAGTGGTGTTATTTCTACAGCGTTTTGAAAGCTTAACTTTAATTATAATCACCCTATACATTCAAAAACACTGTGATTCTATGACCTTAATTAGCGTACAAAGTTTAGAAGACCTTACAACGTGCGAACAACATAGAAATTGGATTATAGAAGAACACACAAAACAATGTACAGACTGACACGTTAAGTGAGTGAAGCAGCGAGTGCTAAGCTAGTTCTACACGTCATACTTGCCAGCAACTTGGACGCAAAACATGTTACCCTAATTGTATTATTTCACGCTCTTATCTGCCCTTGGAATATCTTCGGGATTGCCTGAGTTGTGGCCATGCGGTTCTAGGCGCTTCAGCCTGGAACCGCGCGACCGCTACGGTCGCACGTCCGAATCGTGTCTCTGGCATGGATATCTGTGATGTCCTTCACTTAATTAGGTTTAAGTAGTTCTAAGTTCTAGGGGAATGATGACCTCAGAAGTTAAGTCCCATAGTGCTCAGAACCATTTTTGAACCTACATTGAGATAGTCATGGCGAACGTCGCAGACGCGAAAGTAGGAAAAGCCGTGTACCCGGAGTGTTTGTACTAACCTCAGTGGGTCGTGCGCATGACAGGTGTTTTCATTTACGTATTCTGGCACATACAGTGCTATTGCTCTATTTTCACTCTTTTTTTCTTCTGCCATACGTTTCCCCCCTTCTCCGATAATATTCCGTTGCAAGTTGACGTCATTCTGACCAGTGGTATTATTCCTACAGCGTTTTGAAAGTTTAATTACAATCACCCTGTACTTTACAAAAAGTGTAGGTAACAAATATTCGCACTTTCTGTAGAATGGTGAGGGTCGTTCATGTTCCAGTACGACACGCAGAATTTTACTAGTAACAGATTTCGAACTCGGAGCTGCCATCTGCATCTGGCCACGAACGACGACAACCCCAAAGACGTACGGTGATCCAGAAAACGCGCCCAAGAAAGGACAGCGTGCTCGAAGCCGCGCAGGTTGAGGAATTTGCGTTTGTCATCAGTTAAACGTGCACCTGAAGTGCGACGAAAATCAGCAAGCACCACTTTTCTAGTTGTGGCCGGGCGGTTCTAGGCGCTTCAGTCTGGAACCGCGCTGCTGCGGTCGCAGGTTCGAATCCTGCCTCGGGCATGTATGTGTGTGATGTCCTTAGGTCAGTTAGGTTTAAGTAGTTCTAAGTCCTAGGGGACTGATAACCTCAGATGTTATGTCCCATAGTGCTCAGAGCCATTTGAACCATTTGAACCACTTTATTCATTCCAACTCACTGACATTAAACTTCGAAAAGGCTCACTATATGCAATTCAGAACCTGTAAGAGGTTTCCACCCAGCATATGCATAAAGTATGAAGAAGAGCAGATAGAAGAGGTCGACAGTCTTAAATTCCTGGGATTACAACTTGATAATAAATTCAGTTGGGAGGAGCACACCACAGAACTGCAGAAACGCCTTAACAAATCTGTATTTGCAATTCGAGTGGTAGCAGACATAGGCGACATAAAAATGAAAAAGCTTGCATACTTTGCCTACTTTCATTCCATAATGTCATATGGTATAATATTTTGGGGTAACTCTTCAAGTCAAACAAAAGTTTTCAGTCCAAAAGCGTGTAATACGTATTATTTGTGGAGTAAATTCACGGACGTCCTGTAGAAACCTGCTCAAAGAACTGGGTATACTAACTACTGCCTCTCAGTATATTTACTCCTTAATGAAATTTGTCCTAAATAATATATCTCTTTTTCCAACAAACAGCTCAGTTCATACATACAATACCAGGAACAAAAATGATCTGCACAAGGACTTAAAAGCACTTACTTTAGTTCAGAAAGGGGTCCACTACTCAGGAACACTCATCTTCAATAATTTGCCAGCAAACATAAAAAATTTAGTTACAAGTAAAGATCAGTTTAAAAGGAGCCTGAAAGACTTACCAGTGACCAACTCGATATACTCCATTGATGAATTTTTTAATAGAAACAAATGATGTATTGTATATATTCATACTATTAGTATTGTTATTTCAGCTGAAAAAAAAAATTGAGATGTTCCACATCCACGAGGATCTCCTCAGCACGGATCTATGGAACGAAAAACTGATCTAATCTAATCTAAGGACCACCATGTTACCGGCTGAAGCCCGATCTGTGAGGTTCCCCCCCTGAGAGTTTTCAACCTGACAGACGGTCAGCAGCTTGTCGCGACAGCGGTACGAGGGACAAGCAAAGACATAACTGGCGGTTTCAGCCGTCCGTTGACCACCACTGTCATTGCAGCGTTCTCGTACAAATGGTTCAAATGGCTCTGAGCACTATGGGACTTGACTTCTGAGGTCATCAGTCCCCTAGGACTTAGATCTACTTAAACCTAACTAACCTAAGGACATCACACGCATCCATGCACGAGGCAGGATTCGAACCTGCGACTGTAGCTGTAGCGCGGTTCCAGACTGAAGCGCCTAGACCCGCTCGGCCACTCCGGCCGGCGTTCTCGTACAGGTTGTAAAGAAACTTCCTGGCAGATTAAAACTGTGTGCCGGACCGAGACTCGAACTCGGGACCTTTGCCTTTCGCGGGCAAGCGCTCTACCAACTGAGCTACCCAAGCACGACTCACGCCCCGTCCTCACAGCTTTAAATCCGCCAGTACCTCGTCTCCTACCTTCCAAACTTCACAGAAGCTTTACTTCTGCCAGTATTTCAATCTGGTAACATCCCCCAGGCTGTGGCTAAACCATGTCTCCGCAATATCCTTTCTTTCAGGAGTGCTAGTTCTGCAAGGTTTGCAGGAGAGCTTCTGTAAAGTTTGGAAGGTAGGAGACGAGGTACTGGCAGAAGTAAAGCCATGAGGACGGGGCGTGAGTCGTGCTTGGGTAGCTCTGCTGCAGCCGGCACGGTAGCTCAGCGTGTTCGGTCAGAGAGCCGGTTGGCCTCTGCAATAAAAAACTGAGTGGAAAGATAAAAAAAAAAAAAAAGTTGGTAGAGCACTTGCCCGCGAAAGTTTTAATCTGCCAGGATTTTTCATATCAGCGCACCCTCCGCCGTAGAGTGAAAATTTCATTCTAGAGGTTGTAAAGAATTCCGCGCGCAACAGCGGCGAAGCGGACAATCTGCAACAGGCGACCGAGAAGTTCCTTAGAAGAGTTTAAGAAGGCAAAAGCACAACGAATAGGCGTAAATCTTCGAAACACGAATTAACGAATGGGAAACCTGATGAAAGTATTCAGAGAATGGCGGCAGCCAAGGACAGGCGGTGAACAATACAAATATAGCAACCGATGTTTACCGTGTTGGCTCTAACGAAAAATGTGACAGTAAATCAGACTGACCCACATGTGAAAAAATAACTTTGTTCGCCCGAGAAGCGAAATGTTTTCGCGTTAAACGATTTTTAGCTTCGTCCAAGAGGAAAACAACGTATTAGCTATTTGTGTATCAAAAGCACTAGCTCGATAACTTATTTTAATTATTAATGATCCCCTGAAATTTAAGACGGGACTGTGAATCTTACCAAGTGACAGAGCGACCTGACCTTTTGACTAATGATAGGAGGTGGCAAGTTCACGCAAACTCAACGGAAAGGAGGAAAATTATTCCCAAGTAACAAGAAAGATTAAGACACACGTGAACTGTGACCCGCGTACTACACAGCCTCCAGCTGTGATAAATCGGACATTAGAAGTTGTACAAGGGCGGGATATCAACTTGCGAAGCATAGATTTGGAGAGTCATGCTGTCAGAACTGGTGCCAGGAACCGAGATTGAAGTGGCAGTATTCTGAATCTCTTGTCCGAAAATTACTTCGAGCAGCTAATATTTCATCCATCTTCAGTAACTGTAGTTGTATATATCTAACCATGAGCATAAAAGAAATTTAACTTCCTTACCGGTTTCAAGAACTTAGTGCCTTTCTCCAGATGGCTGTGCACAAAAATATGCAACAAATAAGTAGAAGTTAGATAAGAATACTGAAATTAAGGAAATTTAAAAGCTAAACATAAAAAATGTACATACTTATAACTGTCGCAATATAATGCGCGGAAAATATGTGTGAAATAGTGGAAAAGATGACTAGTGTAAACTTACCAAATAATCCAAGAAAAGCGTTTTTAATGTTTCAATAACAGTATAAGTTTTTTCGTCCATCGTTTTCAAGCACATGTCTTCATAAAGAGGCACATTCGCAAGCACATGTTTGTAAAAACTTCACAGATGTTTTTGTACATTGTTTGGTCAAAAAAAAGTTTTTTCATAGTGCTAAAGATATAATTATTAAACTATTGACATATGCAGGAAACAATTGACATACGCAGCAAATAACTTTAGAATAGATCTTTAAAATTACTGAAATAGCTATGGCTTGTGAATTCTGTTTATTCATTTAGCATCGATTCTGGTTTTTTGATTTTGTGGAGGTATATCTCCAGTTGTTCAAACAGATTCAGGGTTTTACCATTGGCTTGATTATGTAATACTACCAAACAGTTTAATAAGTCACAGCTGCAAAATACTAACGCGAATTCTTTACAGACAATTGGAAATACTGGTAGAAGCCGACCTCGGGGAATATCAGTTTGGATTCCGTAGAAATGTTGGAACACATGCTGCAATACAGACCCTACGACTTATCTTAGAAGAAAGATTAAGGAAAGGCAGACCTACGTTTCTAGGATTTGTAGACTCAGAGAAGGCTTTTGACAATGATGACTGGAATACTCTCTTTCAAATTCTGAAGGTGGCAGGGGTAAAATACAGGGAGCGAAAGGCTATTTACAATTTTTACAGAAATCAGATGGCAGTTATAATAGTCGAGGGACATGGAAGGGAAGCAGTGGTTGGGAAGGGAGTGAGACAGGGTTGTAGCCTCTCCCCGATGCTATTCAATCTGATATCGAGCAAGCAGTATACGAAACAAAAGAAAAGTTCGGAGTAGGTATTAAAATCCATGGAGAAGAAATAAAAACATTGCGTTCCCCGATGACATTGTAATTCTGTCAGAGACAGCAAATACTTGGAAGAACAGTTGAACGGAATGGACAGTATCTTGAAAGGAAGGTGTAAGCTGAACACCAACAAAAGCAAAACGAGGATAATGGAATGTAGTCGAATTAAGTCGGGTGATGCTGAGGGAATTGAATAAGGAAATGAGATACTTAAAGTAGTAAAGGAGTTTTGCTATTTGGAGAGAAAAATAACTGATGATGGTCGAAGTAGAGAGGATATAAAATCTAGACTGGCAATGGCAAAGAAAGCGTTTCTGAAGAAGAAAAATTTATTAACATCGAGTATAGATTTAAATGTCAGGAAGTCGTTTCTGGAAGTATTTGTATGGAGTGTAACCATGTATGGAAGTTAAACGTGGACGATAAATAGTTTAGACAAAAAGAGAATAGAAGCTTTCGAAATGTGGTGCTACAGAAGAATGCTGAAGATTAGATGGGTAGATCACATAACTAATGATGAGGTATTGAATAGAATTGGGGAGAAGATGAGTTTGTGGCACAACTTGACTAGAAGAAGGGATCGGTTGGTAGGACATGTTCTGAGGCATCAAGGGATCACCAATTTAGTATTGGAGAGCAGGGTGGAGGGTAAAAATCGTAGAGGGAGACCAAGAGATGAATACAATAAGCAGATTCAGAAGGATGTAGGCTGCAGTAGGTACTGGGAGATGAAGAAGCGTGCACAGGATAGAGTAGCATGGAGAGCTGCATCAAACCAGTCTCAGGACTGAAGATCACAACAACAACATCAAACAAATTATTTTCTAAATTGTTGATGACATGTTTTGTTTCCAAAATATGTTGTGCAATGACTGATTTTTCATCGTGGTTGAGCCTGAAAGCATTTACATGTTCTTGAAAACGGGTTTTGAAGTTTCTGCCTGTTTTCCCTACATAGTAGGCAGGACAACTGGGGCATGACACTTTGTACACTCCACTGTTGTTGTAGGTTTGTGTATTTGATTTTATGTTATGGATGAGTAAGTTTCCTAATTTATTATTAGATGAGAATGAAACTGTTACAGTTGTTTTCTTGAAAAGGTTAGCTATTTTTTGTGATATGGGGCCCAGATAAAGGATACTGGCGAATATTTTCTCTTCTTTCATACTGTTGTCATTCCTTGTCTTGCTTTTGTGTATTTGTCTAAATTGTGAATTGTTTTGGCTGTGTAGCCATTGCTTATTCTCTTTATTGTATCTATCTCATTCTTGAGGGTGTTTCCTTCTAGATCAAGAGAGTGTACTCTGTATAGCATAGACCTAAATGTAGCGTGTTTCTGTGTGGTGGGATGGCAGTGTTATGTCTATGTATTTGTGTTTTCTGTGTATGCTGAACCTATGTTTTTGTTGATGATTGATCATTTTAAAGTCCAAGAAATTTATGATTTTGTTGTCCTCATGTTCTATTGTGAATTTTATGTTTTTGTGGAAAGAACTGAATACTGCTACTAGTTCTTCAGTCTCATCTTTTGTTCCATCAAATAGACGCAAGGTATCATCAACATATATCCAGTAATGTATTATTTTACTTTTGAATCTATTGTTTTGACTAAAGAACTTACTTTCCAGATGATTGAGAAATATGTCTGCCAGAAAACTTGATATGCTACTGCCCATGGTAAACCCTCATTCTGTTGGTAAACTTTCCCATTGAATGTAAAGTAACTGTGAGACAATTGTGAGACTTACATAGTTCGTAACCTAACATCAAACCTTTTCGTGACAGGAATATGCATTTCATCTCATTCAAGAGAACAAATAAATCATGTATTAAGACGAATTACACCTGAAGATGGACCCACAGGGTCAGAAATACATCATGTTCTGAATAAAACACGAAAAATTGTGACTGAAGGCGTTTTTTAGTTCACACCTCGAGTGTATTAAGTGGGAAAAGTGGTTCGCCACGGCCCGAGGTCCCTCTGCAGGTACAATTCTCAGAGTGCTGCTTCTCCGAACCACTCGCACAGCCAAGTCAGTGGACACACTTGTGGCCCACAATCCATCTTTCTCCCTGTTTTCCGTCGCCTCCACTATCGCCCCCCAGATACAAATAATCTACGTGCTACACATGCAGCTATAAAAACATTCTGCTCACAATTTCCTCATGTAATAAAGTCATAAGCCACACATATCAGAAGTAGTATTGGGGAACACGGAGATCATGACCTGAAATATGAATATTAATCTGACGACGGAGTAATTAAAATGAGACAGTGGCTTATCACCTTCAAACCTGACTAGTGCTGTTTGGAGATAAGTTCAGAAATGTCCCATCCGTAGAGCCGCTTGTCACTGGTATTATTTTATTTATCGTTAGGATTTCATGTGTTATTACAAGTAATTACGCTGTTTATGAGCACTTACATTTTTGTTTATGCCTTATGAAATATATAGTTGGGTACGATTTGATTTTATTATGTTATCGTACTTTTGCCCCCACCAAGAGACCAACTTCAAGATACATCATTATCTGATTAGTGTCATTAGCTGATTAGCTCCAATTCAGTTCTGGCATGATGTCTACACTTATGGACTTGCTTCCTCATACCACTTGTGTGCGGGAACTATGAACTACATGTAAGCTCTTATTGTGTTAATCGATTCGTTTTTGTATTACTCACTGTTATTGTTGACACTAGTAAATAATGCGATAGTTATAAGTATGTACCTTTTTTACTTATAAATGTTTAAAAATTTTTAAAGTTGGCCGGTTAGTCTTGACTATGTTGTTGTTGTTGTTGTGGTCTTCAGTCCTGAGACTGGTTTGATGCAGCTCTCCATGCTACTCTATCCTGTGCAAGATTCTTCATTTCCCAGTACCTACTGCAGCCTACATCCTTCCGAATCTGCTTAGTGTATTCATCTCTTGGTCTCCCTCTGCGATTTTTACTCTCCACGCTGCCCTCTAATACTAAATTGGTGGTCCTTTGATGCCTCAGAACATGTCCTACCAACCGATCCCTTCTTCTAGTCAAGTTGTGCCACAAACTCCTCCTCTCCCCAGTCCTATTCAATACCTCCTCATTAGTTATGCGATCTACCCATCTAAGATTCAGCATTCTTCTGTAGCACCACATTTCGAAAGCTTCTATTCTCTTCTTGTCCAAACTGTTTATCGTCCATGTTTCACTTCCATACATGGCTACACTCCATACAAATCCTTTCAGAAACGACTTCCTGACACTTAAATCTATACTCGATGTTAACAAATTTCTCTTGTTCAGAAACGCTTTCCTTACCACCGCCAGTCTACATTTTATATCCTCTCTACTTCGACCATCTTCAGTTATTTTTCTCCCCAAATAGCAAAACTCCTTTACTACTTTAAGTGTCTCATTTCCTAATCTAATTCCCTCAGCATCACCCGATTTAATTCGACTACATTCCATTACCCTCGTTTTGCTTTTGTTGATGTTTATCTTATATCCTCCCTTCAAGAGACTGTCCATTCCGTTCAACTGCTCTTCCAAGTCCTTATGAAGATGGTATCTGTTCTTTCAGACATGTTCAAAAGGACAGATAGCATCTTCATTTATGTTGAATGATGCTTTTCGTGCAGACACAGGACGTCTTGTTAGGACTATAAGTGTGCGCAATATGCTGCATCATGCGCAACCTCACTCCCGACGGCCGTAGGGAGATCTATCTTTGCAACCACGACACCATGCAGCGCGGTACCGATGGGCCCAACACGCCGAATGGACCGTTCAGGATTGGCATCATGTTCTCTTAGACGTGTTTGGGAGCAACCCGGTCAGGCTGAACGCATTAGGCACACTGTCCAGGGAGTGCAGTGAGGTGGAGCTTCCCTGCTATTTTGGGGTGGCATTATGTGGAGGCGACGTACGCCGTTGGTGGTCATGGATACGTGAATGCCATCCTCCGACCGATAGTGCAACGATATCGGCAGCATATTGGCGAGGCATGGACGACAATTCGCGCCCTCATCGTGCACATCTTGTGCATGACTTCCTTCAGCATAACGACATCGTTCGACTAGAGTGGCCAGCTTGTTCTCCAGACATGAACCCTACAGAACATGCCAGCAGTAGATTGAAAAAGGCTGTTTATGGACGACGTGACCCACTAACCACTGAAGAATCTACGCCGAATCGCCGTTCAAGAGTGAGACAGTCTGGACCAACAGTGCCTTGAGGGGCTCTGGAAAGGCTCAAAATCATGAAAAGTTCAACTTTTACTTTTTTGCGTTTTCTGAATCTGCAGACTATTACCTTTTAATAGATATATAATTTATTCAATTCCGAAGACTACAACTATTTTTAATTTTTTTTTTGAAATGTGTTCTACATGGGCGTGACCCACTGTGGCGCTGTTAAACTGCTGTCAAATGGTGTTATTATTAACGTCCGTGTTCATCAGGTACATTTTAGTGATATGAGATAAAGTATGTGTTGTGGCTAACCTGTGATGGTTCAATATATATCGCTGGTGTGATTGTCGATTGTTTCATGTTTATTTACTCTGTCGTTATCTCGAAAATATTCGTAATTAATTCTGTTTCTTGAGTATCTGTTTTGTTGAAGTATAATAATGAGTAAAAGTAAAGTTATTAGAAATCCTCTGAAGGCTTTTAAGAAAAGGAGAAATGTTGGAAAGCCAAAGGTATGTGTTGTTACTGTAAATAATAACATTCTAACATGGTACGAGCGATCCTTGCTTTAGACAAGGAACGCCTTCGGGCTGCAGACAGGGCTGTAAAGAGTCTAGAAATACAAGGAAGAGTAAACAGGAGGAGGAACAAGAGGAAGCTGGAGGAGGAGTTTGCAGAGGATGAAGATAATCCATCCTATGGACCTGGAATGCACTAAAAAGATAATCCAATCTTTGTCGCTCGATTCCCAAAACTTTTATTTTCTCATACTAATTACATGTTTTCTAAGGATCTTCCAAACATATTTGTTTCAAACTTTCAGTAAATGTTACACAGTACCTTCTGCATAATTTAACACAGCCTTTTTCCAAAAAACTGTATATTTTTGAATATATAAATAAAAAATTGCAAAAAAATGTTGTGAATTTTCATTACAATTGAAAAAAATCATCTTTAATAACTGAACTAAAATTTTGTAAAATCCCTGTGTTAAGTTGTAGCCCATATTCCAATAAATAATCTGTAAAAAGTTCAACTTCCTACCTCAAATACTTTGTGAGGAAAGATGTAATTTATAAGCGTTATTTTAACATTGCAAGTATAGGGCGCTCCGGAGACCCTTGATGAACGTGTGGATAGTATGCCACGACAAATAGAGGCGTGCATCAATGCAAGAGGATGTGCTACTGGGTATTAGAGATACCGGTGTCTACAGAAATCTGGACCACCACCTCTGACAGTCTCGCTGTATGGTGGTACAACATGCAATGTGTGGTTTTCATGAGCAATAAAAAAGGGCAGAAGCGATGTTTATGTTGATCTCCATTCTAATTTTCTGTGGAAGTTCCGGTACCCTCGGAACTGAGGTCAAGCAAAACTTTTTTTGACGTGTGTGTAATTCTCACTGTCTAATTTCATTCACCAACATTACATCATCCTTGCTCTACTTTTACTGACCCCATTTTTTGTTTATTGTTGTTTTCAGACATTATTCATTTAGCCAGTCTCAAATATAAGATATGTTAGAATTTAAGTATGTTAGATTTTAAAAGGTACAACCAATCATATTCATCACACAGAGAACACACACACACACACACACACACACACACACACACACACACACACACACACACTCTCTCTCTCTCTCTCTCTCTCTCTCTCTCTCACACACACACACACACATATATATATAGATATATATATATACCGGTAGTACACAGGTTGATGCAGATTTGTCATCACTCACTGCTGTTCTGGTTCAATCCCTCTCGCGCAAGAGCTCCAATACAAGCGACAAGAGAACAGTATTCACATTTACCTGCTCTGTTGGCCATTCGAACTGCAACACTAGAACGAACGGAAATAATGAAATTTTTGTTATTGTGCCTACACCGTAAGCTAGGAAGAATACACACATATTATAATAATGGATGCATACATGTACAAATGTATATAAATTCCACATCTTCACTGAAACTACATGACCATTTTTAACTAACTTGGTACATATATCAGTTACTATCTGGAAAGAACTGCCGTAGGGGTAAAAATCACCTGCCTATGAAAGAGGTAAGAGTGGGATGAAATGACAGTTTAGCCCCTTATGCGCAAATACCCACATTTTATTCATCCAGTATTTGAGAATGAGAATACGTAGTGACTTGCGACAAGCTTTACACATAATATCAAGACTTTACGATATTTCTCTGACAACCCCCACAAATGATGAATGGATAAAACTTTATCGCTTGATACATTTTTGCTGTTCATGAATCAGAACTGCAGCATGAAGCGTAACGTTCCATTTTATTACTTGTTTGATACCAACAGTTTTCATAACTCGTTTCGCAGACAGTAGCGACACTACGTGATCAAAAGTATCCGGACAGTCCCAAAAACATTCGTTTTTCATATTAGGTGCATTGTGCTGCCACCTGCTGCCAGGTACTCTATATCAGCGACGTCAGCAGTCATTAGACATCGTAAGAGAGCACAATGGGGCGCTCCGCGGAACTCACGGACTTCGAACGTGGCCAGGTGATTGGGTGTCGCTTGTGTCATACGTCTGTACGCGAGGTTTCCACATTTCTAGACATCCCTAGGTCCACTGTTTCCGGTGTGATAGTGAAGTGTAAACGTGAAGGGATAGGTACAGCACAAAAGTCTACAGGCCGTCCTCGTCTGTTAACTGACAGAGACCGTCAACAGTTGAAGAGGGTCGCAATGTGTAATAGGCAGACATCTATCCAGACCATCACACAGGAATTCCAGATTGCATCAGGATCCACTGCAAGTACGATGACAGTTAGGGGGGAAGGTGAGAAAACTTTCATGTTCGAGCGGCTGATGTGTGGAATGACGAATCACGGCACACAATGTGGCGATCCGATGGCATGGTGTGGGTATGGCGAACGCTCGGTGAACGTCATCTACCAGCGTGTGTAGTTCCAACAGTAAAATTTTGAGGCGGTGGTGTTATGGAGTGGTCGTGTTTTACATGGAGGGGCTTGGCACTATCACAGCACAGGCCTACATTGATGTTTTAAGCACCTTCTTGCTTCCCACTGTTGAAGAACAGTTCGGGGATGGCGCTTGCATCTTTGAACGCGATCGAGCACCTGTTCATAATGCACGGCCTGTGGCGGAGTGGTTACACGACAATAACATCCCTGTAATGGACTGGCCTGCACAGAGTCCTGATCTGACTCCTATAGAACACCTTTGGGATGTAAAACTTTGAACATAGCTGCTAAGGTTCAGTGACCGTGTCAGAATTATATTGTGACAAATAAGCCCTCGGTCACAAATTTTAAGTCAAAATTGACCTGGTTTCGACGCTACTATGAGCGTCGTCTTCAGAATTAGACTAACTGTACTAAAACATTAATAAAATTAAAGTTTGTACTGACTCGAAAAGATGCAGTACTTACAAGTGACGTATTAAAAAAGATCTAAGCCGGAAAGGCGACGTCATGAACACTTGTGAGATGGCGAGCCACTAAGGGCTGCTCGTACTGTGAACAACGGTTGCCCTTAGCGGCTCGCCATCTCACAAGTGTTCATGACGTCGCCTTTCCGGCTTAGATCTTTTTTAAATACGTGACTTGTAAGTACTGCATCTTTTCGAGTCAGTACAAACTTTAATTTTATTAATCTACTATATACGTAATATTTTAGTACAGTTAGTCTAATTCTGAAGACTACGCTCATAGTAGCGTCGAAACCAGGTCAATTTTGACTTAATATTTGTGACCGAGGGCTTATTTGTTACCACATAAACCTTTGGGATGTTTTGGAACGCCGACTTCGTGCCCGGCCCGACCGACCGACATCTATACATCTCCTCAGTGGAGGACTCCGTGAAGAACGGGCTGCCATTCCCCAAGAAATCTTCCAGCACCTGATTGAACGCCGGCCGGAGTGGCCATGCAGTTCTAGGCGCTACAGTCTGGAACCGAGCGACCGCTACGGTCGCAGATTCGAATCCTGCCTCGGGCATGGATGTGTTGAAATGTTCAAATGTGTGTGAAATCGTATGGGATATATCTGCTAAGGTCATCAGTCCCTAAGCTTACACACTACGTAACCTACATTATCCTAAGGACAAACACGCACACCCATGCCCGAGGGAGGGCTCGAACCTCCGCCGGGTCCAGACGCACAGTCTATGACTGCAGCGCCTTAGACCGCTCGACTAATCCCCATGGATGTTAGATTTAAGTAGTTGTAAGTTCTAGGGGACTGATGACCTCAGAAGTTGTCGCTTAGTGATCAGAGCCATTTGAACCATTTGAACCTGATTGAACGTACGCCTGCGAGAGGGGAAGCTGTCATCAAGACTAAGGGTGAGCCAACAACATATTGAATTCCAGCATTACCGATGGAGGGCGCCACGAACTTGTAAGTCATTTTCAGTCAGGTGTCCGGATATTTTTGATCACATAGTGTACATACACCACTGGACATATTTTCAAAATTATGTGATTGTATGACAAATAGTTCAGGACAGACAACGTCATAGGCATTGAGCTGCATGAAAATGAAACTCGAGGGCTACAGTCGCTAGAGAGACAGGTGAAATACACTGACGGAAAAAAAAATCGCTGCATCAAGCGAGTTGCGCGACATAAAGGAAAGTTGGTAGGCGTGTTTCTGGATCTGAAAGCTGATGTCTACTCAAATTTCGAGCCAGTCGCATAAGACTGGCGCTAGTAGCGCCTCTGTGAGGATGCAAATGACGTTTGGTTTAAATGCACGCAGTGTCGGTCGTGGGCGTTGGTTTGAGAACGGACGTCGTGAGTTGATGTTAGCCAGGAACACCTTTAAGGCGACAGTGCGGCCATTATCAACATCTCACTGAGTTTGAACGAGGTAGTGTAATGGGGCTACGAGAAGCTGGATGTACCTTCTGCGATAGTGCAGAAAGACTTGGCAGGAATGTATCCACTGTACATGACTGCTGGCAGCGGTGATCACGAGAATGTACGGTCACTAGAAGACCGGGCTCCAGACGGCGACGTGGCACTACTTACAGGGGAACCTCCCAATCGCAACCCCCTCATATTTAGTTATAAGTTGGCACAGTGGATAGGCCTTGAAAAACTGAACACACATCTATCGAGAAAACAGGAAGAAGTTGTGTATAACTATGAAAAAAATAAGCAAAATATACGAACTGAGTAGTCCACGTGAAACATAGGTAACATCAAGGTTAGTACGAGCTGAGGAGCACCGTGGTCCCATGGTTGGCGTGAGCAACTGTGGAACGAGAGATCCGTGGTTCAAGTCTTCCGTCGAGTGAAAAGTTTATTTTTTTATATTCAGACAAGCACTCACTCATAATCAACTTCGCTCTCCAAAATTCCAGGACATGTTCAGATTTGCTTGGACATATGCAGGATTGGACGGTCTACACACGGGAAAATTTGAAAACGTTAAAAACATGTTTTGACAGAGCACAGAGAAAACTGTGCGACTGTGAAACTGTTGCATTCATTTGTTGCAGTTTATGTGACAAACTCTTATGTTTTCATCACTTTTTTGGGAGTGATTATCACATCCACGAGAAAACCTAAATCGGACAAGGTAGAAGAATCTTTTTACCCATTCGCCAAGTGTACTAGGTAGGTGGGTCGACAACATATTCCTGTCATGTGACGCACATGCCGTCACCAGTGTCGTATAGAATATATCAGACGTGTTTTCCTGTGGAGGAATCGGCTGACCTATGACCTTGCG
Source organism: Schistocerca cancellata (assembly GCF_023864275.1). Taxonomy (NCBI): domain Eukaryota; kingdom Metazoa; phylum Arthropoda; class Insecta; order Orthoptera; family Acrididae; genus Schistocerca; species Schistocerca cancellata. The sequence goes on along the minus strand of NC_064635.1, from coordinate 96,640,497 downwards.
ATCAAATGTTTTCGGTTCCCTTTCGTTTACTAATCGCACGGTTCTGCGGTGCGGTCGCAAAACACAGACACTGAACTCATTACAGTGAACAGAGACGTCAATGAACGAACGACAGAGCATACCTTTGCGAAAATAAAGAAAGTAAAATTTACACTCGAGAGATGACTTGAACCAAGGATCTCCCGTTCCGCAGTTGCTCACGCTAACCAGGGGACCACGGTGCTCCTCAGCTCGTACTAACCTTGATGTTGCATATGTTGCACGTGGACTATTCAATTTATATATTTTGCTTATTTTTTTCATAGTTCCACACAACTTCTTCCTGTTTTCTCGATTGATGTGTGGTCAGTTTTTCAAGGCCTCACTGTGCCAACTTATAACTAAATCTGAGGGGGGTGCGATGGGGAAGTTCCCTTGTTAGATGGAAGACCATCGTGTTTGGGGTATGGCTCATCAGCAGCAGCAATGTGAGCAGCAGTTGGCACCACAGTGACACAACGAACTGTTACGAAGCGGTTACTTCAAGGACAGCTCGGAGCCAGACGCCCTGCAGCGTGCATTCCACTGATCTGAAACCACCGCCGTTTGGGACTTCAGAGTTGTCAAGCGAGAGCTCACTGGAGGGCAGGGTGGAGGTCTGTTGTGTTTTCCGATGAAAGCTGACTCTGCCTCGGTGCCAGTGATCGCCGTGAGTTTATTACAAGAAGGTCAGTTGAAGGCCTGCAACCAACCTGTACGCATGCTAGGCGTATTGGACCTACACCTGGAGTTAAGATCTGCGGTTCGACTTCGTATGACAGCGGGAGCACTCTCGTGGTTATCCTAAGCTCCCTGACAGCAAAATTGTACGTCAGTCTGGTGATTCGACCAGTTGTCATTCGTGAACAGCGTGACAAGCGGTGCTTTCTAACAGGATAATGCTCGCCCACATACCGCTGTTATAACCCAGCATGCTATACAGAGTGACAACATGTTGCCTTGGCCTGCTCGATCACCAGATCTGTCTCCAATCCAGCACATATGGGTCATCATCGGATGACAACTTCAGCCTCCTCCACTAACAGCATTAACCGTCCCTGTGTTGACCGACCAAGTGAAACAGGCACGGAACTCTACCCCACACACTGACATCCGGCATCTGTTCAGCACAATGTATGCACGTTTGCATGCTTTAATTTAACATTCTGGAGGTTACACTGTTTATTAATGTACCAGCATGGCCTACCTAGCTCTTACATTAACCTGTGATCTTGCAATAGGAACCACTTAAATTTGTTACCTAGACAAATGTGTTCTCGAAATTTCATCTCCCTACATTAATTAGTTTTTGGTACTTAGATTTTTTCCCTCCATATGTGTGTACTAAAAAATGTAACATATGTTAATATGTGTGACATATACTCGCATTAGGAAACGTTTTGCGTCACCCTGGTTTCCAGAACTCCTGAAGATAGACGATGACTGTCCCTTTGACAGTTCCGATATATCACTAAACCCGCCCAAAGATATAAACAACCATGCATGAGCACAGGGGGGTCCAACAGCCGATCAGTTCCAGTCATTCCACCAGGAAGGAGGTACACGGCTCCTGTTGTCTGTAGTTCAACCATGACTAGACGGTCAATACCGCGGTTCGATCGCGTCCGCATTGTTCCCTTGTGCCAGGAAGGGCTCTCAACAAGGGAAGTGTCCAGGGGTCTCGGAGTGAAGGAAAGCGATGTCGTTCGAACATGGAGGAGATACAGAGAGACAGGAACTGTCGATGACACGCCTCGCTCAAGCTGCCCAAGGGCTACTTACTACTGCAGTGGATGACCGCTACCTACGGATTATGGCTCAGAGGATCCCAACATGTTAAATAATGCTTTTCGTGGAGGTCTCCAGGTGTCTTCGAGTGAACCAAAGCAATATTTTTCGGTCGTGGAGGAGATACAGAGATACAGGAACTGTCGATGACGTGACTCGCTCAGACCACCCAAGAGCTACTACTGCAGTGGATGACCGCTACCTACAGATTAAGACTCGGAGGAAACCTGAGAGCAACACCACCGTGTTGAATAATGTTTTTCGTGTAGACACAGGACGTCGTGTTACGACTCAAACTGTGTGCAATAGGCTGCATGATGTGCAACTTCACTCCCGACGGCCATGGCGAGGTCCATCTTTGCAACCACGACACCATGCAGCGCGGTACAGATGGACCCAACAATATGCCGAATGGACCGCTCAGGATTGGCGTCACGTTCTCATCACCGATGACTGTCGCATATGCCTTCAAACAGACAATCGTCGCAGACGCGTTCGGAGGCAACCTGGTCAGGTTGAACGCCTTAGACACACTGTCCAGAAAGTGCAGCAAGGTGGAGGTTCCCTGCTGCTTTGGGGTGGCATTATGTGGGGCTGACGTACGCCGCTGGTGGGCGTGGAAGGCGCCATAACGGCAATACGATACGTGAATGCCATCCTACGACAGATAGCGCAACCATATCGGCAGCATATTGGCTAGTCATTCGTCTTCATGGACGACAATTTGCGGCCCCATTGTGCACATCTTGTGAATTACTTCCTTCGGGATAACAACATCGCTCCACCAGAGTGGCCAGCATATTCTCAATACATGAATCCTATCCAACATGCCTGGGATAGATGGCTGTTTATCGACCACGTGAGCCACCAATCACTCCGAGGCATCTACGCCGAATCGCCGTTGAGGAGTGGGACACTATGGACAACAGTGCCTTGATGAACTTGTGGATAGTATGCCACGACGAATAGAGGCGCGCATCAGTGCAAGAGAACTTAGTACTGGGTATTGGAGCTACTGGTGTGTACAGCAACCACGACCACCACCTCTGAAGGTTCCCCTGTATGGTGGTATAAATGGAATGTGTGGTTTTCATGAGCAATAGAAAGGGCGGAAATGATGTTTATGTTGATCTCTATTCCAATTTTCTGTACAGGTTCCGGAACTCTCAGAAGCGAGGTGACGCAAAACTTTTTTTGATGTTTGTCTTTGATCTTGTGTATGTGGGCAATGCCATTGGTGAGAAGGTCACCCTTTCTCAAAACGATTTCAACCAAATGTGGTACAAAAGTTACTTCCCATGTGGGAGGAAATATTGTGGGGGTAAGAACCACCATTCTCCTATTGGGGTGAGAGTGGTAGCGTGGCGAGAGAAGGGGGAGGAGTTAGACAGACAGAGTGGGAGGGGGGAGAAGATGGGCACATAGTGGGGGAAGGAGGACAGAGAGAGGGGGAGAGGAAAGAGGAGGATATGAACAGAGAGAGGCGGGAGGTAGAGATGAGCGGGAGAGGAGGAGGAGGACATGAACAGACAGAGGAGGGGAAGGAAATGGACAAAGAGCGGTGGGAGGAAAATTGCAATCAATACATACCCGAAAAACGCATTAACACATTAATAAATTTCCATTTGAGTTGCGGGTGTACAGCTTGCTAAATTCAGTAGACAGGCCGGTACCTGTGACAACAGCACTGGCGCTGATCGGGCTGGAACTCAAGTGGAACTGAGTTTGGATGAGAGGCACGGTAGCTGATATTTACTGTTGATCTTCTTTTAAAAACCCGAGTGGTTCTATCCGAGATGTTAACAAGTACACGGTACCGAGGCATGTTTAGTTTTCTTCACTACTGCATCTCTTACAGCCAAGGTAATGTCAGTATGAGCTCTCGCTCTACTTTTCTTTAATTTATCTGTGTTAATTCCATTTATTATTAGTAGATTCAAACAGTTGCTTCCATACTGAGCACACACTGGGTAAGTTGACGCGCCACACAAACAAAGAAGGGAATGCCTTCTCGAGGTCTGGGATCTACAAAATTAACTGTAGCTAATGCAAGAGGTTTTATATACATCAGACGGAACGTAATTTCAGCACAGGATATGAAGAGCACCCTAGGTTGACGGAGAGCAGTAATTTCATGGTGGCAACACGTTTCAGAGAGGCCGGCCGGAGTGGCCGAGCGGTTCTAGGCGCTACAGTCTGGAAGTGCGCGACCGCTACGGTCGCAGGTTCGAACCCTGCCTCGGGCATAGATGTGTTGAAATGTTCAAACGTGTGTGAAATCGTATGGGACTTAACTGCTAAGGTCATCAGTCCCTAAGCTTACACACTACTTAACCTACACTATCCTCAGGAAAAACACACACACCCATGCTCGAGGGAGGACTCGAACCTCCGCCGGGACCAGACGCACAGTCCATGACTGCAGCGCCTTAGACCGCTCGACTAATCCCCATGGATGTTAGGTTTAAGTAGTTCTACGTTCTAGGGGACTGATGACCTCAGAGGCCTACACTATTTTTGAAGCCAGCGAAGCCCTTCAAACACTACCTACAATCAAGGGATGAAGAGTTCTGGATGCACTCGTGGAAATGGGCATGGAAACGAGCATGTGAAGTAAGTTCGTAGATATGTGAGTGGATCGAAGAATTCTTAAATAACAGAACACAGTATGTTGTCCTCGACGGTGATGAGGATGAAATGATGAGGAGGACAACACAACACCCCGTTCCGGAGCGGAGAAAAACCTCCTACCCTGGTGGGAATCGAACCGTGGCCCGTTTGCAGGGGGGGGGGGGGAGGGGGCGAGCACTTCACGACCCAGCTAAGCAGGCAGGCTATGGCAAGAAAGTTCATGGCTCTTGCATCACGACAACGCACGCGCACATTCATACCTGTTGGTGAGTGACTGTGGCACAAAAAACGAAATCACCATGCTGCCTCATCCTCCCTACTCTCGAGACGTGGTCCCTGCGGACTTCTATTTTAATTTCCAAAGTTGAAAACCCCGCCGAGAGGACGAAGATTTGCAACGACAGACGAGATAAAAGAAGATTCGCAGACGGAGTTTCGCGCGATCCAGAAAGAGGCGTACCAAGACTGCTTCCGGGAGTGGAAACGGTGTTGGCAGCAGTGTATCAATTGTGGAGGAGAGTATTTCGAAAGAGATCATGCACGATAAGTAATAGGTAAGGGCAGAAAAATTGTGTGGCCAAAATTTCGGAAATTTTTGAACACCCCGTTCCGGAGCGGAGAAAAACCTCCTACCCTGGTGGGAATCGAACCCGGGCCCGTATGCATGGGGGGGGGGGGGGGCGCGAGCACGTCACGAAGCAGCTGGGCTTTATCTGCTAGCTCTTTTGCCCTCGCCTTCGGTTTCAATAGAACCCCGTGTCACTGCAGGTGTTACCTCTATCTACATTATTCCTTGAAGTAGTGCAAAATTTGGAAATTTGTGGTAAGGTCTGATGGGACGAAACTGCTGAGATCATCGGTCCCTAAGCTTACACACTACCTAAACTAACTTACGCTAAGGATGACACACACACACCTACGCCCGAGGCTGGACTCGAACCTCCGACGGAGGGAACCGCGCGGACCGTTACAAGACGCCTAAGACCGCGTGGCTATTCCGCGCGAAGTAGTGCATTTCCAAAAGTTAACGAGCACTTAGGTCATCCTGTACTTCCAGATCTCAATGTCGTTACCAGTCCCGTCCTGTGATGAACGCATACGTAACACCCTACACGACTAGGAATGAAACTTGTTTCATTGTACCGTTTTCAATAGTATGATTTCGTGTGGATTACGTTATCGGTGGCCAACTGCCTTGCCGCAGTTGTAACAGCGGTTCCCGTCAGATCATCGAAGTTAAGCTCTGTCGGGCTGGGCTAGCACCTGGATGGGTGACCATCCAATCTGCCGAGCGGTGTTGGCAAGCGGGGTGCGCTCAGCCCTTGTGAGGCAAACTGAGGAGCTACTTAGGTAACGGTTCCGGTCTCGGAACCTGATATACGGCCGGGAGAGTGGTGTGCTGACCACATGCCCCTCCATATCCACATCCAGTGACGCCTATGGTCTGAGGATGACACGGCGGCCGGTCCGTAGCTTTGGGCCTTCATTGCACGTTCGGGAGGAGTTTAGTTTTGTACTACAGGTGCATGTCGGTAGCCTGAATACACTGAATTTGTTTATACCACTCGATTTTGAGATGGTTTAACCAAGATAACTGAGGATGCTTTTTTGAGGTATTCTGCATTTTTGGTGTGTGGTACACTGTACACATTTCTGCATCGTGTAACATGAGGTCATCTTCATCCCCGTGGAACATTATTGCGTCATCGGTGTGTCTTTTATAGTAAAGAGCCATGTTTTTAACTAACGGATTATTTTGGAAAAAGTTAATTTCAAAGTTATTCAAATGGTTCAAATGGCTCTGAGCACGATGGGACTAAACTTCTTTGGTCATCAGTCCCCTAGAACTTAGACGTACTTAAACCTAACTAACCTATCACACACATCCATGCCCGAGGCAGGATTCGAACCTGCGACCGTAGCGGTTGCGCGGTTCCAGACTGTAGCGCCTAGAAGCGCTTGGCCACTCCGGCCGGCTTCAAAGTAATTCGCAGAGATGCCTGCAGTGGTGCCACACAAACGTTACGTATAGCAAAAACCCCGACCCATAGATATGTGTTGTCGTGACACATGAAAAGGATGAAATAAAGTGCCAAGTCGAGAAATTCTACAACTTCTGTAATTTCACCTATACTGTCTTTTTTATACTGTAATAAGGTATTTTTATCACGATAGTTTGCCTCTCCGGTACATATAAATTCTGAAGACGTAACGGATACAAGGTCGTGTCGGGAGGTATATGAAGGCCTTTAATTTGGTCAACAATTTCATAGCTGTCCGTAAATACAAAATGTATCGGGCATAATACATAGTTTTCTTTAACCATTTTTTGAAGAGATAATTTGGACAGTTGACACTTGCGATGAGGAACGGGTTGGAGTGGTGATAAATACGGCCTCTTAATTCAGTCAGGAAGGAAAACCGGTAACGGCTGGACCAGTAGGGATTTTACATACTTCATTCACTGGTAGAACACCAATTTATTTCACAGTTTCAATCACATAGCAGCAAATTAAGCTTTTAGTTATTTTGTTAGTTAATTGAAAGGCCAAGCACTGAGAGTGTCATTTAAAATCCAATGCAAGTTTAAATAATTTACAGAAAATTTTAACCCAAGATGGCTTAATATTCTTTACGACAGAACATACTCCATACAGGGTGTTACAAAAAGGTACGGCCAAACTTTCAGCAAACATTCCTCACACACAAAGAAAGAAAATATGTTATGTGGACATGTATCCGGAAACGCTTACTTTCCATGTTAGAGTTCATTTTATTACTTCTCTTCAAATCACATTAATCATGGAATGGAAACACACAGCAACAGATCGTACCAGCGTGACTTCAAACACTTTGTTACAGGACATGTTCAAAATGCCCTCCGTTAGCGAGGATACATGCATCCACCCTCCGTCGCATGGAAACCCTGATGCGCTGATGCAGCCCTGCAGAATGGCGTATTGTATCACAGCATTCCACAATACGAGCACGAAGAGTCTCTACGTTTGGTACCGGGATTGCGTAGACAAGAGCTGTCAAATGCCCCCATAAATGAAAGGCAGGAGTGTTGAGGTCAGGAGAGCATGGAGGCCATGGAATTGGTCCGCCTTTACTAATCCATCGGTCACCGAATCTGTTGTTGAGAAGCGTACGAACACTTCGACTGAAATGTGCAGGAGCTCCATCGTGCATGAACCACATGTTGTGTCGTACTTGTAAAGTCACATGTTCTAGCAGCACAGTATCCCGTATGAAATCATGATAACGTGCTCCATTGAGCGTAGGTGGAAGAACATGGGGCCCAATCAAGACATCACCAACAATGCCTGCCAAACGTTCACAGAAAATCTGTGTTGATGACGTGATTGCACAATTGCGTGCGGATTCTCGTCAGCCCACAGATATTGATTGTGAAAATTTACAATTTGATCACGTGGGAATGAAGCCTCATCCGTAAAGAGAACATTTGCACTGAAAAGAGGATTGACACGTTGTTGGCTGAACCATTCGCAGAAGTGTACCCGTGGAGGCCAATCAGCTGCTGATAGTGCCTGCACACGCTGTACATGGTACGGAAACAACCGGTTCTCCCGTAGCACTCTCCATACAGTGACGTGGTCAACGTTACCTTGTACAGCAGCAACTTCTCTGACGCTGACATTAGGGTTATCGTCAACTGCACGAAGAATTGCCTCGTCCATTGCAGGTGTCCTCGTCGTTCTAGGTCTTCCCCAGTTGCGAGTCATAGGCTGGAATGTTCCGTGCATCCTAAGACACCGATCAATTGCTTCGAACGTCTTCCTGTCGGGACACCTTCGTTCTGGACATCTGTCTCGATACATACGTACCGCGCCACGGCTATTGCCCCGTGCTAATCCATGCATCAAATGAGCATCTGCCAACTCCGCATTTGTAAACATTGCACTGACTGCAAAACCATGTTCGTGATGAACACTAACCTGTTGATGCTACGTATTGATGTGCTTGATGCTAGTATTGTAGAGAAAAGAGTCGCATGTCAACACAAGCACCGAAGTGAACATTACCTTCCTTCAATTGGGCCAACTGGCGGTGAATCGAGGAAGTACACTACACACTGACGAAACTAAAATGAGCTCTAACATGGAAAATAAGCGTTTCCGGACACATGTCCACATAACATCTTTTCTTTATTTGTATGTGAGGAATGTTTCCTGGAAGTTTGGCCGTACCGTTTTGTAACACCCTGTATAAGATATAGAATTTAATAAGTGTAATGCCGTAATAAAGGCAGAAGTAAATTTATACAACCGTACGAGAACAGATTAGAAGGGCCTTAATTACCGAATGGTGAAAATAAAACATGATTTATACATGACTGATTAAAAAAAAAAAAACGCTGGAACCACACATGAAACAATGAAAAACAATTTAGCTCCAGTATCTAGGCATGACAGTTTTAAGCTGAGGAACACACATCATTTGAAGATTAAACACTTTTTTTTCTATAACACAAGAATAATTAAGTTACAACAGATTAAGGTATATGTTGGCATCCCAACACAGGTCAATATTTGCTTAAGGTGAAGGTCACAAGCTAACGGATACAAATCGAGAATTATTCCAAGTATAAACTTCACTTGAACAGCGACAGTAAGCAGTTGGAGGAAACAGCGCGAAAGGCAGTCACCGGCGAGGGCTGCTGAGCATACGCACGCCAGATGACGGGAAGAGCCCGGCTAAGCAAGCCGACGGGGCGTAAGTAAGCGGGGCCCGACCCTGCGTAGCACGCTCGAGCAATTGGGGACAAGAGACTTACTGACGACATCTCCACGCAGCACAGATAATTTTAATTAGGCGGAATTTCAACACACAGCTGTGCATCAAATAGATACGAGGGTTGTCCAGAAAGTAAGTTCAGATCGGTCGCGAAATGGAAACCATAGTGAAAACCAGAAACGTTTTATTTGGAGCAGTTAGGTACTCCTTCCTCCTACTTCTCTATATATTCGCCTTTCCAACTTTGAGTTTTGTCTTAGTGTTGTATCAACTTTCCAATATCATCGTCATAGAAAGCAGCCGCCTGTGTTTTCTGCACTGGTCTGCAGCTCGTTGTCTGCGGAAAAATTTTGTCTTCATAGCCAGCGGTTCTTGTGAGCAGAGATGAGACTCAGGGGGAGCCAATTGCGGACTGTATTGTGGGTGATCAAACACTTCTGGTCGGAAACGTTGCAGGAGCGTCTTCATTGCCCCTGCAGTGTGCGGCCGAGAATTTGCATGACGAAGGAACTGCTCGACAGTTGTGTTATGTGGGCTGCATGACACAGGCGAAATCTCTAACCAGGCCCTTATACTTGGCGGGAGGCGCTATTCAATACGCGTCTTTACGTGCTCACTGTTCATTCGAAACTGAAAAGAGCGACGCGACACGATCGACGGGCGTGCTAGAGACACTGCCCAACACACCTGTGCAAAGCTTTACCGGATTTTTCCAGTGGTTTCCATTTCGCGACAGATCGGAACTTACTTTCTGGACAACCCTCGTAAGTCTCAGGGTAGAATTAATTACTCTGAACTCTAACCCAACACCATAAAAGTTAACTGCTTTTTAATAAGTTAACCAAAAGATTTAACAAACCAACTACAAATATTTAAAAAAGTTGTTGCAGCAATAAGAAGGTAATATAAAAAAAAATTATTGGCAGCAAACCATTAGAACAGCCCCAAGGATACTTGCATGACATTCAAAGCTCATCAATATTCACGTTAGTCCATAGCGGTTCGGAAAGAACAAATGCTTTCTGGAATGGTCTAAAATTTATCCGAGCGACGTACATAGAACAGACACACCGTGTAATATCTGAGACAGCGTAACCTTTATTACTGGTTTCAAAGAAACCAGAACAACAAAAGCGATTTATAAATTGGAAAATAAAAATAGCAAAACAGACACACATTCTGACATGAAGAATTAATCATCTGTGGTAACTGGTAATAATAGAGATTTCGCTGCGCCTCCAATTGAAAATTACAAGATCAATCAACAACATGGCGAATGGACCGCTCAGCACTGGCTCCACGCTCTCTTCACCGATGAGTGTCGCATATCCCTTAACCAGACAATCGTCGGAGACGTGTTTGGAGGCAACCCGGTCAGGTTTAAAGCCTTAGACACTGTCCAGCGAGTGCAGCAAGTTGGAGGTCCCCTGCTGTTTCGGGGTGGTATTATGAGGAGCCAATGGACGCCGTTGGTGGTCTTGGAAGTCGCCGTAACGTCTGTACGGTACGCGAATTCCATCCTCCGACCGATGATGCAACCATATCGGCAGCATACTGGCGAAGCATTCGTCTTCATGGACGACAATTCGCGTCCCCATCGTGCACATCTTGTGAATGACTTCCCTCAGGATAACGACATCGCTCAAGTAGGGTGACCATCATGTTCTCCAGACATGAACCCTATCGACATGCCTGGGATACATTGAAAAGAGCTGTTTATGGACGACGTGACCCACCAACGACTCTGAGCGATCTACGTCGATTCGCCGTTGAGGAGTGGGACAATCTGGACCAACAGTGCCTTGTGGATAGTACGTCACGACGAGTACAGGCATACATCAGTGAAATAGAACGTCTCACTGGGTATTAGAGGTACCAGTGTGTACGGCATTCTGGACCTCCACCTCTGAGCGTCTCGCTGTATGGTGGCACAACATGCAATGTGTGGTTTTCATGACCAATAAAGAGGGCAGAAGTGATGTTTATGTTGATCTCTATTCTAATTTTCTGTGGAAGATCCGGTACCCTCGGAACCGAGGTGAAGCAAAACTTTTTTTGATGTGTGTGTAATTCTCACCGTCTGATTTCATTCACCGACATTACATCATCCTTGTTATACTTTTACTGATCCCCATTTTTTGTTTATTGTTGTTTTCAGACATTATTCATTTAGCCAGTCTCAAATATTTGATATGTTATAATTTAAGTATGTTAGACTTTAAAAGGTACATCCAATCATATTCATCACACAGAGAACACACACACACACACACACACACACACACACACACACACACACACACACACACATATACAGGGTGAGTCACCTGACGTTACCGCTGGATATATTTCGTAAACCACATCAAATACTGACGAACCGATTCCACAGAACGAACTTGAGGAGAGGGGCTAGTGTAATTGTTTAATACAAACCATACAAAAATGCATCGAAGTATGTTTTTTAACACAAACCTACGTTTATTTTAAATGAAACCACGTTAGTTTTGTTAGCACATCTGAACATATAAAGAAATACGTAATCAGTGCCGTTTGTTGCATTGTAAAATGTTAATTACATCCGGAGATATTGTAACCTAAAGTAGACGCTTGAAACCTCCGACGTTCACTTGCGTGTTGTAACAAACACGGGCCACGCTCGGCGAGCAGCATCATGTTTACGATGACGACCGTGTTTACGAGTGTGGCTGTAGTGCACTGTTGTGGTTTGGTCTAGCTGTCGCAGTGTCCGCATGTAGCGCTTGCTGCTATTGTTATTCTGCATTCGTCTCCGCACGCAGACCAACTGTAGTACACCGTGTTACCAGACGTCTGTGATAGTTTAGTGTTGTAGGAACTGTGTCCATGGTGTATTCGAACTCTGAAAAGGCGGAGATGATACTTGTCTATGGCGAGTGTCGACTAAATGCAGCTGAAGCCTGCAGGGTGTATGCAGAACGGTACCCGGACAGAGAGCATCCAACGTGCCGCACATTGCAAAACATCCACTGCCAACTGTATGCAACAGGTATGGTCGTAGCACGCAAACGGATCCGTAACAGGCCCGTCACAGGAGAAGCGGGTGCAGTTGGTGTGTTAGCTGCTGTTGCCATGAACCCACACATGAGTACACGGGACATTGCGAGAGCCGGTGGACTGAGTCAAAGTAGTGTCATGCGCATACTGCATCGTCACCGCTTTCACCAGTTTCATGTGTCGCTACATCAGCAATTACATGGTGATGACTTTAATCATCGACTGCAATTCTGTCAATGGGCATTAACAGAGAATGTGTTGCAGTTCTACCTGTTTACCGATGAAGCGGGTTTAACAAACCACGGGGCAGTGAATCTACGGAACATGCATTACTGCTCCGTGGACAATCCTCGCTTGCTCAGACAGGTAGAGCGACAGCGACCGTGGACTGTAAATGTATGGTGCGGAATCATTGGCGACCACCTCATTGGTCCTCACTTCATTGCAGGGGCCCAAACAGCTGCAACATACACTCCTGGAAATTGAAATAAGAACACCGTGAATTCATTGTCCCAGGAAGGGGAAACTTTATTGACACATTCCTGGGGTCAGATACATCACATGATCACACTGACAGAACCACAGGCACATAGACACAGGCAACAGAGCATGCACAATTTCGGCACTAGTACAGTGTATATCCACCTTTCGCAGCAATGCAGCCTGCTATTCTCCCAAGGAGACGATCGTAGAGATGCTGGATGTAGTCCTGTGGAACGGCTTGCCATGCCATTTCCACCTGGCGCCTCAGTTGGACCAGCGTTCGTGCTAGACGTGCAGACCGCGTGAGACGACGCTTCATCCAGTCCCAAACATGCTCAATGGGGGACAGATCCGGAGATCTTGCTGGCCAGGGTAGTTGACTTACACCTTCTAGAGCACGTTGGGTGGCACGGGATACATGCGGACGTGCATTGTCCTGTTGGAACAGCAAGTTCCCTTGCCGGTCTAGGAATGGTAGAACGATGGCTTCGATGACGGTTTGGATGTACCGTGCACTATTCAGTGTCTCCTCAACGATCACCAGTGGTGTACGGCCAGTGTAGGAGATCGCTCCCCACACCATGATGCCGGGTGTTGGCCCTGTGTGCGTCGGTCGTATGCAGTCCTGATTGTGGCGCTCACCTGCACGGCGCCAAACACGCATACGACCATCATTGGCACCAAGGCAGAAGCGACTCTCATCGCTGAAGACGACACGTCTCCATTCGTCCCTCCATTCACGCCTGTCGCGACACCACTGGAGGCGGGCTGCACGATGTTGGGGCGTGAGCGGAAGACGGCCTAACGGTGTGCGGGACCGTAGCCCAGCTTCATGGAGACGGTTGCGAATGGTCCTCGCCGATACCCCAGGAGCAACAGTGTCCCTAATTTGCTGGGAAGTGGCGGTGCGGTCCCCTACGGCACTGCGTAGGATCCTACGGTCTTGGCGTGCATCCGTGCGTCGCTGCGGTCCGGTCGCAGGTCGACGGGCACGTGCACCTTCCGCCGACCACTGGCGACAACATCGATGTACTGTGGAGACCTCACGCCCCACGTGTTGAGCAATTCGGCGGTACGTCCACCCTGCCTCCCGCATGCCCACTATACGCCCTCGCTCAAAGTTCGTCAACTGCACATACGGTTCACGTCCACGCTGTCGCGGCATGCTACCAGTGTTAAAGACTGCGATGGAGCTCCGTATGCCACGGCAAACTGGCTGACACTGACGGCGGTGGTGCACAAATGCTTCGCAGCTAGCGCCATTCGACGGCCAACATCGCGGTTCCTGGTGTGTCCGCTGTGCCGTGCGTGTGATCATTGCTTGTACAGCCCTCTCGCAGTGTCCGGAGCAAGTATGGTGGGTCTGACACACCGGTGTCAATGTGTTCTTTTTTCCATTTCCAGGAGTGTACATCGCGTTTCTACAGAACGATCTGCCAACTTTGCTCGAAAATGTCCCACTGGAAACGCGTCAACGTATGTGGTATTAGCATGATGGTGCACCTGCACATTCCGCAATTAACACTAGGCTGACCCTTGACAGGATGTTCGACGGACGTTTCATAGGACGTGGAGGACGCATAAATTGGCCAGCCCGTTCTCCTGATCTTACATCTCTGGACTTCTTTCTGTGGGGTACGTTAAAGGAGAATGTGTACCGTGATGTGCCTACAACCCCAGAGGATATGAAACAACGTATTGTGGCAGCCTGCGGCGACATTACACCAGATGTACTGCGGCGTGTACAACATTCATTACGCCAGAGCTTGCAATTGTGTGCAGCAAATGATGGCCACCACATTGAACATCTATTGGCCTGACATGTCGGGACACACTCTATTCCACTCCGTAATTCAAAACGGAAACCACGTGTGTACGTGTAGCTCACCCCTCATGGTAATGTACATGTGCGTCAGTGAAAAAGACCAATAAAAAGGTGTTAGCATGCGGACGTAATGTGCTGTTCCAGTCTCTTCTGTACCTAAGGTCCATCACCGTTCCCTTTGGATCCTTACGTAATTCGGTGCTCTCCGATACACACGATCGAACAGCGGAGGAGTGGTACTCAAGCGTCGGCTTTAGGTTACAATATCTCCGGATGTAATTAACATTTTACAATGCAACAAACGGCACTGATTACGTATTTGTTTATATGTTCAGATGTGCTAACAAAACTAACGGGGTTCCATTTAAAAAAACGGAGGTTTGTGTTAAAAAACATACTTCCGTGCATTTTTTTATGGTTTGTATTAACCAATTACACTAGCCCCACTCCTCACGATGGGCCTGTGGAATCGATTCCTCAGTATTTGATGTGGTTTACGAAATATATCCAGCGGTAATGTTAGGTGACTCATCCTGTATATATACAGGGTGTTTCAAAAATGACCGGTATATTTGAAACGGCAATAAAAACTAAACGAGCAGCGATAGAAATACACCGTTTGTTGCAATATGCTTGGGACAACAGTACATTTTCAGGCCGACAAACTTTGGAAATTACAGTAGTTACAATTTTCAACAACAGATGGCGCTGCGGTCTGGGAAACTCTATAGTACGATATTTTCCACATATCCACCATGCGTAGCAACAATATGGCGTAGTCTCTGAATGAAATTACCCGAAACCTTTGACAACGTGTCTGGCGGAATGGCTTCACATGCAGATGAGATGTACTGCTTCAGCTGTTCAATTGTTTCTGGATTCTGGCGGTACACCTGGTCTTTCAAGTGTCCCCACAGAAAGAAGTCACAGGGGTTCATGTCTGGCGAATAGGGAGGCCAATCCACGCCGCCTCCTGTATGTTTCGGATAGCCCAAAGCAATCACACGATCATCGAAATATTCATTCAGGAAATTAAAGACGTCGGCCGTGCGATGTGGCGGGGCACCATCTTGCATAAACCACGAGGTGTTCGCAGTGTCGTCTAAGGCAGTTTGTACCGCCACAAATTCACTAAGAATGTCCAGATAGCGTGATGCAGTAATCGTTTCGGATCTGAAAAATGGGCCAATTATTCCTTTGGAAGAAATGGCGGCCCAGACCAGTACTTTTTGAGGATGCAGGGACGATGGGACTGCAACATGGGGCTTTTCGGTTCCCCATATGCGCCAGTTCTGTTTATTGACGAAGCCGTCCAGGTAAAAATAAGCTTCGTCAGTAAACCAAATGCTGCCAACATGCATATCGCCGTCATCAATCCTGTGCACTATATCGTTAGCGAATGTCTCTCGTGCAGCAATGGTAGCGGCGCTGAGGGGTTGCCGCGTTTGGATTTTGTATGGATAGAGGTGTAAACTCTGGCGCATGAGACGATACGTCGACGTTGGCGTCATTTGGACCGCAGCTGCAACACGGCGAACGGAAACCCGAGGCCGCTGTTGGATCACCTGCTGCACTAGCTGCGCGTTGCCCTCTGTGGTTGCCGTACGTGGTCGCCCTACCTTTCCAGCACGTTTATCCGTCACGTTCCCTGTCCGTTGAAATTTTTCAAACAGATCCTTTATTGTATCGCTTTTCGGTCCTTTGGTTACATTAAACCTCCGTTGAAAACTTCGTCTTGTTGCAACAACTCTGTGTTCTAGGCGGTGGAATTCCAACACCAGAAAAATCCTCTGTTCTAAGGAATAAACCATGTTGTCTACAGCACACTTGCACGTTGTGAACAGCACACGCTTACAGCACAAAGACGACGTACAGAATGGCGCACCCACAGACTGCGTTGTCTTCTATATCTTTCACATCACTTGCAGCGCCATCTGTTGTTGAAAATTGTAACTACTGTAATTTCGAAAGTTTGTCCGCCTGAAAATGTACTGTTGTCCCAAGCATATTGCAACAAACGGTGTATTTCTATCGCTGCTCGTTTAGTTTTTATTGGCGTTTCAAATACACCCGTCATTTTTGAAGCACCCTGTATATACACTCCCGGAAATGGAAAAAAGAACACATTGACACCGGTGTGTCGGACCCACCATACTTGCTCCGGACACTGCGAGAGGGCTGTACAAGCAATGATCACACGCACGGCACAGCGGACACACCAGGAACCGCGGTGTTGGCCGTCGAATGGCGCTAGCTGCGCAGCATTTGTGCACCGCCGCCGTCAGTGTCAGCCAGTTTGCCGTGGCATACGGAGCTCCATCAAGTCTTTAACACTGGTAGCATGCCGCGACAGCGTGGACGTGAACCGTATGTGCAGTTGACGGACTTTGAGCGAGGGCGTATAGCGGGCATGCGGGAGGCCGGGTGGACGTACCGCCGAATTGCTCAACACGTGGGGCGTGAGGTCTCCACAGTACATCGATGTTGTCGCCAGTGGTCGGCGGAAGGTGCACGTGCCCGTCGACCTGGGACCGGACCGCAGCGACGCACGGATGCACGCCAAGACCGTAGGATCCTACGCAGTGCCGTAGGGGACCGCACCGCCACTTCTCAACAAATTAGGGACACTGTTGCTCCTGGGGTATCGGCGAGGACCATTCGCAACCGTCTCCATGAAGCTGGGCTACGGTCCCGCACACCGTTAGGCCGTCTTCCGCTCACGCCCCAACATCGTGCAGCCCGCCTCCAGTGGTGTCGCGACAGGCGTGAATGGAGGGACGAATGGAGACGTGTCGTCTTCAGCGATGAGAGTCGCTTCTGCCTTGGTGCCAATGATGGTCGTATGCGCGTTTGGCGCCGTGCAGGTGAGCGCCACAATCAGGACTGCATACGACCGACGCACACAGGGCCAACACCCGGCATCATGGTGTGGGGAGCGATCTCCTACACTGGCCGTACACCACTGGTGATCGTCGAGGGGACACTGAATAGTGCACGGTACATCCAAACCGTCATCGAACCTATCGTTCTACCATTCCTAGACCGGCAAGGGAACTTGCTGTTCCAAAAGGACAATGCACGTCCGCATGTATCCCGTGCCACCCAACTTGCTCTAGAAGGTGTAAGTCAACTACCCTGGCCAGCAAGATCTCCGGATCTGTCCCCCATTGAGCATGTTTGGGACTGGATGAAGCGTCGTCTCACGCGGTCTGCACGTCCAGCACGAACGCTGGTCCAACTGAGGCGCCAGGTGGAAATGGCATGGCAAGCCGTTCCACAGGACTACATCCAGCATCTCTACGATCGTCTCCATGGGAGAATAGCAGCCTGCATTGCTGCGAAAGGTGGATATACACTGTACTAGTGCCGACATTGTGCATGCTCTGTTGCCTGTGTCTATGTGCCTGTGGTTCTGTCAGTGTGATCATGTGATGTATCTGACCCCAGGAATGTGTCAATAAAGTTTCCCCTTCCTGGGACAATGAATTCACGGTGTTCTTATTTCAATTTCCAGGAGTGTATATATATATATATATATATATATATATATATATATATATATATATATATATATATATATATATATATAAGAAGAAATGCAGATGATAAACGGGTATTCATTGGACAAATATATTATACTAGAACTGAGGACTGACATATGATTACATTTTCACGCAATTTGGGTGCATAGATCTTGAGAAATTAGTACCCAGAACAACCACCTCCGGCCGTAATAACGGCCTTGATACGCCTGGGCATTGAGTCAGACAGAACTTGGATGGCATGTAAAGGTACAGCTGCCCATGCTGCTTCAACACGATACCACAGTTCATCAAGAGTAGTGACTGACGTAATGTGACAAGCCAGTTGGTCGACCACCATTGACCAGACGTTTTCAGTTGGTGAGAGACCAGCCCGAAAGGCCCGTACAGGACCTGCAACATGCGGTCGTGCATTATCCTGCTGAAATGTAGGGTTTCGCAGGGATCGAATGAGGGATAGAGCCATGGATCGTAACACATCTGAAATGTAACGTCCACTGTTGAAAGTGCCGTCAATGCGAATAAGAGGTGACCGAGACGTGTAACCAACGGCACCCCATACCATCACACCGGCTGACACGCCAGTATGGCGCTGACGAATACACGCTTCCAATGTGCGTTCACCGCGTTGTTGCCAAACACGGATGCGACCATCGTGATGCTGTAAACAGAACCTGGATTCATCCGAAAAAATTACCTTTTGCCATTTGTGCACTCAGTTTCGTCGCTGAGTACACCATCGCAGGCGCTCCTGTCTGTGATGCAGCGTCAAGGGTAACCGCAGCCACGGTCTCCGAGCTGATAGTCCATGCTGCTGCAAACGTCGTCGAACTGTTTGTGCAGATGGTTGTTGTCTTGCAAACGTCCCCATCTGTAGACTCAGGGATCGAGACGTGGCTGCACAATCCGTTACAGCCATGCGGATAAGATGCCTGTCATCTCGAGTGCTAGTGATACGAGGCCGTTGGGATCCATTACGGCGTTCCGCTTTACCCTCCTGAACCCACCGATTCCATATTCTGCTAACAGTCATCGGATCTCGACCAATGCGAGCAGCAATGTCGCTGTACGATAAACCGCAATCGCGATAGGCTACAATCCGACCTGTATCAAAGTCGGAAACGTGATGGTACGAATTTCTCCTCCTTACACGAGGCATCACAACGTTTCACCAGGCAACGCCGGTCAACTGCTGTTTGTGTATGAGAAACTGGTTGGAAACTTTCCTCATGTCAGCAAGTTTTAGGTGTCGCCACCGGCGCCAACCTTGTGTGAATGCTCTGAAAATCTAATCTTTTGCATATCACAGCATCTCCTTCCTGTCAGTTAAATTTCGCGTCTGTAGCACGTCATCTTCGTGGTGTAGCAATTTTAATGGGCAGTAGCAAGGCTCATACAAAATGTTTACAATTGTTTATCAGAACAATTAAACGATGATGCGTTCATCTGCCAAAAAGTGAAATTTATGTCGATGCAGTGCGATTAGTGACGTCACACTGATACGAAGATGATGTCTGCCGCCCGTGGTGTCGCAGTAACACAGTCGATGTCCTCCCCCGTGTTGCAGTGACATAAGGCCGAATCTACCAACAGGTGTATCGGTGAGAACAGCCCATGGCTCAAGCGGACGCGAAACGTGGCAGCGGGAAACTTTCTGTGTTACACACTATCCATTCTGTTGCTACACACTATCCATTCCGTGAAACAGCTCCTCCAATTCTTTTTGCGTCTCTGGCAGAATTGCAATGTCATCAGCAAATCTGCAAGTCACTGTTACTTCTGTCAGAAAATTAATTCGGTTTCCAAGTTTTCTCCTTTGTTTCCTGAACTGCTTGCTCAGTGTTCAAAGTGAATAACATAAGGGGTAGGTCACAACCGTGTCTCACTCCCATCTCAGCCAATGCTTTCCATTAAGGTATTTTGACTCTTACAACTGCAGTGTGGTTTATGTGTTACGAAGTCTGTTTTGAATGTATGTAACAGGTGTGTAGACTTATGTCATCTTGCTCGGATAGGAATGCACAAGTCATATTTTAAGGTCTAAAACAGTAAACCAGTCAAATCTTTTGTGAAGTATTTTAGAGGAATAAAGCTAGACCCACTGAAGATGACACATAGGTGTCGAAACATGTATACATAAATAATAAATGAAAAATGTTTTGTTAAAGGTGTAATTTTAATACCAAATATAGTCTAATGTGTTAAGTAAGATGTGGACAGCAAATAGGACGAACAAAATGACAAAATAAGCGTTTTAAATATGATGCTACACATGACTACTGAAGATTATACATGTAGATTGAGAAACAATAGAAGATCTACTGATCTAAATAATGAGAAAGAGTTTTATGACGCTACTTCCCAAGACGTTATGGATGTGATGTTACATGGTATTATGCTCAAGGTTTTTCAACAAGTTTCAGTATATTAAGCGTGCATGCAGTTTTCACACGTGCTTCTCGAAAATAATGAATGGGTGGCCTTAAATTAAAATGTAAGGGGAAACAAAGAGATAGGGCACATACTGAGGTGTGAAGGAGCGTTTTAAAATGTGACAGTTTGGTAGTGGGTGCCACTGGGCAAGTGGGGAGGGTAATAATTGTGAAGGGAGACTTAAGGCTTAGCCAGTGACTTGAACTAGTCTATTAATAATGATTTCAGTGTAACATTTTCAAAGGATTATAAGGTGTACTGCTCACTTGTCATACTCTGTGTGTTCTTTTTTAGTTTGGTATCTTTCCGCAGTCCTGGTTAAGATCACTGTAAGCAGTTACTTGTATCATATTTAAAATTTGAATGGTCACAAAATGTTTATGGGTCTTATGAATAATTCTGTATTTAGCAACGAATGAAACAGTGACTATATATGTTCATAATAACATTTTATTTTATACAGTAATATAATGTGGGCTGACAATCAGAATCCGTGCTCTGCCATCGTCTTCTATTCCTTAGTGTTAGCCACTGGAGCGTGATTCAAGTCATGGACAAGTTAAAGGCTTCGGTTGCTGGAACAATTTGTACATTGTCAATTAGTCGTACTTCACACATTAGAGTTCTCTCAAACAATAACAATACGTAATGAAATTTGGTGTATACATCAAGATTCTTTGCCTGATTCTGATGGAGTTAACATATTCATTCAGTCTAATGAGTTAACAGTCTAATCTACCCTTCGATTCCGTAACAATGGCAGAAATCTGATAAATATATGAAACACTTTTAATCGTTGCTTAATATTGTTATATATAATACCATGTAAAGACAAGTTGTTGTTTAAAGGTGTTAGCAAATATCTGGAAAAGTTCTTGAGTGATATACATCAAATTTTTACATATTTTAATAAATATTCGGACAGACATAGCTCACACATTTTTAAGTATATGTGGTGTATAAAGTTAAATGCACTACACAAAGGGGAAACGTTTTTATGAAAAATTTCGAAAAGTTCTTGACCGATTTACTTCAAATTTTAACGCAATAGTCTAATAAGTGTTCAGGTAGACATAAGCTAAATATTTTTAAACGTATATGGCATACAAATATATATATGAAATATATACAACTATACAGATGCGTTGCTACCGAAATTCTCGATAAGTTCTTGACCGATTTACTGAAAATTTTGACACGGTACTGTAATAATCATTCAGTCGAACATAGACTACATTTTTTGAAACAACAGTGTACAGGCACTCTATTAAAAGCGACTGCAAGAAAGAGAATGTTGTGCAGTGTTCTGCTCTGCTGTGAAAACGTGTGGTTTTGTTTTATTTTTAACTACAAAAGCAGGCGCTTCAACCATCAAACAAAATGTTTCTCCCGTACATATATTTTCTCGCTATACATATTTTAAGCAAAAATTGTGCCCACAACAACTTGTTGTTTTGTTTTCCTCCTCACATTCGGTTTTCACAAAGAACAGGAAACTTGTATTGATGTCTTATCGGCATATGATTAGAATACTACTACGGAATCTGAACTTTCAATAACAATAAACAAGACTCAGAGTCTAGGACAGGTGTTAATAGGAGGTGGACAGAGAGGGTAGGGGGAGGAAATGGACATAAGTAGGAGGAAGTCGGAAATGTAAAGAGAGAGGGGGAGCGGGAGGTGAACAGAAAGAGGAGAAGAAGGAGAATAGGGTGTGTATCGAATTCTCCTACATCTTTAGCAACTGCGTTACTGGGTCTGTTAGTTATATTACATTTTGTACTTATTTTGTGACCTTTTTTTTTAAAAGTGGCTTGGACAATGTGAGCCATGACACACTGTTATGGAATGAAACCGTATGTATACGACAGAATACTGATTTGAAAATTTACAAATATCAATACTCATAATATTAAAGAATTATTAAAACAGAGAAAAATTATGAGAGTAGAGAAATAAACAAGACATTACAAAGGAAAGTTCATATCTACCAGAAGGAACTCCTGTACAGAATAGAAGAAGTTATTCACAAGGAAGTTTTACAGCTTACATCTGAAGGCTTAGGTTGTATTATTAAATTTTTTCAGTTGTGTTGGAAGGCTATTGAAACTGATAGCATTCTGTATAGTACTTAAAGAAGTATCTAAATGCAAGTGTTGTCTGAGTGCCTAGAGTTCACTGAATGCATGTTGCGGTTTCACCCAGTTAAGTCAGTACTGTGAACAACAAACCCCGTGATGGAATATGTGTACAGAGATGGCAGAGTTATAATTCAGAGGCACCCGAACGATGTCTTAGATGAAGTTCGTGAGCTGACGCACTAGACCAATCTGAATACCATTTTTTTGCCCCAGGAATAGTCTTGATGGGTGCACAGAGTTGTTCGAACATTTGATACCGCAGAAAATAATAGTATGATAATAAAATTAAGCAAAGGAGCTCGAATCCTTCAGTGTGAGACATAGTGGAGATTGCAGCATTCGGCACCTGCGTAAGGTCTTGAACCTAAGCCCCCAAGTAAATTTTTGATCTATTCACAGTCCTAAGAGATTTAAAATGGTAGATTTCACTGGCTCTTTGGTCACCTTGGAACAATAATTTTCTTTCTTTTACAAGAGCTATGTGCCAGAAAATGCGTGCACTGCATTTTGTGGCTGTTAAGACTTGATCCTTTCTTCGAAAGCCACGTGCTCACATTAAACGCTACCGAGAACAGAGCTCTGTGGCAGCCCCCACCTACCCAACTTTACATGACACCAATTGCACCAGGCAGATCCGAATATCCTCCCTGTTTGTTGACACTGACGCTGGAGGACAACCTTCTGGTCCCTAATGCAGATAAGAAGAGGATGTGTGTGTGTGTGTGTGTGTGTGTGTGTGTGTGTGTGTGTGTGTACTGGTATTTTGATCGAAATAAGTCCACTTGATAATGGGAATATCAATAAAATCGACTTATTAGAGTTATTTGTCTATTTCAGTTAAATATTCTCAGCAACATAACGTAAGTCTAATATAAACTTAAGCAAATGAAATCTACCTTGGTTATGAAACAAGTGTTCACTAATATTATTTCATATATAGTACTTACCAACACTTTACAAATCTCATTCCAGAGGTTTGTGCGTAATTGTGATTCATCGTTCTGTCTCTGAAAGAAGATAAACAGGAAGTCAGTTGAAGATGATTACAAACACCGCTAGTGTCGAGCTAATAATCTACATTTAAATATATACGACCGTCAAAAATAAGCAATTTCTAATTTAAAAAAGAATAAATTGAAAGAAAAGGAATGAATAATTTTCATAATGTGAAAATATCTGCTGTATATGCTTCACAGAATTGAAACAGGGTTTTGGCTACGAAAGCATAGTGTCGGGCTAAAATCGAAAGAATGACCAATACTGAAGTAGGGGAAACTTCAAATACGATATTAGATGGTACAAATGGCTCCAAGCACTGTGGGACTTAACATCTGAGGTCACCAGTCCCCTGCAACTAAGAACTACTTAAAGCTAACTAACCTAAGGACATCCCGAGGCAGGATTCGAACCTGCGACCGTAGCAGCAGCGCGCGTCCGGGCTGAAGCGCCTAGAACCGCTCGTCCACAACGGCCGGCCACAATATTAGAAATGACATTTCACACACCAGTAGAATGAGCTGTGTGGAACAACCTTATTGTTGTTGTTGTGGTCTTCAGTCCTGAGACTGGTTTGATGCAGCTCTCCATGCTACTCTATCCTGTGCAAGCTACTTCATCTCCCAGTACGTACTGCAACCTACATCCTTCTGAATCTGCTCAGTGTACTAATCTCTTGGTCTCCCTCTTCGATTTTACCTTCCACGCTGCCCTCCAATACTAAATTGGTGATCCCTTGATGCCTCAGAACATGTCCTACCAACCGATCCCTTCTCCTAGTCAAGTTGTGCCACAAACTCCTCTTCTCCCCAATTCTATTCAATACCTCCTCATTAGTTATGTGATCTACCCATGTAATCTTCAGCATTCGTCTGTAGCACCACATTTCGAAATCTTCTATTCTCTTCTTGTACGAACTATTTATCGTCCATGTTTCACTTCCATACACGGCTACACTCCATACAAATACTCTCAGTACCGACTTCCTGACACTTAAATCTATACTCGATGTTAACAGATTTCTCTTCTTCAGAAACGCTTTCCTTGCAATTGCCAGTCTACATTTTATATCCTCTCTACTTCGACCATCATCAGTTATTTTGCTCCCCAAATAGGAAATCTACGTTACTACTTTAAATATCTCATTCCCTAACCTAATTCCCTCAGCATCACCCGAGTTAACTTGACTACATTCCATTATTTTCGTTTTGCTTTTGTTGATGTTCATCTTATATCCTCCTTTCAAGACACTGTCCATTCCGTTCAACTGCTCTTCCAAGTCCTTTGCTGTCTCTGACAGAATTGCAATATCATCGGCGAACCTCAAAGTTTTTATTTCTTCTCCATGGATTTTAATACCTACTCCGAACTTTTCTTTTGTTTCCTTTATTGCTTGCTCAATATACAGATTGAAGAACATCTGGGAGAGGCTACAACCCTCTCTCACTCCATTCCCAACCACTGCTTCCCATTCATGTCCCTCGACTCTTATAACTGCCATCTGGTTTCTGTACAAATTGTAAATAGCCCTTCGCTACCTGTATTTTACCCCTGCCACCTTCAGAATTTGAGAGTATTCCAGTCAACATTGTAGAAAGCTTTCTCTAAGTCTACAAATGCTAGAAACATAGGTTTGCCTTTTCTTAATCTAGCTTCTAAGATAAGTCGTAGGGTCAGTATAGCCTCACGTGTTCCAATATTTCTACGGAATCCAAATTTTGCAGCTGTGACTGATTAGACTGATAGTTCGGTAATTTTCACATCTGTCAACACCTGCTTTCTTTGGGATTGGAATTATTATATTCTTCTTGAAGTCTGAGGGTATTTCGCCTGTCTCGTATATCTTGCTCTCTAGATGGCAGAGTTCTGTTAGGCCTGGCTTTCCCAAGGCTGTCAATAGTTCTAATGGAATGTTGTCTACTCCCGGGGCCTTGTTTTGACTTAGGTCTTTCAGTGATCTACCGAATTCTTCACGCTGTATCATATCTCCTATTTCATCTTCATCTACATTCTCTTCCACTTCTATAATATTGTGCTCAAGAACATTGCCCCTGTATAGACCCTCTATATACCCCTTCCACCTTTCTGCTTTCCCTTCTTTGCTTAGAACTGGATTTCCATCTGAGCTCTTGATATTCATACAAGTTGTTCTCTTTTCTCCAAAGGTCTCTTTAATTTTCCTGTAGGCAGTATCTATCTTACCCCTAGCGATTTGCGCCTCTACATCCTTACATTTGTCCTCTAGCCATCCCTGCTTAGCCATTTTGCACTTCCTGTCGATCTCATATTTGAGACGTTTGTATTCCTTTTTGCCTGCTCCATTTACTGCATTTTTATATTTTTCCTTTCCTCAGTTAAATTCAATATCTCTTCTGTTATCCAAGGATTGCTATTAGCCCTCGTCTTTTTACCTACTTGATCCTGTGCTACCTTACCTATGTCATCTCTTAAAGCTAGTCATTCTTCTTCTACTGTATTTCTTTCCCACATTCGTGTCAATCGTTCCTTAATGCTCTCCCTGAAGCTCTCTACATCTGGTTCTTTCAGTTTATCCAGGTCCAATCTCCTCAAATTCCCACCTTTTTGCAGTTTCTTGAGTTTTAATCCACAGTTCATAACCAATAGATTGTGGTGAGAGTCGACATCTGCCCTGGGAATGTCTTACAGTTTAAAACCTGTTTCCTAAATCTCTGTCTTACCATTATGTAATCTATCTGAAACCTGTTAGTATCTCCAGGCTTCTTCCATGTATACAACCTTCTTTTATGATTCTTGAACCAAGTGTTGGCTATGATTAAGTTATGCTCTGTGCAAAGTTCTACCAGGCGGCTTCGTTTCTTACCCCCAATCCATATACACTCACTACATTTACTTCTCTTCCTTTTCCTACTATCGAATTCCAGTCACCCATGTCTATTAAATTTTCGTCTCCCTTCACCGCCCGAATAATTTCTTTTATCTCATCGTATATTTCTTCAACTTCTTCGTCATTTGCAGACCTAGTTGGCATATAAACTTGTACTACTGTAGTAGGCGTGGGCTTCGTGTCTATCTTGGCCACAATAATGCGTTCACTATGCTGTTTGTAGTAGCTTACCCGCACTCCTGTTTTTTTATTCATTAGTAAACTTACTCCTGCATTACCCCACTTTGATTTTGTATTAATAACCCTGTATTCACCTGATCAAAAGTCTTGTTCCTTTTGCCACTGAACTTCGCTAATTCCCACTATATCTAACTTGAACCTATCCATTTCCCTTTTTAAATTTTCTAACCTACTTGCCCGGTTAAGTGATCTGTCATTCCACGCTCCGATCCGTAGAACGCCAGTTTTCTTTCTCCTGATAACGACGTCCTCTTGAGTAGTCCCCGCCCGGAGATCCCAACGTGGGACTATTTTACCTCCGGAATATTTTACCCAAAAGGCGCCATTATTATTTAACCATACAGTAAAGCTGCATGCCCTCGGGAAAAATTACGGCTGTAATTTCCCCTTGCTTTCAGCCGTTCGCAGTACCAGCACAGCAAGGCCGTTTTGGTTAGTGTTACAAGGCCAGATCAGTCAACCATCCAGACTGTTGCCCCGGCAACTACTGCCTTCTTCAGGAAGCACACGTTTGTCTGGCCTCTCAACAGATACCCCTCCGTTGTGGTTGCACCTACGGTACGGCTATCTGTATCTGTATCGAGGAGGCACGCAAGCCTCCCCACCAACGGCAAGGTCTGTGGTTCGTTGGTGGCGGGTGAGGGGGGGGGGGGGAACAACCTTACTAAAGTTGTTTAAATTCTGTGTGTGTAATTAAAACAAAATTTGCATTTAGTTTTATTCATGTAAAACACCATCAGCTGTCTGCAATGAAACAGATTTGGAACCTGCTGTCACCTATAGCTGCACTCCCACATTAGTAGTTTCGTTATGGCGAGTGATGGTGAGTAAGTGAGCAGTTGTACGTGCAGTGACGTCAGCTGTCCTCAAGTGTCTCCCTGCTCAGGTAAGCATGGCTTGTCCTGTGCATCCCCCCACCCCCACCCCCACCCAGTCAACTGATCTAACACGTGGCGTGGTAGCACGTACGTCGTCGCTGCCGACCAGTGTATGCAGGGGGTTAGGGGCAGGAATGCACGTCTATGCATTGTGCTATTGAAGTAGCTACGGAGTACACAGCGCTTAGACTATTCAACAAATTTAATAATTTTTTAACATGGTCTACCTTCACTAATATAAATAAGATACTCCATTGCCTACTTCACCCTCTTAGGATTAGACTGCTGTATGCTATCACGATATCAAATTTCATCGAACTGGATCAGCAGTTTAGTCGTGAAAACAAAAGACAGAGTTATTTTTGTATTTCGTAATATCACTATGGAACTGGTAAAATTGCGTCAAAATGTACAGACAATGTAAAATACAGACACTGACCTACTGTATTTCATGGAAAAGCAAGCAGCCTGACGAAAAACAGATTCTCTCCCTGTGTTGGAATCACACGATTTGTGTGCGAGCACCAAGGGACTTAGACACCAAGACACATGGAAGTTAGTTCGGTCCTGTAGATGTCCTCAGACAGCGTAGGTGGTTAAGGTGACCGCTTGCGTGTAGTGGGAGATCGGGGTTAATGTTTCTGTCTGGTACAAAATTTCATATGTTACTAGAAAATCGTATAGCCATTGTACAATCGTGTTCTCCATTGGCGAATGCATTTCATAGTTTAATATGGCTGCTCCTCCAGAAATGCATGCATGTAAGAAGGTATGTTACATCGAGCTTTAAAGACGCTGTAAAATGAAGGGGGTCGACCGAAGCGTCCGATCCCACCTGTCGGCTTTGAGCAGTAACGTAAGGCTGTTGTGGTGTGTGACGTCACGACGGCGTGGAATTTAGTTTGTGAGAGTGGCGTGTTTGTAGGTGTCGTTTTGATACGATCGGTGGTGCTCTCTGGTGGTGCGTTAGGTGATGTTTTTGGTTTAGTTTGCGAGTGTGGTGTCGTGTGTGAATTTTGGTAAATTGATTTTTTTTATGTTTTGGTAGGTATGGATATGGCTGACAGGGCCAACAGTTTTCGATTGTCGGCTATGATGGGGGACAGTGCGTTGTCTCTAATAAAATTTCTTCAACTATTCGAATTTTTTGATGAAATCGTGTTCAGTATGTCGTGAAGAAATGGGGCTTACTTAAAGTTCCGGCGTCTCGGACAAGGGGCGGCGGTATGTGGAGATGTCGTAAGGATAACAGGTCAAGGGAAGTGTTCGATCCCAATTTGTGGCTGCGAATGTTGGTATTGGTATCGCGAGACGTTTTTGAGCTATATAGGTCAAGGGATGTGTTAGGTCCTAATTTATGGGATCGGGAGCTGCTGTTGAGCTATATAGGTCAAGGGAAGTGTCCGATTCCAGATGATGATGTGTTTAGTGGTATTTGGGGAGTTTTGTGATGTCTGTTTTTTTCGTCGTTTTGCGTGGGGGTGGGTGTTTAAATTTGTTTATATTTAGTACATCCCCACCCTAAAACCCCCTATTTCCCGCGCTTGTACCGTTAGTGTCATTAGGCGTTTTGTGGAACGTGTGTGTGTTTGTTTTTCGATGTATTTTCGTCCTCATAATGTGTACGTAACGACTTTATATGCGCCATATTGGACTCATGGTTTATGGTCGTTTCCGCCATATTTGTGACGTCATGGGTCAAAGCAGACGGGCGGGATCGGACGCTTCCGTATTTCCAATGAAGGCACCGCTCCACTGGATGATATATGAAATTTAATGCATTCCAATTTAATTATTTACACAGCTGGTGGATAGAAAGATAACAGGAGTTTAAGACAGCTATGAAAATCAGTAATATGACCGGTTTTTAATGTGCAGGGTGTCCACAACATTCAGCGCCAGCTCTGGAGCAGTAAAAAGGCTAGGCACCAGCTTTGTGGAATATGGATGAAGATTAATGTGAAGAAGACTAAGGCAATGATTTTTACAAGGCAATCAACGAAAATTAAAAGTAAGAATTAGTGATGAGGTAGAGGAACAAGTTGATAACTTCCGTACATAGGTTGCAAAATTACTAGAAACATGATGTTTAATCAAGAAATAAAATTAAGGATTGCTATTGCAGAATTGTGTCTTACACAAGGAGGTGTATTTTCCATGGTTCTTTAAATAAACAGTTAAAAAAAAGATATGTGTTTTAGATGGAGTGCTATCGTCTATTGTGACGAAAAATGAACAATACGGTGAAGAGAGTAGAAATACGTAGAAGCTTTTGAGATGTAGAAGTGGAGATGAATGGGCGGCGTGCAATGGGCAGATGTAGCAAAGAGTGTTATTGTGTTACAAAAGCTGAACGAAAAAAGACAAATATTGGAAACAGTTTAGAGGACCAAAAGAAATTGGCTAGGCCACTGCAAGAGAAATGACTTTATAACAAAAAACTACTAGAGTGCATTTCATTTCAAAGATAGAGAAACAACAGATAAAATCACAATCGAATTTGGTGTTACAGCAGAATCAGTGAACATGTTCACATGGGGATGAAATGATGATGAGACAACACAACACCCAGTCCCTGAGCGGAGAAAATCTCCTACCCAGCCGGGAATCGAGCCCTGGCCCGTAGGACGGCAATCCGTCACGCTGACCAATCAGCTAGCGGGGCGGACATCATGTAACTGATGTGGAGGTATTGAATAGAATTGGGGAGACCAGAAATTTTTGGCACAGCTTGACTGGAAGAAGGGATGAATTGATAGGGAACATTGTGAGACATTAATCGATTACGAATTTTGTACTGGAGAGGAATGTGTTTGTGTGTGTGGGCGGGGGGGGGGGGGGAATTGGGGAGGGGGCGTAAATATCGTAGAGGGAGACAATAGGTGAATACAGTAAGCAGATTCAGAAGGATGTAGGTTGCAGCAGTTATTTGGAAATGAAGATGCTTGCATGGGATGGAGAAGCTTGGAAAGCTGCATCAAATCATTCTTGGGACTGAAGATCCTGACAATAACCTGCCATCTGCGAAAAGCCGCTTATGGGACAAGAGCCCCATTCCCGGCGGAAGTCTCTTTCCGCATCATTATCTCCACAAACAGGTGTTTCAACCTTAAAGAATGCTGTGTTGTGCGGTGATAGACCTGGCTAATTAGCAGAACACAAGATCGTTGTAATCATGGTAACCAAGCAATTTCACCGAAAATAAAACCTCATTCAAATAGGCGACTAAAAAGGATAATTTCCGTCGTGGTCGGTCACCCACTCACCCCGTTCAACGTGATGGTGGGTAAGTTCTTGACTCCCGGATTCAGCCCTTCCGTTTTGTCTCCGTTGACTTTCAGCAGTTGGCTGCCATTCGTCGACTTGGCGCAGTCCGCTATCGGACTCAATTCGATCCCCAGGTTCGTGGCACACTGAAAACAAACCCAACAATAAACAACAATAAATTTTCTTAACAGGATAAAAGCGTTTATGTACAAATCCACATCGATTTACAAAGTATAACTCGTGCTGAATTTATACGCATACAAAGTATTATACAGGGCGTTACAAAAAGGTACGGCCAAACTTTCAGCAAACATTCCTCACACACAAAGAAAGAAAATATGTTATGTGGACATGTGTCCGGAAACGCTTACTTTCCATGTTAGAGCTCATTTTATTACTTCTCTTCAAATCAAATTAATCATGGAATGGAAACACACAGCAACAGGACATACCAGCGTGACTTCAAACACTTTGTTACAGGAAATGCCCTCCGTTAGCGAGAATACATGCATCCACCCTCCGTCACATGGAATCCCTGATGCGCTGATGCAGCCCTGCAGAATGGGGTATTGTATCAACAGCCGTCCACAATACGAGCACGAAGAGTCTCTACATTTGGTACCAGGGTTGCGTAGACAAGAGCTTTCAAATGCCCCCATAAATGAAACACAAGAGGGTTGAGGTCAGGAGAGCGTGGAGGCCATGGAATTGGTTCGCCTCTACCAATCCATCGGTCACCGAATCTGTTGTTAAGAAGCGTACGAACACTTCGACTGAAATGTGCAGGAGCTCCATCGTCAATGAACCACATGTTGTATCGTACTTGTAAAGGCACATGTTCTAGCAGCACAGGTAAAGTATCCCGTATGAAATCATGATAACGTGCTCCATTGAGCGTAGGTGGAAGAACATGGGGTCCAATCAAGACATCACCAACAATGCCTGCCAAACGTTCACAGAAAATCTGTGTTGATGACGTGATTGCACAATTGCGTGCGGATTCTCGTCAGCCCACAGATATTGATTGTGAAAATTTACAATTTGATCACGTTGGAATGAAGCCTCATCCGTAAAGAGAACATTTGCACTGAAAAGAGGATTGACACGTTGTTGGCTGAACCATTCGCAGAAGTGTACCCGTGGAGGCCAATCAGCTGCTGATAGTGCCTGCACACGCTGTACATGGTACGGAAACAACCGGTTCTCCCGTAGCACTCTCCATACAGTGACGTGGTCAACGTTACCTTGTACAGCAGCAACTTCTCTGACGCTGATATTAGGGTTATCGTCAACTGCACGAAGAATTGCCTCGTCCATTGCAGGTGTCCTCGTCGTTCTAGGTCTTCCCCAGTCGCGAGTCATAGGCTGGAATGTTCCGTGCTCCCTAAGACGCCGATCAATTGCTTCGAACGTCTTCCTGTCGGGACACCTTCGTTCTGGAAATCTGTCTCGATACAAACGTACCGCGCCACGGCTATTGCCCCGTGCTAATCCATACATCAAATGGGCATCTGCCAACTCTCTATTTGTAAACACTGCACTGACTGCAAAACCATGTTCGTGATGAACACTAACCTGTTGATGATACGTACTGATGTGCTTGATGCTAGTATTGTAGAGCAATGAGTCGCATGTCAATACAAGCACCGAAGTGAACATTACCTTCCTTGAATTGGGCCAACTGGTGGTGAATCTAGGAAGTACAGTACATACTGACGAAACTAGAATGAGCTCTAACATGGAAATTAAGCGTTTCCGGACACATGTCCACGTAACATCTTTTCTTTATTTGTGTGTGAGGAATGTTTCCTGTAAGTTTGGCCGTACCTTTTTGTAACACCCTGTATATCAGAGCTTTGTCTTCATCTCATTTACGGGCACTTAAGTCAATGTGGGGGCGTATTAACAGATAACACATGTATTATCCTCTATTATGTTATAAATAAATATTCCCATCCTATCCTACTGCCCATTACAATCATAGCACTATTTAGTAAGCTGTATGATGTCGACAGATGAAAAGACTTTAGGATATAAAGCTTATAAGTTTTATCCTTGGTGTGCACTATCTTTGCTACGTGCACAGGCAGTATCTTTAGTAAATGTATTTTCGCGCCAACTGACTTAGCTCCACATGTTGTCAGTGCACCTGAACTTGTATGTGTGATAGATTATTAGAACGATGGTAACATCGACAGTTCAGTATATATTTAACAACATATTAAGATGTAATAAGTGTCGTACTCATCGGACCTTGTGGGACTCTCAATCAAAAGGCAGCATTTTGACGACATGTCTTTCCCTCCAACTTAACTCCCGTCGCTCTGCTGTCTTTGTTTCCCTTGATCTCCAGAACGCCTATGACCGTGTCTGGCATCCCGGGCTTCTCTTCAAACTCCAGACCTATGCTCTCCCCATCAACTTCGTCCATCTCGTTGCTTCCTTCCTCTCCCATCGTCCCTCCGATGTGACTATCCACAATTCCAACTCCTGTACTTTCTTTCCCTCTGCCGGCGTGCCCCAAGGTTCTGTCCTTTCCCCTCTCCTCTATCTCCTGTCCACTGCTGATATGCCCAAACCTCCCCCTCCTGTTCATCTTCTCCAGTTCGCTGATGACACCGCATTCCTAGCCCTTTATCCTACCCTTCAACGGTCCCAACGTACCCTCCACACCCACTTTGACCAATTCACCGCTTGGTGCAACCAGTGGTTCCACCGTGTTAATCCCTCCAAGACCCAGGCGATCATCATAGGTCGCACCACCCACTCCTTCCGCCTCTGTGATTTCTACCTCACCACTTATGGCCGTCCTATCCACCTCACTCCTACCCTCAAATACCTTGGCCTCACACTCGACCGCCACCTCACCAGGACTCCCCATCTCCTTACTATCCAAAACAAAGCTGACAACCGCCTCCACCTCCTGAAACTCCAGCCAGATGTGGGGTCTGCATCCTTCCACCATCCTTCACACCTACAAATCCTTGATCCGCCCCATCCTCTGTTATGCCAGCTTAGCTTGGATTTCCGTCCCTCCCCGATTCTATAAAGCCCTCCAAATCCTCGAATGCCATGCGCTCCACCTCGCCTTTCGCATCAGCCTTCCGTCCCCCACGTGCATCCTCTACGACCTCATCCCCTTCCCCCACCTTCTCCTTTTCCTTGAACAAATCCGCACACTATATATTGTCCACCACCTTGATCCCCCTCGCCTCCCGGTGTCTCCCTTCCTCTCCACCCCCATCCAGTTGCCGCACCTTTCCCATTGTGTCCCACCCTCTCTCCATCTCCATACCCTTCATCTCCTTTCCCAACGCAACTTCCACCATCTACCCCTCCCGGATGATAAGCATCGCCCTGACATCTACCCTTCCTATCAACTAACCCCATCTTCCTGCCTCCTCCTTAGTGCTCCCTCTCCTCCCTCTCCCTCCTCCTGAGCGGCTTGCCCCTCCTACTTCTCCTCCATCTCTTCTGCCTCCTTTCAGTGTCTCTGCACTCTCTCCTGCCCTGTCTTTCCTTTTCATCTCCTGCCCCACGTGTCTCCTGCCTCTTCGTGTACCCACTGATGCCCCTCCTCTCTTCATCCTGCAGCTTCCCCTGCTGCCCCTTGCTCTCCCCTCCTTTTCCATCCTCTCTGCCCTTTCCCTCGGCAGGTCCCACCTGGCAGTTTTATTCTTCATCGTGTGTGCTCCAAATGGGTTTTAAGTGTGTTATTCCGGAGTGTTTTTACTACTGTTGCCGATTTTTAACGTGTGCATGTCCATTCAGTGTCTTCTCTGAATTTTGAACAATCGCCAACTGTGTTTTTTTAACTTTCTGGTGACCTTTTTTTTTAACTGTC
Organism: Schistocerca cancellata; assembly: GCF_023864275.1. Lineage (NCBI taxonomy): Eukaryota > Metazoa > Arthropoda > Insecta > Orthoptera > Acrididae > Schistocerca > Schistocerca cancellata. The sequence continues at coordinate 96,605,754 of NC_064635.1, read as the reverse complement.
CTCCATGAACGTCTCCGTGTTAGTCTATTTTTTACCTCCATTTTCTCCCATTATTCTGTTTTAAGTTCCCCTTTATCGCCTTATGTATATAACATTTTATTCTTATTTTAAGTTGTCATGTTACTCGGCTGAGGAGTGGCAGATTGTGCTGATGACAGCCCTCCCCTGCCCATATGGGGCAGGGTAATGAAATCACGATAAAGAAAGGAAAAAACGACGACATTCTGACAGAATGTAAGTAATGTATATCTCTCTCCAATTTTTGTAATTGAGCTACTTTATTGATGAAATGTTTGCTTAATTATGTATATACACCCTGTGCTTCACTTTTGTATTTTTACGTTTAGGTGACTTTGCAGTGTTACTTGAAAATGGCCATAAGGCCGAGTTTGCAATAGTAACAATTAATATTTTATACAGTCAATGGCGACTATGATGTATTTTAAGGAATATTATATGACTGTGAATCCCAACCATGAACAGTTTGTAAGAAATATGGAGTGAGTTGTGACAGGTTGGATGTTTGTTGCGGCAATAGGTGTTTTGAGATAACGAGTGTTAAAGTATTACTTTATTATCATTGTTTGACATACTTATGAAACAACTTCTGCACATATATTACCCTTAAAACGTCCTTTGGCAAATGGTACGGAGTTTTTAAGATAACGTTACACATTATGTGGTCAGCCCATTCAGACCTATAGCAAATTACACTATACATAAATTTAAAACCAAGTAAACTGGTTCCAGATTGCGAGAAATTAGTTAATGCTGTGCTGCCTTTTTTGACAACATTTTCATGTTATTATTCTGTGTTATGACCAACTATAAACTGGCAACATCTGTAGGTATTGATAACTCTCATATAACAAGGAAATATTTGTCTTCTTTGGCGCCAGTGTAATCACAAAATGTTCTTTTTTATACAAAGCTACTCCGAGTTCCTTAAAATGCTTTAAAAATTTCGGATATGGAACTTTGTGAGGCATTACATACCCAGCTACGAGATAAAGGAAAGTGTCTTTTTCCGGTCAGTGTTATTTCCACATAACGACGGAAGATCTGTTTTCAGAAGATTCATATCTATTGCATTCAATGCTGTTGTTCACTCCTGTCGGATACGAACAACATTCAAGTCGACACGAGCATGTACAGAATGAAGTGAATTACTGTAAAACACAAAACTACAGAAGCGGATTTTTTAGACATTGTAGAACGTTTTCGCTCGCGCCGAGAGTTTTGCTTCTCCGATAAGAGGTCCCTTCTTGATATCCATCTCAGATATGCAGACTGAAGCGACGAATGAAAATTTTATACCAAGACTTGGATTCGAATCCAGGTCTGCTGCTCACTAGGCAGACCACTACGCCATCATCATTCTTGTCGGACAGGGAGTCACGAATCCCGTCTCTAGTGAAATTTGACGTTAATGGGCTACGGCAGCAGATGACGAACGTGAGTGCCTTGCCTGAGTAAGCCTCCTCATGGTGCGACGGGTGTGCCAATTCCTTGCCTGTCCTACCTCCCCTGCGTACCCTACCGTTGCACGACCGCCTATGGAACGTCTCTTTTCCAGTCGCCCCAGGGCAACGAGACCATTTGGGATTCGTGCCAAACATTTGCTTGACTCCCTTGTTGTGGAGCGTGTGGCACCCCAACTCCAGGGTTTTACCCGCCTGCCTTCCTGGTTGCTCCAGAGGCCCAGCGTCCTTTTAGACTTGTCAGAGTACCGGAGGAGCTGCACTCTTGCGTTTGTTTTTACCTCCTTATTTTACGATATTTTACACCAGCATCCCGACCATGTACCAGTATTTACGGATGACTCTAAACAGGGGGACTCTGTTGGTTGTGCTGTTGTTTTCCCTGATCGAGTCGTCAAGTTACGGCTTCCTGCGGCGTTTACCATCTTTGATGCCAAATTGTTTGCGATCTTGCGGGCATTGGAGCAGATGAGATGTGTTCTGACTCCCTGAGTGCCCTTCAGACCATGCAACACTTGTACCCAGCGGATACGGTCGCCCAGAACATCCATGATGCCCTACTCCACCTGCAACGGCAGGGGAAGGAGGTTTCCTTCTGCTGGGTGCCGGGGCACGTGGGTATTAGGGGAAAAGAACTGGCGGATGTGGCTGCCAAAGATGCATGTTCCCTCCGTCACGTTGTCGAATGTGTCGTCCCCCTCCATGCTGTTACCTCCCTTTTGCGTTTTCGTGTTATGCGTCAATGGGAAGAGAAGTGGCTGGCAGTCGGTGAAAATAAGCTGCGTCTGGTCAAGGCTACCACGCGGCCATGGCGTACGTCCTACCAGTCATGCTTGCGGGATGAGGTTCTCCTCACTCGCCTCCGCATCGGGCACAGTCCCTTAACGCATGGTTTTTTTACTCCGGCGGGAGACCCCCCAATCTGCAGTGCTTGTGGCGTCCAGATTACTGTCCGCCACATTTTACTTGACTGTCCTTTATTCTCTGACCAGAGGGTGGTGGTTTCCTTTCCACCGGATTTGCCCTCTATTTTGCAAGACGACGCAACGACTGTGATTAAGGTCTTACGGTTTTGTGTCCTGTCCAATTTGTTGCCTCGGATTTTAGGGAGAGGATTTTAATGCGCTGCTGGGTGACTGGCTCACCCAGTTTTTAGGTAAGAGGTCCGCCAGTCACGATTACCTACTTGTTTCACTTCGATTTCTGTTCTCTTTTCCTTGTGTTTCCTTTCCTTTTTTAGTGCGTTTCTTCTCCTCTTGTTTTGCCTCTGTATGTGAGGATTTGGAACTGCGTCAGGTCTGTGTCTTTTAGCCGTTCTCCTTGTCCGATGTCCGTCTTCGTCCCTTCCCCGCTTGTGTTCCTGTTTCTATGCGTTTGGGCGCTGATGACCATGCTGTTTAGCGCCCGAAAACCTCAAACCACACACACACGCACACACACACACACACACACACGAGTGCCTTTGCTGCTATGGCTAAAAACAATATGATAAAGCGTAATCTTTTGAACACTTATTTTGAAAAGTGACAGTTTTACGTATTAATTGTTGCTAATAGTTACCCTCATGAGTTTGTGTTTTATTTCTCGGCCACTAAGTGCGACGTATTGAAATGAAGCTTACAAGCGCTTCTAACGCCAACAAAGTGCATTTTGTAAATAAGTTCACGTTATATCTTTCGTTAAGTAACAACTAATTAAGGTAAGACAGTTCCCAACACGACAAAATATGCAATACTTCCTATAACGTACTTTACATAGCCATAGCAATTTTATAATTAATTGTAGCCCATGAGGCGTAAAATGTCACTGTTACGTGCTATAGTAATTTTAAACATCTAGCACATTACAGACATGAGAAAAAGTAAGAATTGTAATTTTACATAGTTTTACTCATAATAATTTCATGTTACTACTTAGTTAGTATACAATATAAATATTACAAAAAACGTCGTCAAAACTGTAAACTTCAGGCGCAGCTCATAGAGGGCGCCATACGCAAAAACGATCTGTACTGTGAAACCAACATATAATTTTACGACAGTAATGGTTGAACTGTGTAAGCATTCACTTGAGCTCGAACAACTGCTACAATTCCGCACTGGTATATAATGTGAACATTAAAAGACAACGATGTGATGGACTTGTAACTTTTGTAAATCACATTGTAATATATACTCTTGTGTTTGTTTTTAGCATTGATAATGACCTGACACAGGTCGAAATCTGATCTGCGTTGTGACTATAAATGTCACATTAAAGCAACTTAATTCTACGACTGATTGCTGCTCTATCTAACCCAGTATTATTTTATTGTTCACAATAAACAACAAAATATTACTGAGTCACCAACTGTTGCGATTTTACTCCATTTTGAGAAAATGGACATATACAGTTGTGGTTACACAACGAAAAGAAGTCTTTGTACCATCAACAGTGTGGCATGCCCTCACTTGATAAGACACTACACACGGTTTTGGAATTTAATATCGGATATTGGCGCAAACTCTGATGATCAGAAAATTTACGCGACGACCTGTCCTCCCCTTTACTGCCCACCAGATACTGGCAGTTAAAATTTCATCCACCTCTAGGATTTGAATCGGCTTACTTCCGAGCGGAGTGCCGCCCATCTGGGGTGCACTAAAATACAATGAACTACGATGTTATACAACTGTTGATACAAACTTTTCACTATCAAACTATCCTTCAAATGATTACATTAATCAAGAAATTGAGTTTTCAAAAAATTAAGTGAACAAACTATAAGGCAAAATCAGCAAACACAATTCTTGAAACACTAACACTGACGATATCTAAAGATAAATTTCTAGGAGCACTACCTCGGCCATTTGAAATAAAAGTTGCTATTAGACAAGGGGACGGTTCGTCCCGTTTACTGTTTCACTGCGTTCTAGGAAAAATACACTACTGGCGATTAATATTGCTACACCATTAAGATGACGTGCTACAGACGCGAAATTTAACCGACAGGAAGGAGATGCTGTGATTAGCAAATGATTAACTTTTCAGAGCATTCACACAAGGTTGGCGCCGGTGGCGACACCTACATCGTGCTGACATGAAGAAAGTGTCCATCCGATTTCTCATACACAAACAGCAATTGACCGGCGTTGCCTGGTGAAACGTTGTCATGATGCCTCGTGTAAGGAGGAGAAACGCGTACCATCACGTTTCCAACTTTGATAAAGGTCGGATTGTAGCCTATCGCGATTGCGGTTTATCGTATCGCGACATTGCTGCTCGCGTTGGTCGAGATCAAATGACTGTTAGCAGAATATGGAATCGGTGGGATCAGGAGAGTAATTCGGAACGCCGTGCTGGATCCCAACGGCCTCGTATCACTAGCACTCGAGATGACAGGCATCTTATCTGCATGGCTGTAACGGATCGTGCAGCCACGTCTCGATCCCTGAGTCAACAGATGGGGACTTTTGCAAGACAACAACCATCTGCACGAACAGTTCGACGACGTTTGCAGCAGCGTGGACCATTACCTCGGAGACCATGGCTGCGGCTACCCTTGACGCTGCATCACAAACAGGAGCGCCTGCGATGGTGTACTCAATGACGAACCTGGGTGCACAAATGGCTGAACGTAATTTTTTCGGATGAATCCAGGTTCTGTTTACAGTATCATGATGGTCGCATCCGCGTTTGGCGACATCGCGGTGAACGCACATTGGAAGCGTGTATTCGTCATCGCCATACTGGCGTATCAGCCGGCATGATGGTATGGGGTGCCATTGGTTACACGTCTCGGTCACCTCTTGTTCGTGTTGACGGCACTTTGAACAGTGGACGTTGCATTTCAGATGTGTTACGACCCCGTGACTCTACCCTTAATTCGATCCCTACGAAACGCTATATTTCAGCAGGATAATGCACGACCGCATGTTGCAGGTCCTGTAAGCGCCTTTCTGGATACAGAAAATGTTCGACTGCTGCCCTAGCCAGTACATTCTTCAGATCTCTCACCAATTGAAAACGTCCGGTCAATGGTGGCCGAGCAAGTGGCTTGTCACAATACGCCAGTCACTACTCTTGATGAACTGTGGTATCGTGTTGCAGCTGAATGGGCAGCTGTACCTGTACACGCCATCCAAGCTATGTTTATCAAGGCCGTTATTACGGCCAGAGGTGGTTGTTCTGGGTACTGATTTCTCAGGATCTATGAACCCAAATTGCGTGAAAATATAATCACATGTCAGTTCTAGTATAACATATTTGTCCAACGAATACCCGTTCATCATCTGCATTTCTTCTTGGTGTAGCCATTTTAATGGCCAGTAGTGTAGTAAGGATCTGGAATTTGGAGCTAGAAAGCTCACAAAATTGAATGAATAATTCCACGAAGGAAGACAAATGGTATTAAAGTAAACTGACTGGCTTTTGGAGCCCAATTTGGAACACAAGAGACGCAGTTATTCAAATAAATCTTCTGGAAGAAATAGTGAAAAATCTGGTCTCCAAATTTTAGCTGAAAAAAAAACCAAATTCATGACAAATATAAAAAAATGCACCAAAATTCATAGAAAAACAGGTAGGTAAAATAGAGCGAGTTAGTAAATTTAAATATCTTGGAGAAGCTATACAACAGAAGGGACTAGAAAATTTTTAAGTATATGTAAGACGTAACGATAAGGAAGGAGCATATGATCTGACAAAGAATACTTACAACAAGAAATACATATCTAGAAAAACAGAACTAAAATACATTACCACAATAATACTACCAGAATATTATATGGATCTGAATGCCTAACAATGATCTATAAGCTGGATAGGATAGAGGTCCCTGGAAGATGCATTGTTGAAAAAAATGATGGACGCAATACAAACTACAGATACCTGGAAAATGAGAAGTAGTGAGGAGATCGACAAAAATACAAAGGAAATATCAGAAGCAATGGTTACAAGAAGATTAATCTTTTTTGGACACCTCTACCGAATAAATGAGAACAGGCTCGCGAAATAAATGTTCCTGTATTTCTGGAAGGAGAAATCATAACAGCATGAATTGTAGAAATAAGGAAAGGAGTAGAAAAAAATTAGAATAAAAAATCGGAAATAGCAGAACGAAATCTTTTTAACAATAAAATACTACATTCAGAAGGCTTTTAGTGGAGATAAAATAAGAAATTCGGAACAACATGGAAAGAAGAAAGGAGAAGGCAACATAGGGAGAAGGTGAAGGACTACTGCAATAACAGAATACAAGGAAAGGAGAGGGTCTGAATTTATTACGTGTCCACAGCTGGTTAATAAGAAGATAAAAAAACTATAAAAATAAAAAGCAATATCTGCAAGGCTACAAAGGCAGGGAGCGCTTGGTTAAGTCGTTCTCACCGCCCGAGCTCAGCTAATCTGAGTCGACTGAACGATAATCGATGCGAATTCAAGGCTGGCTTACATCAGTCAGAATTGCTTCTGGGTCTGTCTGGTTGCGGATCGTGCACTCCGTCAGGTTTAGCAGCGAGGTCTGGTCGTGGACGAGGGCTACGGCACACGAGTGGATTTTGAGTCCTTCACACTCCTTTTCACCGTGCTCGCATATGAAAGTGAGAGGATCCGTGCTATTAACCTGTGAAAGCAAAAGCAATTGACACACACAGTCTGTAATAAACACAAGCAAGTAAAAACTGCATAAGTTAGTAACTAAGTTAAGAGAATCTTCCGTCAGTTCTTGGTGCTTTTCATTAATTAGTATCAAGTCATCGAATCTGTAGCTGAGTTTCTGTACACTGCTAGAAAAACAAAAAAGAAAAAAATTCACACACCTGGAAAGACGACGTCGATTTCCATCCACGACGGCATATGAGACCTGGGATACACTCATGCTCATAAATTGAAGATAATGCTGATACATGATGAAACAACGCACTGGTGGGCGCTTTGCGGGTTTAAATCACCTCCGGATAAGACCATGCGGTGCATTTCACCTGCGGTCGTCGCACGATGGCGCTGGCAGAAGTCCACATACGCAGAGGTGTCTTGGTGCATGTCAGAGTACGGTGCAGCGAATAAGTGTGCAGACGTTTTCAGACGTGCTAATGGTGACTGTGTGCTGAAAATGGCTCAAAGAGCACATATTGATGGCGTTAGGAGGGGTCAGACACAGCAGGTCGTAGCACAGGCCGTCCGTGTGCCACAAATTATGATGTCAAGATTATGACAACGATTCCAGCAGGCAGGAAACATGTCCAGGCGCTACAGTACGGGACGTCCACAGTGTACAAGAAGACCAATATCTCACCATCAGTGCACGCAGACGGCCACGGAGAACTGCAGGTAGCCTTGCTCGGAACCTTACCGCAGCCACTGGAACATTTGTCTCCAGACACACAGTCTACAGAAGACTGAACAGACATAATTTATTCGCCCAGAGACCTACAAGGTGCATTCCACTGGCCACTGGTGTCAAGAACACCGTACAAGGTCACTGGAACAGTGGTCCCAGGTTATGTTCACAGACGAGATGAGGTATAGTCTGAACAGTGATTCTCGCTGGCTTTTCCTCTGGCGTGAACCAGGAACTAAATACCAACCCCTTAATGTCCTTGAAAGGGACCTTTATGGAGGTCGTGGTTTGATGATGTGGGGTGGGATTATGATCGGTGCACGTACACCCCTGCATGTCTTTGACAGAGAAGCTGTGACAGGTCAGGTGTATAGGGACGTCATTTTGCACCAGTATGTCCGCCTTTTCAGGAGTGCAGTGTGTCCCTCCTGATGGATGATAACGCACGGCCCCACGGAGCTGCCATCGTGGAGGAATACCTTGAAACAGAAGATATCAGGCGAATGGAGTGGCCTGCCTGTTCTAAACCCCATCGAGCACGTCTGGGATGCTCTCGGTCGACGTATCGCTGCACGTCTTCAAACCCCTACGACACTTCAGGAGTCCCGACAGGCACTGGTGCAATAATGGGCGGCTACACCTCAGCAGCTGCTCGACCACCCACTCCAGAGTACGCCAATCGGTTGTGCGGCCTGTGTAGTGTGCATGGTGGTCATATCCCATAGTGATGTCGGGGTACATGCGCAGGAAACAGTGGCGTTTTGTAGCACGTGTGTTTCTGGACAGTTTTCTCAACTTATCATACCGTGGACTAACAGATCTGTGTCGTGTGTATTCCCTATGTGCCTATGCTATCAGCGCCAGTTTTGCGTAGTGCCACATTGTGTGGCACCACATTCTTTAGTTATCCTTAATTTATGAGCGTGAGTGTAGATGTACTGACACTGAATGTTATCCCACAGCAAGTGGCGTAGCTACGAGAGCGCCGTCTGTGTCTACACTTTAATCGGGAATGCTCCCACACAGAAGGCTCAGTATGGTGCAAAAGTGTGAAGCAGGCAGGCAACCATGCCACGGACAGGCACTCGGGCCACCTACAGCCAAATGAGCATGAGTGACAGGGATCAGATTGTGGCGGGATGGTTCTTTTGGAGAATTACCACACACGTTGGACGTGCTGCGTCACTTGTGTAACGATGCTGAGTTCAGCAGTCACGTGAACGTTCTCATAAACCGTAGGTGACGTTCTGGACGTTGACGCAGCACAGACGCCCACCAGGATCGTGGTATTGCAAGGGCAGCAGAGGCAAATGGTACAGCTACCAAGTGGCTCATGAGAAAGGTTGTGAGCCGAGACGTGTCAACAAGAACTGTTGCGAACTGTTTATTAGCAGTGGGGACAGGTACACGATTCGCGTGTGTCGTTAGAAGATCGCTCGGGAGAGGAAATTGTGCGCCGTGGTCTTGAGCAATGAAGGTTCCATGGGACTGGAAGAAGGCCCAGTCATAGCAATCTATAAGAAAGGGTAGAAAATCGGATGCACATAATTACTGGCCCATTTCACTGACATCTATTTGTTGTGTTCAGGCATAGTGACCTTATAGACTCTGAGAAGCTGATCTGCAGAAACCAGCACGGTTTTAGGAAAAAGCGGTCATGCGAGACACAGCTGGACCTCTTTGTGCATGATATACAACATGCTCTAGATAACAACTCCTAGGTTGATGCCATATCTCTCGACTTTCGAAAGGCGTTCGACTCAGTTCCGCACTGTCGCTTGCTCCAAAAAGTGCGCGCTTACGGTCTATCCGATGAGATATGAGATTGGATAGAACGTTTTCTAACATACAGGGAGCAGTATATCGTCCTGATCGGGGAGACTTCAACAGAAACAAGGGTAACTTCAACTGTGCCCCAGGGCAGCGTAATAGGTTCGCTGCTGTTTGCGATTTACATAAACGATCTGGTTGGTGGAATTGACTGTTTGCCGATGATGCTCTAGTCTACAGGAAAGTAGTATCAAATGAAAGTTGTGAACATATCAATGAGGATTTGCAGAAAATAAATGCGTGGTGTAATGACTGGCAGTTATCTCTCAATATTAGTACGTGTAACCTACTGCGTATAACAAGGCGAAAATCCCCATTAATGTACGGGTGCAAAATAAATGACCAGTCTTTGGAAGCGGTAACATCCGTCAAGTATCTGGGTGTGACTATTCGAAATGATCTCAAATGAAATGATCAGATTACACAAGTAACGGGTAAGGCGAACTCTAGATTGCGTTGTATTGGTAAAATCTTGAAGCGACGAAGTCCTTCAACAAGGACAATGCGTTAGTTCGTCCAGTCTTAGGGTATTATTTGTCTGTATCGGACCCTTACCAATGGGATCTGATTCAAGAGATTGAGAAGGTCCAAAGAAGAGCGGCAAGATTCGTGACTGGTACATTTATCCATCACGAGAACGTTACAAATCTCATAGAATGTTTGAAGTAGAACACACTTGCAGATAGAAGGCTCGCTAAACGGAAGGGGCTGCCCACTAAATTCCGAAATCCGATCTTAACCGAGTATATGTTATTGCCACCAACTTTCAAATCGCACAATGATCACCATTCAAAGATAAGGAAAACTAGAGCTCGTACTGAGGCGTTCAGACAGTCGTTTTTCCCTCGCGCGATCCGCGAGTGGAACAGAGAGGGCGGAATATGAATTTGGCGCGAATTGTGCCCTCTGCCACACACCGCTTGGTGGCTAGCGGAGTATATACGTAGATGTTGAGGTTCTACCTGGACGCAAGTGGTGGTCGCTTGCGCGTACGACGTAGACCTGGTCAGTGCTGTCTCTTAGAGTGCATTCGTCCAAGATATAATGACCCAAACCCAGGCCTTATGGTGTGGCGTGCACTAAGCTACAACTGTCGCTCACATGTGCTGTTTTTGGAGGGGACGTTAATCAGCGCTCGGTACTTGCAGTATGTTGTTATACCCATTCTTCTGCCTTCTTTGAAAAAGAAAGGTAATGTATTGCTCCAACAAGATAATGCCCGCCCACACGCTGCCCGTGTTGTGCAAGACGCGCCGCAGCTTCCCTGGCCACTACGATCTGCGGACTTGTCTCCAAACGAGCACGTGTGGGCTACGATGGGACGAGGAGTGACTGGTGCGGCTCATCAACCAACAACTATTACAGAACTACGTGAACACGCCGAGCAGTCGTGGCATAACGTTTCCCTTTGTACGATCGACTGGATGCCAGATTCAGCGCCTGCATTGCCGCCTGTGTAGACTGCACCACGTACTAATATGGGTGTTCCAGCATGGCTCGATACCTCACACCTCAGAACCGCCTGTGCTATTGATGTGTAAATGTAATCATTTCGTGTACTCCATACACAGTGTTGCAACAATAAATCTTGAGTGAATTGGAAATCCCTGAAAGGGTGTACTAATTTTTTTTCTGCTAGTGTACTTATCCGTCTGTGCGGGAAGATGCGACTTTTCAGGGTCTCATATCTTGGCTCCTATTCATAACAGAGGTAAGCGGTCATATGTTTTGGAGAACCCTTTGCCTAACGACCGTTTGTATATATATCGGAAGAACGGGCATGCTGTAGGTGTCCTGCATTACAGGGTCAAAATTTAAACATTACATAAGTCCTCCGGTCTAGCCAAATTGGGCAGATCAGTTGATTCTTCTGCGTTAGGAGCGGTCTAACACCGACCTTAGGCTCTATTCGTTCATCAGTGGTCCGTGAGAAAACCACTAAAAAACCATGATTTTTGAGTACGAAAAGTACCAATTGTGGGAATGGCAACTTTTATGATTTATATTCATAGTAGATCGTCGAAATTTGTACCATAAATCCTTAAGACAATTTTTTGAGGACCTTTAAACTTTTTTCGAAATCATTATCCGTTACCGAGGTCTATGTTACAGACCTTACACACATAAAAAATGCGCCTGATATTCGGTCTTAGGCGTAAATGTAATTTTAACTGACGCAGTGAACACATGGCAAGGACTATAGGCTCATCGAAATAGTTCGGACGTCACCAAACTATGTTTTTAGTCGGCATCTTCTCACGAATAAAACCTTGTGACTTGCTTTCTCTGAGGTGGACACTTCATGCCTTCACAAATATGCCGAGCGTAGTGCTGCAAAAAATGTGCTGAAAAAGGTCTTAACATACCAAACTGAACTTAAAATCAATGTCAGAGATTTTATAAAATTGGCATGACTGAAAATTCAGTGAAATATTTCTAATAACATTTTTACAAATCATTAACTGCGAATTTTCGATGAAATGCGATCGGCGAGCAAAGTATTCAGAAGAAATACAAAGCAAACTATTTTGTCTTAATCTCTTACGATGCGAACTTATTTGTTATTTGTATGTATCAAAGCATTCAGTATTTCCAAGCACATAAAAAAACGGTCAAAACTTTGGTGACGTACAAAATTCGTTTTATATAAGCAGCACACACTACTATAGCAAGGAAAAGAGGTGGAGTAGCAGAAAAACACTCCTGTCAGAGCGCAAATATGGCGGATATGTTTCTCTCGGAAAGACTGACAGGGAAGTCAGTACCCATTCCGTCTTCCTCCCAAAACTTTTTGTGCTGGAACACAGTAGCAAAGAGACGGTGGCGGCGGCAGAGAAAGGAGGCAGTAGCAGTGTGAGAGGAAGGGAAAGGAGGAGAAAAAGACGTCAGTGAAAGAGAACGAGAAATAGATGGAGATAGGTGCACTGGGACCGAAAGAGACAACAGACAGTGGAACTTAAAAATACGGATGGGTCGAGTTCATACATAGTCTTGGGGGTCTGGACACTCCCAGACCGGCAAATTGGAGAGTAAAATAGGGGAGGACGCATTTTGGACCGAAAATTTAAAGATGCGTGAGCAGGAGCTGGACTACTCAGAATTATTAAGCTACCAACTTATGGTGGAGACAATAGTAGTGGGAAAGAAAGACAGAAGGAGACATTGTAAGAGGGAGAGAGAGAAAGAGAGATAGGAGTGATAGTGGGATATACTGTAAATCAATGGGAAGGAAACAGTGGGAAAGGGGCATATGTGGATAGTGGCAGTTAGAGGGAGATGCTTTGTACGAACGCTTAACTACAAAGAGAGATTGGGTTAAATGATTTACAATGTTCTTGTTAAAAGAGTGAGAATGCATTCATCTGTCAAAAATTTTGGGCAGGAAGATGGGATGAGGATTGAGACAGCTGATTTCCCACTTTCCTGTCTTTAAAAGAGGAAGAGCGTTTGTCCACTCATGTGGTAATGAATTACATGCAGTAAACGAAGTCGGCGTGTGATACGCAGACATACCTCAGGCGCATAAACCGCGTGGAAAGGCCTTAGCTTCTCTCCACTCGGGACACTTAACAAAGAAAGAGAGTTTAAGAAAATAAACACCTTGTTCCCAATCGCGGATTCTTACTACATACATACTCACGATTTCAGTTATGTAGTTACAGGCCTACGGCTTAATTAATTAAAAAGTTAATAAGATTAATTGGTAAATTTATGGTCGGAAAACAGTTTTCGCCTATCGTAACTGTTATAGCATAGCACTCCATCTTCAGGTCACAAGTGGCCCATCGGGACCATCTGACCGCCGTGTCATCAGGTGAGGATGCGGATAGAAGGGGCGTGTGGTCAGCACACCGTTCTCCCGGCCGTTATGATTGTTTTCTCCGACCGGAGCCGCTACTATTCGGTCGAGTAGCTCCTCAATTGGCATCACGAGGCTGAGTGCATCCCAAAAATGGCAACAGCGTATGGCGGCCGGGATGGTCACCCATCCAAGTGCTGGCCACGCCCGGCAGCGCTTAACTTCGGTGATCTCACGTGAACCGGTGTATCCACTGCGGCAAGGCCGTTACGTAACTGTTCTAACTTTCCTATATGTCATTTGGTTAACACCAGACACCAGGTCACAAGTAAGTGATTTGATGTCTGAGCGGATATCAACATGCACGGATATCTTTGGTGAAGTTGACTTTAAAGACAGAAGAAGCCTCCACCGATCGTGAAGTTTTATCTATCACTGTCCACGACGATACATTGGCGGAAAAAAATTAGAACTCAAAAAATAGAGTATTTGCAAGCAATTAAAGGTCTTTAGACGGCTAGTCAGGCAGCAGTTAGAGTTGACGGTAAATTGAGTTCATGGTTCAGAGCAGTTTCAGGGGTAAGACAAGGCTGCAACCTGTCTCCACTGTTGTTCATATTATTTGAGGATCATATGTTGAAAACAATAAACTGGCTGGGTGAGATTAAGATATGTGAACACAAAATAAGCAGTCTTGCATATGCGGATGACTTAGTTGTGATGGCAGATTCGATTGAAAGTTTGCAGAGTAATATTTCAGAGCTAGATCAGAAATGTAAGGAATATGGTATGAAGATTAGCATCTCCAAAACGAAAGTAATGTCAGTGGGAAAGAAATATAAACGGATTGAGTGCCAAATAGGAGGAACAAAGTTAGAACAGGTGGACGGTTTCAAGTACTTAGGATGCATATTCTCACAGGATGGCAACATAGTGAAAGAACTGGAAGCGAGGTGTAGCAAAGCTAATGCAGTGAGCGCTCAGTTACGATCTACTCTCTTCTGCAAGAAGGAAGTCAGTACCAAGACTAAGTTACCTGTGCACCGTTCAATCTTTCGACCAACTTTGTTGTATGGGAGCGAAAGCTGGGTGGACTCAGGTTACCTTATCAACAAGGTTGAGGTTACGGATATGAAAGTAGCTAGGATGATTGCAGGTACTAGTAGATGGGAACAATGGCAGGAGGGTTTCCACAAAGAGGAAATCAAAGAAAAACTGGGAATGAACTCTACAGATGTAGCAGTCAGGGCGAACAGGCTTAGATGGTGGGGTCATGTTACATGCATGGGAGAAGCAAGGTTACCCAAGAGACTCATGGGTTCAGCAGTAGAGGGTAGGAGGAGTCGGGGCAGACCAAGGAGAAGGTACCTGGATTCGGTTAAGAATGATTTTGAAGTAATAGGTTTAACATCAGAAGAGGCATCAATGTTAGCACTGAATAGGGGATCATGGAGGAATTTTATAAGGGGGGCTATGCTCCAGACTGAAAGCTGAAAGGCATAATCAGTCTTAAATGATGATGATGATGATGATGATGATGAAAATAGAGTAATGAAATTTCGGGAACACATTTGTATAGGTAACAATTTAAGTGATTAACATTGCTAGATCACAGGTAATATAAGCGCGAGATAAGCCATTATAACTGTGAAAACAGGTGCATGAACAACAGGTGTAACTGCAAGAATGTTCAACGCAAGCAAGCAAACATGCATGCACTGTGTTGTATAGGTGCGGTTGTCAGTTTGTAGGATGGAGTTCCACGCCAGTTTTACACTTGGTCGTTCCATATAGGAACGCTTAATACTATTTGTGGGTAACACTGGAGTTGCTGCTCCATCATGTCTCGTTTGTGCTGGACTGGAGACAGATCTGGTGTTCGAGCAGGTCAAGGCACATGTCGACATTTTGTACAGCATGTTCGTTTACAACAGCGGTGTGCGGGCGAG
This sequence comes from Schistocerca cancellata, assembly GCF_023864275.1. Taxonomy (NCBI): domain Eukaryota; kingdom Metazoa; phylum Arthropoda; class Insecta; order Orthoptera; family Acrididae; genus Schistocerca; species Schistocerca cancellata. The sequence continues at coordinate 96,590,376 of NC_064635.1, read as the reverse complement.
CGTTGTCCTGTTGGAAAACGCTCGCTGGAATGCTGTTCATTAATGACAACATGACAGGCCGAATCACCAGGCTGCGTACAAATTCGCAGTCAGGGTGCGTGGGATGACCCCGAGAGTGCTCCTGCTGTCATTTCATAATCGAACCCCAGACCGTAACTCCAGGTGTATGTAAAGTGTGCCTAGCTCGCTGACAGTCTGGTTGAAAGTCCTCCATTGGCCTGCTCCTAACGAACGAGTGGCCATCGCTGGCACCGAGAGAGAGAACCAGCTTTCATCTAAAAACACAACAGACCTCCACCCTGCCCTCGAATGAGTACTCACTTGGCACCACTGAAGTCGAAAATGGTGGTTGTTCGGGGTCATTGGAAAGCACGATACAGGCCGTGCGGGTCGGAGATGTCCTTCAAGTAACCGATCTGTAACAGTTGTTCCACTGTTGTGCCAACTGCTGCTCAGATTTCTGCTGCAGATGCAGTACGATGCGCCATAGCCATACTCCAAACACGATGGTCTTCCCTCTCGGTAGTGCCACGTGGCTGTCCAGAGCATGGTCGTACATTCTCGTGACCAGCGCTGCCAGTAATTATGTACAGTGGCTGAAATATCGCAGAAGGAACGTCCAGCTTCTCGAATCGTCAGAGACGAGGGTATGGTCAGGCGTCCCCCATGGAAGAGTAGGTGGACCACGCTTATTCTCCACACACAAAAACGTCCCGACGAACAGGGTGAGCAGCAATTAACAGCTGTTTGCAGATGTACAGGAAGATGGCGAGTACGGGTGGCCGGTGCGAATAACCTCTAACTTTGTATGAACATGCCTCTCGAGGCACAGCAGCACCGACCGACCGCCGTGTCATCCTCAGCCGTTAGGCGTTACTGGAAGCGGATGTGGAGTGGCATTTGGTCAGCAAACCGCTCTCCCGGCTGTTGTGAGCTTTCGTGACGAGAGCCACTACTCCTCAGTCAAGCAGCTCTTAAACTGGCTGTTGTGTACATAGTTCCGTGTAGTCAGCGCGTACACAACTTTCCCACTAGAGCGCGCCCCGCTAAGCACAACAGCGCAGGCGCAGTGCTCGTCCGTCTCCGCACTACGAGATGGCGCTGCCTTAGAGATGGACCAAATTCTGCTTTCGCCGATCCGTGTATTAATATGTAACGCAGCCAATGAGATTACTGCTAATGTGGAACCTTTTCTCCTCACGGATCACACTTGCGCAGTGATACGTGAATGCGCGAGGTATTATAACGAGTGTACAGACCTCCGATTAGTCAGTATGTACCAGTCTCCATTTGTCTGCACCAGTCTGTACCAGTCTATAGTCAAGTTTCAGTCTGTGCCTAATAAGATTACCCATATTCCTGTACATAGCTATGAAGATAAATGAATAGACACTTTTGTCAGGTATCAGAGACATGTGAGAATAAGATTAACGTACCAAGACCAAAGGAACTTCAGATTGTCAATTGTAAACAGCATCCAGAATCAAGTTACGTAATGTCTATGCTTTTTATTATTTTAATAAATGTGTGTGAAAATTAATCAAGTTGTGTTTAAAGTTGGTCACCGTCAATCTGGTACTCTAAGCGTGCAAGTGGCATTTCTGTCGTCTGACCTAACGGCAGAAGATAAACACGCCACGATAAGACCACGAGACATATTGCTGGCACTCGCCTACTTCGTTAGAGCGACAAGTCAAATAATCTGATGGTGTGTGTACCGGAGGTCTTACAGTACGCACACCACACTGGCCTCACAGGCTGATTGCACACTGTTTTACCAACAGTGTTCGACAGACCCCAAATGGTCACCCACCCAAGCGGTAGCCAAGTACGACAGCGCTAATCTTCGGTGATCTGGTGGGAACCGATGTCACGACTGTGGCAACGCCATTCGACGCTAAGTGGTTACACACAGGGAGTGCTTCTTTGTACAGCCGGGCAGCTGGATTTGGCATTTGCCGGGCTGTAGTGAGATGTGTCTGGGCTAGTGGTCGTCCCACCGTAGAGCCTCATGGAGCGTCGCTGTGCTGTGGAAAATGGTTTGGATCCACTTTTGCCTTGGACAGTAATTTATTTCTTGACTAGTCAGGTGTTTTGGTATTGGGAAGATGGCTGATTATGTGGGTAATACCCAATTTCATGCTTTGCAATTCCTTACGCTTTTACTTGTGGCGCTGTTCGCTGTGTATTTTAGGAAGTGCCTTTTAAGCTGTGACATGAAGATATATGTTACCTTCATTTTTTTAAAAAGGAAAAGGAAATACAAAACGTTCCAGCTGATTTCCTAGCAAGTGTTATTTAAGATGCCTGTTTCTGGCGTAAGCTTGATCTTGATAAGGAATGAGCTCTTTCTATGATGCTAAGACTGAAATGTGTCGAATTTTTTCATTTTGTGTATACTATAATGCATATAGGCAGTCGTTTTTCTAGCGCTCTGTCTGCGGGTGGAATAGCAAAGGAAAAGAGTACTAGTGGTACAAGATACCTTCCGCCATGCACCGTACGGTGGTTGGCAGGCTATGTATGTAGATGTAAATGTAGATGTAGATGTATAGAGTAGAATGTGCTGTCCTCTGCAGCAGGTGTGTGTGTGTGTGTGTGTGTGTGTGTGTGTGTGTGTGTGTGTGTGTGTGTGTGTAATGTAACACTGATGAGTGGTGTGAAATAAAGCTTTACGTGTAGTTTACTGTGTTTCAATCGTCTTAAACAGTAGAAAGTAGATAGAAAGTGTTACTTACCACAGTTTTGCCAAATGGCACCAGTGTAACGGTGATACGATCTGGAGCCTGTCTATAAGCCGGAAGCAGCTGGTCTATGAAGAATCCTTTGCACGGTAGGCTCAGCGTTTCATAGTAGACGCCAACTGTCGCTGTGTTATCAGCAAATACCTGTAACATAATATCTTCCGTAATCACTGGCAGTACACATACATGATGCAAAAGAGCCACCGTTGTACAACAACCGAGTTTGAAAACTGCTGCGGAAGCAAAGGGAACTCCATAGCAAACATAAACATAGCCAAAGCCTTGCAGACAAACAAAAATTACGCGAAGCGAAATGTAGTGTGAGGAGGGCTATGAGAGAGCCGTTCAATGAATTCGAAAGTAAAGCTCTATGTACTGACTTGGCAGAAAATCCTAAGAAATTCTGGTCTTATGTCAAAGCGGTAGGTGGATCAAAACAAAATGTCCAGACACTCTGTGACCAAAATGGTACTAAAACAGAGGATGACAGACTAAAGGCCGAAATACTAAATGTCTTTTTCCAAAGCTGTTTCACAGAGGGAGACTGCACTGTAGTTCCTTCTCTAGATTGTCGCACAGATGACAAAATGATAGATATCGAAATAGACGACAGTGGGATAGAGAAACAATCAAAATCGCTCAAAAGAGGAAAGACCTCTGGACCTGATGGGATACCAGTTTGATTTTACACAGAGTACGCGAAGGAACTTGCCCCCCTTCTTGCAGCGGTGTACCGTAGGTCTCTAGAAGAGCGTAGCGTTCCAAAGGATTGGAAAAGGGGCACAGGTCATCCCCGTTTTCAAGAAGGGACGTCGAACAGATGTGCAGAACTATAGACCTATATCTCTAACGTCGATCAGTTGTAGAATCTTGGAACACGTATTATGTTCGAGTATAATGACTTTTCTGGAGACTAGAAATCTACTCTGTAAGAATCAGCATGGGTTTCGAAAAAGACGGTCATGTGAAACCCAGCTCGCGCTATTCGTCCACGAGACTCAGAGGGCCACAGACACGGGTTCACAGGTAGATGCCGTGTTTGTTGACTTCCGCAAGGCGTTCGATACAGTTCCCCACAGTCGTTTAATGAGCAAAGTAAGAGCATATGGACTATCAGACCAATTGTGTGATTGAATTGAGGAGTTCCTAGATAACAGAACGCAGCATGTCATTCTCAATGGAGAGAAGTCTTCCGAAGTAAGAGTGATTTCAGGTGTGCCACAGGGGAGTGTCATGGGACCGTTGCTGTTCACAATATACATAAATGACCTGGGTGATGACATCGGAAGTTCACTGAGGCTTTTTGCAGATGATGCTGTGGTGTATCGAGAGGTTGTAACAATGGAAAATTGTACTGAAATGCAGGAGGATCTGCAGCAAATTGACGCATGGTGCAGGGAATGGCAATTGAATCTCAATGTAGACAAGTGTAATGTGCTGCGAATACATAGAAAGATAGATCCTTTATCATTTAGCTACAAAATAGCAGGTCAGCAACTGGAAGCAGTTAATTCCATAAATTATCTGGGAGTACGCATTAGGAGTGATTTAAAATGGAATGATCATATAAAGTTGATCGTCAGTAAAGCAGATACCAGACTGAGATTCATTGGAAGAATCCTAAGGAAATGCAATCCGAAAACAAAGGAAGTAGGTTACTGTACGCTTGTTCGCCCACTGCTTGAATACTGCTCAGCGGTGTGGGATCCGTACCAGATAGGGTTGATAGAAGAGATAGAGAAGAGACAACGGAGAGCAGCGCGCTTCGTTACAGGATCATTTAGTAATCGCGAAAGCGTTACGGAGATGATAGATAAACTCCAGTGGAAGACTCTGCAGGAGAGACGCTCAGTAGCTCGGTACGGGCTTTAGTTGAAGTTTCGATAACATACCTTCACCGAAGAGTCCAGCAGTATATTGCTCCCTCCTACGTATATCTCGCGAAGAGACCATGAGGATAAAATCAGAGAGATTAGAGCACACACAGAAGCATACAGACAATCCTTCTTTCCACGAACAATACGAGACTGGAATAAAAGGGAGAACCGATAGAGGTACTCAGGGTACCCTCCGTCACACACCGTGAGGTGGCTTGCGGAGTATGGATGTAGATGTAGTTGTAGATGATGAAGCTGCCTTACACGATAAAACGCAATGAAGACGGACAAAGGCAAGGGTCTGGTTGTGAATTCCCTGGCGTAGGTAAAAGCCATGTACGGCAGTCGCTTAGTGAACAAAATAAGAATGTCGGCCAGATTTGTGATGGATTCAGGACTTATTAGCGGATACAACTTTGCACGGCGCTCTAAGCGGAGCAGAATTATTAGATGTGGAAGTACCCTAAGGGAGCCCGCCCGGCTAGCCACGCGGTCTGTTGCGCTGCTTCCCGAGCGGGAAAGCATGCCGGTCCGCGATACGAATCCGCCCAGCGGATTCGTGTCGAGGTCCGGTGTGCCGGCCAGCCTGTGGATTGTTTTTAGGCGGTTTTCCATCTGCGGCGAATGCGGGCTGGTTCCCGTTATTCCGCCGCAGTTAAACTATGTAGGCAATTGTTGCGCAAACACTGTTTCCACGTATGCGCACACCATAAGTACACTACCAAGCAAACATTGGGGGCTACACTCGTCTGGTATGAAACGTTTCCACGAATGGGGTGTCCAATGGGGGCCGAAGGTGGAACCACACAATAACCCATGGTTTGGTGTATGGCGGCAGTAGGGTGGGTGGACTGTTGTGGAGTTGTGGACCACTGCGGGTTATGGTGGGATGGAGCCTCTCCGTTGTTTCTAGGTCCCTGTTCAACAGACACAATACACACAAATGTTCAAATGTGTGTGAAATTTTATGGGACTTAATTGCTATGGTCATCAGTCCCTAAGCTTACACACTACTTAACCTAAATTCTCCTAAGGACAAACACACACACTCATGCCTGAGGGAGGACTCGAACCTCCGCCGGGACCAGCCGCACAGTCCATGACTGCAGCGCCTTAGATCGCTCGGCTAATCCCGCGCGGCACAGTACACACACACACACGCACACACACACACACACACACACTATGGGAGTGTTGATGAGAGGCTTATATTTTTCGTCATATTACATGCCGGGTGTGTCACCGAAGACACGGCACCCAATTTACAGGACAGTGCAGTTAAAAGCGGTCCTCCTCACGTTTGAATGTGAATGCAGCATTTCGACTTCTGCAACAGAGCAAAGAGCTACAACAATGGGCAGTGTTATGCAATAATCAACTGATACTATTCTTCTGTCAGCATTTCAGCTTTTTCATTAGGGACATTAGATATGAAACGCGAATGCAGCATTTCGAATTCTGAAACGGAGCAAAGATCTACAACAATGGACAGTTTTATGCTAGAATCGACTGTTACTATGCTTCTGTCAGCGTTTCAGCTTTTTCATTAGCGACATTACGTATGAGACGCGAATGCAGCATATCGAATTCTGAAACAGAGCAAAGAGTTACAACAATGGACTGTTTTATGCAATAATCGACTGTTACTATTCTTCTGTCAGCATTTCAGCTTTTTCATTAGCGACACTGGAAATTCCTCTTTGCGGTTTGCAAAATGACTTTCTCGATAGAATGAAGAACTGTGGAAGCATGTGCGAAAACAAATTCGGTTAAGGAAACTCGCGAAATTTTCATGGTATGCTATCCGGATGAAGGACCACCAGCAAAGAGAGCAATACAGAGTCTGTGTAAGAACTGGCGCACCTACAGATCTGTGCAAAATGTAAAACGACAAAGAATTCCTTCAGTTTGCACACCAGAAGTTATTGCAGATATTCGCAGAAGAATTGTTCAGAGTCCAAAGCAGTCGACCCGTAAATTGGGCCAACTGACGCATGTAACTAGGGTCGTTTGCCAGCAGATGTTGAAAAGTCGTAATCTGAAGCCAGCTCCTGTGACGCTTGTGCAGCAGTTATGGGAGGACGAATCAGAAACGTGTAGATTACTGCACATGGCTTTTGAACAACATCAACGGTGGTTTGTCAGACCCTTTCTATTACATCATCAGTGTCCGCTCCGATAGCCAAGTGCTCAGCGTGACGGATTGCTATCCTACGGGTCCGAGCCCGATTCCCGGCTGGGTCGGGGATTTTCTCCGCTCAGGGACTGGGTGTTGTGCTGTCTTCATCATTTCATCCCCATCCTGCTCTCCCGTCGCCCAATGTGGCGTCGAATGTAGTAAGACCTGCGCCAAGGCGGCTGGACCTGCCCCAAAAGGGGCCTCCCGGCCAGTGACGCCAAACGCTCATTTCATTTCATTACATCATCAGCGACAAATCTTGGTTTCATCTTTCCAGTGATGTGAATTCACAGGACACGAGGTACTGACCAACAGAGAGCCGTAACATTGTGTATCAGCAACCTCTCCAAAATGGTTCAAATGGCTCTGAGCAGGAGTCGAACCTGCGAACGTAGCTGTTGTGTACATAGATCCGCGTAGTCAGTGCGTACACAACTTTCCCACTAGAGCGCGCCCCGCTAAGCACCGCAGCGCAGGCGCAGCGCTCGTCTGTCTCTGCACTACGAGATGGCACTGCCATAGAGACGGACCGAATTCTGCTTCTGCCGATCTGCGTATTAATATGTAATGCAGCCAATGAGATTGCTGCTAACGTAGAACCTTTTCTCCTTGCGGATCACACTCGCGCAGTGATACATGAACGCGCGAGGTATTATAACGAGAGTACAGACCACCGATTAGTGAGTCTGCATTTGTCTGTACCAGTCTGCATTAGTCTGTACCAGTCTGTACGAGTTCTACATTTGTCTGTACCAGTCTATAGTCAAGTTTCAGTGTGCGCCTAATAAGATTACCATATTCCTGCACATAGCCATGAAGATAAATGTGTAGACACTTTGTCAAGAGATATATGTGAGAATAAGATTAACGTACCAAGACCAAAGGAACTTCAGATTGTCCATTGTAAACAGCATCCAGAATCAAGTTACGTAATATCAATGCCTTTTTATTATTTTAATAAATGTGTGTGAAAATTAATCAAGTTCTGTTTAAAGTTGGTCACCGTCAATCTGCTACTCTAAGCTGCAAGTGGCATTTCAATCGTCTGACCTAACGGCGGAAGATAAACACGCCACGAGACATATTGCTGACATTCGCCTACTTCGTTAGAGCAACTAGTCAAATAATCTGATGGCGTGTGTACTGAAGGTCTTACAGTACGCACACCACAGTAGCGGTCGCGCGGTCCCACAGTGAAGCGCGTAGAACCGCTCGGCAACGCCGGCCGGTGCAACCACTCCATTATGAAAAAATTACCGTTTGGCTCGTCGTAACATGAACGCGCATCGTGTCATTCTTTGTGTGAGGTGTTTTCCGTTACTAACGATCATTTTATACGAGCACAGTAGCCGCGAGGAGTGGCCGCGTGGTTTGAGGCGCTTTGTCACGGATTGCACGGCACCTCCCGCCGGAGGTTCGAGTCCTCCCTGGGGCATGGGTGTGTGTGTTGCTCTTAGCGTAAGTTAGTTTAAGTAACGTGTAAGTGTAGGGACCGATGACCTCAGCAGCTTGGTCCCTTAGGAATTTAGACACATTTGAACATTTTGGCGAGCGTAGTGCAGTTTCTGATTCGTGATCGGACGAGAACAGTGGACGCTATACACTATGGAAAGCTATATTGTACCTGTATCACAAAGAATCGAAGTTTTAAGGAAGTAGTTTTTCATTTCATAGTTTTTCACCGTAGTTTAGCGTAGAGAAACCTCCAAGGAGAACGTATGTCATGCGCTGGAAATACGTTTCTTACAAGGAGATAGTAATAGCGTTGCATTCCATACGAGTAATAGGTCGGATACCGCAACGATCTGACGTTATAGCTTGTTTTAAATGCAGAACCTTATAGCCTTAGGAGTGCATGTGTTTATGTTCTCTCTTACTAATACCTTCTCGATAATGACTCCATACACTAGAATAATATTTTAGAATTGATGCCGCAGACGATTTACGTAAAAGGCTGCAAACTCCGTTCGTCTGGAGCTCCACCATGCATAAAGAATATCCGTTTCTTGTTCTTAACCGTCTGTTATATTATCACAACAGTTTCACATATACTGCACACGGAAAAGGCGTGCTAATCTCCTCAATTTCGCGCATCTGGAGAAATCTTGTGCTCTTGGATGGGTACTGGACAGCAGTTACGTACTCGATTCGCTGTGTTCCTTTACGAAACGTGGAATGTAGAGGTCTTCTTCTGGTCAGCTGCAGATTAAACTGGTGACGGTGGCCGGCCGGAGTGGCAGAGCGGTTCTAGGCGTTACAGTCTGGAACCGCGCGATCGCTACGGTCGCGGGTTCGAGTCCTGCCTCGGGCAAAAATGTGTGTGATGTCCTTAGGTTAGTTACGTTTAAGTAGTTCTAAATTCTAGGGGACTGATGACCTTAGATGTTAAGTCCCATAGTGCTCAGAGCCATTTGAACCATTTTTGAAGAACCATTACCCAGTGCAGATTTTTGCCAAGAGCAAGATTTATATGTTGTAGTTTCGTTTTCGAAATGTGGAGCTAGAGTGCGCCCAGGTAATTACTACTCCTCACATATTCCATGCAATGCCCAATGTGAATGTAAAACGTCAGTTGTTTCCCGGTAGAAACAAGATTGTATTTAAAGCGGAATTTTATGTGGTCATGCAACAGAGCGGTTCCAAATTGTTCTGTTGTCACACGTGTTCTATCGATACTTATTAACGCTGACTGTAAAGTACGCAGAACATCTGCAACTCCAGCACTCCAGTCCTCGGCCAGTTTGGTCGTTTCGCACGCCACCCCGGCCCGCACTCAGTGTCGCTGGCAGATGGCAGCGCTGCTCAGTCGGTCGTGGAGTAACTGCTACTCTCCTCGTTTTACTGTCACTGTTAATGCATGTCACCAAACCGAATATCGCATTAGAGTAATTTTGGGCCGCCCTATCGAGTGAGCACGTAAAATTCTGCTTTAAGAAATGATTTCTGTTTATACTGGGAAACAGACCAAAGTTTGGTGCAGCATGGAAAACATGATGAGCAGTACTTGTTTGGGCTGACTCCTGCTAGACATTGCGAAAAACCCCAACATAACTGTTGTAAGGTGTCAGGCAAATCCAACACCTTCCATGAAAACCCTGACATGATAGAAAATCCGGCAGTATGTCACATAGCTCCGAATAAATCCTGACATTAAATTAACCAAAGCAATACGATCAACGAGTGAGCAAATGGAATACCACAAACACAAGAACGCCTAAATGCATATGATACCTTCCCACTGTGAAACAGACGCAGTTCCGACGGAAGAAACGAGAAGCCAAGAGCAGAACCGTGTTAAGCTAGAAGGCCCTATGATAAGGGACGGACATCCACATCGCGGCTGACCGCCAGGACCACCCCCCAGCCCATGTTAAAAGATAGAGCCCTCCAGAAGAACAGTATAGATCTTACTATAACACTAAAAGGGCTACACTAGCTGAAAGTTTTAGCGTGAGACTATACGCGTCTCTGTTACGTTGCAAACATTAAAAATATTGCCCCATCACGAAAAGTATGTTTCTCATTGGACAGACAGAACTTTTGTAGGCGGAGCTTAAGGTTAACATTGAGACCCTGATTGGTCAGTTGAAAACACAGCCAGATAGCTTTTCTTAAACCAACTTCAGTAAATTGTAGTAAGGAGAAGTTAGAGAGAGTTGCTTCCGAGACGGGGAGGTGTGTGGAGCTGCGCCGCCCGCCGCACCCTGACGCTGCCTAACCAACGACAAGGTAATGAACACACGCGATGCCGCATAAGATTCATAAGGCTTCACTCAGAACTGCAGAAGTCTCATCTGTTACATCCCCATTTTGCGTAATACTAGTGTCGATCGTCAATTAAAGTTCATGGTATTCACATTTGCTATTAGAAGTTAAAATCTGAAACCCGATGATTTTTCTGTTATATAATTATTGAGAAGCCACATCAGCCACTGTAATTTACGACAAGTTAAATAAGTAATTAAAGATAAGTGAGGGTCACTGTAGACCGTTTTGATAGTTTTCTCTTTTATGAAACTTAACTCAAACATACAATCCTGGAAATTGAAATAAGAACACCGTGAATTCATTGTCCCAGGAAGGGGAAACTTTATTGACACATTCCTGGGGTCAGATACATCACATGATCACACTGACAGAACCACAGGCACATAGACACAGGCAACAGAGCATGCACAATGTCGGCACTAGTACAGTGTATATCCACCTTTCGCAGCAATGCAGGCTGCTATTCTCCCATGGAGACGATCGTAGAGATGCTGGATGTAGTCCTGTGGAACGGCTTGCCATGCCATTTCCACCTGGCGCCTCAGTTGGACCAGCGTTCGTGCTGGACGTGCAGACCGCGTGAGACTACGCTTCATCCAGTCCCAAACATGCTCAATGGGGCACAGATCCGGAGATCTTGCTGGCCAGGGTCGTTGACTTACACCTTCTAGAGCACGTTGGGTGGCACGGGATACATGCGGACGTGCATTGTCCTGTTGGAACAGCAAGTTCCCTTGCCGGTCTAGGAATGATAGAACGATGGGTTCGATGACGGTTTGGATGTACCGTGCACTATTCAGTGTCCCCTCGACGATCACCAGTGGTGTACGGCCAGTGTAGGAGATCGCTCCCCACACCATGATGCCGGGTGTTGGCCCTGTGTGCCTCGGTCGTATGCAGTCCTGATTGTGGCGCTCACCTGCACGGCGCCAAACACGCATACGACCATCATTGGCACCAAGGCAGAAGCGACTCTCATCGCTGAAGACGACACGTCTCCATTCGTCCCTCCATTCACGCCTGTCGCGACACCACTGGAGGCGGGCTGCACGATGTTGGGGCGTGAGCGGAAGACGGCCTAACGGTGTGCGGGACCGTAGCCCAGCTTCATGGAGACGGTTGCGAATGGTCCTCGCCGATACCCCAGGAGCAACAGTGTCCCTAATTCGCTGGGAAGTGGCGGTGCGGTCCCCTACGGCACTGCGTAGGATCCTACGGTCTTGGCGTGCATCCGTGCGTCGCTGCGGTCCGGTCCCAGGTCGACGGGCACGTGCACCTTCCGCCGACCACTGGCGACAACGTCGATGTACTGTGGAGACCTCACGCCCCACGTGTTGAGCAATTCGGCGGTACGTCCACTCGGCCTCCCGCATGCCCACTATATGCCCTCGCTCAAAGTCCGTCAACTGCACATACGGTTCACGTCCACGCTGTCGCGGCATGCTACCAGTGTTAAAGACTGCGATGGAGCTCCGTATGCCACGGCAAACTGGCTGACACTGACGGCGGCGGTGCACAAATGCTGCGCAGCTAGCGCCATTCGACGGCCAACACCGCGGTTCCTGGTGTGTCCGCTGTGCCGTGCGTGTGATCATTGCTTGTACAGCCCTCTCGCAGTGTCCGGAGCAAGTATGGTGGGTCTGACACACCGGTGTCAATGTGTTCTTTTTTCCATTTCCAGGAGTGTGGATTATAGATGTGATATGGCATAGGTCATCCTTCGATCCATTGTAGAACTTGGAAACCCATTCAGGGAATATTCGATCAAATTTTTGTTGAATGCAGTTGCTTTTTATCATCCTGTATTAAAATATTTCCTTTTATCAGTAGTGCAATTTATAAACAATGTTTTGTGAGTAGAATAAAATTTCCAATGGTAAACTTAACTGCTTTTTCGACGTTGTTTTACCAGCTAACTAAAAATAGGAAAGCCTTGAACCCCTTCCATTAAATTTAGTTAGTATTAAGATTCTTTTACAGGGAGTGCAGTGGAGCTGACGCTGAAATCATTACGTATTTGATTATATCATCGCTAGTCTCACTGAACTCTTCTGAACTCTACATGTCATGTGTGGTCTGGCGTCTCCTTACCAGCAACAGGTCCCAGGTTCAAACTAGTCAATTCCCTAAAAAACACGATCAGAGCGTCGTTGCGCGAAAGTAGTAGGGAGACATGACTTAGAACAAACAGACACCACGCAGAATGTTAGACTGTTCGTAGGAGTTCGTGCTGGAGAATGATCTTCGACCAAAATACACCATACTGTAAAGCAGATCAAATTGTTACGTAATGCGATTTCTTCATATTCTTGAATCATTTTTAATAAACAAAACATTTTGTCAATTTCAGTTATTAACTGTATGAAAATGAAAGTCGTTAAAACAAATTAAAATTCCTTACCAAAATGTGTAAGATCAAATAGAAAAATACTTTTCTTATTTCTCTATGTACCTACATTTTTCAGGATATATCGTTTCTTATCTCTCTGCAAATTGTAGTTCATTTTCATGCGATTGGTGAGTGGAAACAAAAACATTTTATTTTCATTTAGACAAAAATGTTCAAATGTGTGTGAATTTCTAAGGGACCAAACTGCTGAGGTCATTAGTCCCTAGACTTACACACTACTTAAACTAACTTATGCTATGAACAACACACACACACACACACACACACACACACACACACACACACACACACACACCCATGCCCGATGGAGGTCTCGAACCTCCGGCGGGAGGGGCTGTGTAAACCGTGACACGGCGCCTCAAACCACGCGGCCACTCCATGCGGCTTCATTTAGACAATTATGACACAATATCTTTGGTTGGAATTTCCATTTCATAGTAAACTAGCTTACCACTCGCTGCCTTGCTTATGTAGACTGTATGGTCTCAACACTTTTTTTTTTTTTTTATTTAATGGAATTATGTTTTTCACGAAACGCAACATCACCTAAACTTTCCACGCTAATTAAGGCCATTGAAGCAGAGTCTTTTCCGGATGTACTTCTGACCAAAAAGCGGTTCTGGTAGCTGGAGCCGGAGCTCCTTGTTAAACTTGCCTTATGAGTTCTCGTGGTGGCAGTTGCATAGAAAGTCTCATCCCCTAACATACGTTTTCTTACAAGTCACAAACCGATTTTCATAAATTTAAATTAAAAGAAAATTTTTTATATGACGAAATACTTTCATATAAATTTCATTCCCTATATCACTATGTCGGCAACGGCCTTTCCGCAGTGGATACACGGAATCCCGTGAGATCACCGAAGTTAAGCGCTGTCGGGCGTGGCTGGCACTTGGATGGGTGACCATCCAGCCCCCATGCACTGTTGCCATTTTTCGGGATGCACTCAGCCTCGTGATGCCAATTGAGGAGCTACTCGACCGAATAGTAGCGACTCCGGTCAAAGAAAACCATCATAACGACCGGGAGAGCGGTGTGCTGACCCACGCCTCTCCTATCCACATCCTCCACTGAGGATGACACGGCGGTCAGATGGTCCAGATGGGCCACTTGTGACCGGAAGACGGAGTGCATACATCACTGTGTCAGAGGTTGTATTTCCAAAAAAAAACTCTGAAAAACATTTTTTTTATTTGTAACTGACAAGCGCAATACAAATTTTCACAGCTTTAGCTTTGAAAATGTTTTCATATTCACACGTTTTATTTCCATAAAAGCTTAGGGGTTGAACTTCGAAATAGACAGAAACACTTATTTTTTAGTTCTAGCTTGCAAGTCAAACTCCAATTTTCATTGATTTAAATTGCTCTAGTACTTCTTTAATAATGATTTATTTTCAAGAAAGATTTCATTCACAGTTAGACCTCCATACGACATCCGCCCCGTTAGCTTGGTGGTCAGAGCAGCGGACTGTCATACCAAGGGGCCTGGGTTCGATTCCCGCCTGTGTCGGAGACTTGGTCCGCTCAGGGACTGGGTGTTGTGTTGTTTCTATCATCGTCATCTAATCCCCATCGACGTGCAAATCGCCGAACCGGTGTCAACTCAAAAGACTTGCACCAGGCGACCGGTCTACCCCACGGGAGGCCCTAGTCACACGACGGTTCCATTTATCTCCATAGGAGTTAAATTTCCACAATTGCTAAAACACGTATTTCTTTATTTCTGATCAAGAAACCATTCGCCAATTTTGGTTGCTGGATACTTAGCAGTGATAGGAAATCTTTTAATCTTCAATTCCGACTTTTCCGTACTTTCATTTTACTTCCTTTTTTCTTCACTACTGGCCATTAAAATTGCTACACCACGAAGATGACATGCTACACATGCGAAATTTAACCGACAGGAAGAAGATGCTGTGATGTGCAAATGATTAGCTTTTCAGAGCATTCACACAAGGTTGGACCCGGTGGCGACACCTACAATGTGCTGACATGAGGACAGTTTTCAACCGATTTCTCATACACAAACAGCAGTTGACCGGCGTTGCCTAGTGAAACGTTGTTGTGATGCCTGGTGTAAGGAGGAGAAATGCGTACCATCACGTTTCAGACTTTGATAAAGGTCGGATTGTAGCCTATCGTGATTGCAGTTTATCGTATCGCGACATTGCTGCTCGCGTTGGTCGAGATCCAATGACTGTTAGCAGAATATGGAATAGGTGGGTTCAGGAGCGGAATTCGGAACGCCGTGCTGAATGAACTGTGGTATCGTGTTGAAGCTGCATGGGCAGCTGTACCTGTACGCGCCATCCGAGCTCTGTTTGACTCAATGCCCAGGCGTATCAAGGCCGTTATTACGGCCAGAGGTGGTTGTTCTGGGTACTGATTTCTCAGGATCTACGCACCCAAATTGTGTGAAAATCTAATCACATGTCAGTTCTAGTATAATATTTTTGTCCAGTGAATACCCCTTTATCACCTGCATTTCTTCTTGGTGTAGCAATTTTAATGGCCAGTAGTGTATTTATTCATTTGAGATCTGCTGCATACTGCATTAGAAAATAGATGTATGGGCACTAATCTAATTCTATAGGAAGTAAATTTGATTATGCGATTCCATGAGGACCCGTTTGTTAGGCATCAAGTATCTTGTAAATTTTTTTTTCATTGTCTTGATAAAATTGTATGGAGAAACGAGCGCTCATCACTTTTACAGTGATCCTCGAATTTCCTGCTAAGGAACGAAGGAAGACATTGGGAGGTACTTACTTGTGCGTGAAACAAGATGGCGAGACCGAACGCAGAGAGAACACCCCGTGGCAGAAACATCTTGGCGGTGTGGCGGCGGCGACAGTCCAGGGAACGGCAGCTCTGTCCATTTATACGCTGCCCGCCGGCTGGTGTGCGTCAGAAAGTAAACAAAACCTCACCGACGGGTGTTGCGTAGGAACGCGGGTGCAGACCCTGACCCGCGACTCGCAGCTGCGACGAGGTGACTCCGTGTCAAGCAGGAAGACCTGTAATCTCTCGCGAGGCGATAACACACCCCGCTACAGAGGTCAGCAGACTTATTTCATTGCGGAGCGGATAACTGGCAGACTCACGCGATCAAAGACCGCACCGTCCTTTAGGCAAGCCAGAACGGAAGCTCGCAAAAACCACAGAATAACACTCGATCGTAAAAAGAGACTGGTCTGTGTTTCTGCCACGGGTGACATCTTAACAGAGAGAAACAAAGTAACAAGATATTAGTACTAGACGAGGAAAATTATGCATTACTCAATGATGTCAGTGTATCATTACATATTCCAATCAACGGTGCAAAAAACCCTCTGCTTAAAATTAAACCAATAAACAGCGCTCGGTCGCAAAATTATTTGACCTAGGTTTCGGCCACTTCTAAGAGTGCCTTCATCAGAAATAAAACATTGAAACTGGCCTATAACATGAGCGCAAAGTTTTAGGGAAAACATCTTTTTTTTATATGTTTAAGTACTGACTAGCAGTATAAAAAGAAAAGGCACAGTATTTACATGTCACGTATAAAGTAAATATTAAGCGATAAAGCTTTAGTCACAGATTTCTAAAATAGAAAACGTAGAAGGCAACCCACTGTAGGCTGCTCACACCTATCGAGCTGCAGTAGCATCATACTTAGGCGCCAGGCAGGTGAACATTACGCCAAAAGTGCCATCTAGTAGCCGCAAATACAAACAGGCTTCTTAACATTCGAAATATAGACAGGCGAATATTGTGATGAGCATTATTTAATATATGAAGTAAGAGGCAATATTTTATCTGTCAGCAGCAGACGTGGTAACAATTTGTCTACATAATAGCTTAGAAGTACAGTTTAAAGCCTGAAAAAGCCATAACAATTACAAAGGGATCTGAATAACTCAACGAGTAGAAATAACGATGTAATATGGAATGTAGATAATATAAACCATTTAATGAACAAGAAATTAAAGATCAACTTAGAAAAAATATTTCGGTAACTGCACGAAGGAACACGAAATCAAATATCAAGCAACGGCTTTATACCGTTGAAGAAGCTTCTATTACGTAGTTGTAGCTGCTCATTAAGAAGGAGGCCATTTCGAGAAAAATGTTTAAAAACTTTATAATTCTTCGAGAACATTTAATCTACGCCTTTCTTCTCAGTGTGCAGAATGTTTAGGCGAGTGACCTGTAATCAGAAGGTGGTCGGCAAAAGACTAATTCTGAGTGCTAGTACCATTTATTCTTTAAAGATATTTGTATCTGACTGTAAAAGCACGTCTTGTCTGTCCTACGTAGTAAGAAGAGCAGGTGTCGCAAAGAATTTTATAGACACCAGAGTCTTTCAAAGGGGAACGGGTCGATTTTAAATTATGAACACATTTTTTTCAAATTATTATTGGTTGAAAAGGCAACATTACAGTTGTATTTATTACGAAGAAGGCGTTGTATCTGACAGAAGATGGACCCCAAGAAAGGAATAGAGAAAAACTTCTTCTTTAGACTGGACTCAATGATAGAGGTGCCGAGTGTAGTAACTCTTTTAACAGTTTTCTTTTTAAGAATGCTATTCACTATGGCAGGTTCGTATTCGTTATTAACTGCTATCGTTTTGATTAAATTAATTCCTTCCTCGAATTTTTCCTTCGACAATAGAACAGAAGCAGCTCCGTGAATAGCCGGGTCAAAGAAAGCGTTCTTATCAGATTGTGGGTGCATAGAAGACGCAGGTACGATCCGATCGGTATATGTTTCTTTACGAAAAATATTAACTGAGATTTTATTTTCTTCTACCGTAAGCGTGAAGTCAAGAAAATTCAACTGAAGGGCCTCGTTTTCGAATTCGCTGGTGAAGGATATTTTCTCGTTCAAGTTCTTTGAAGAGATTGAAAATACGGTTAATGCCATCAAAAACTCCTTTGTAGATGACTAAAATATCATCGACATATCTGAAATAAGAGAGAATGCCTATCGCTGTAGCTGAGAAACGGTTGGAGAGCTTTACTTTCAGAGAGTTAATGAAAATTGTTAAACATCTTTCTCGAAATGATGGCCTCCTTCTTCATGAGCAGCTACAACTACGTAATAGAAGCTTCTTCAACGGTATGAAGCCGTTGCTTGATATTTGATTTCGTGTTCCTTCGTGCAGTTACCGAAATGTTTTGTCTAAGACGATTTATAATTTCTTGTTCATTAAATGGTTGATATTATCTACATTCCATATTATACCGTTATTTCTACTCGCTGAGTTACTCAGATCCCTTTGTAATTCTGTAATGGCGATTTCAGCCTTTGAACAGTACTTGTAAGCTATTATGTAGACAAATTGTTACCATGTCTGCTGCTGACAGATAAAGTATTGCCTCTTACTTCATCTATCAGGTAATGTTCATCACAATATTCGCCTGTCTATATTGTGACTGTTAAGTAGCCTGTTTGTATTTGCGGCTCCTAATGGCACTTTTGGTGTAATGTTCACCAGGCGGGCGCCCAAGTCTGATGCTACTGCAGCTCGACAGCTGTGACCAGCGCACAGTTGGTTGCCTTCTATGTTTCCTATTTTAAAATTCTGTGACTAAAGCTTTATCGCTTGATAGTTATACGTGACATGTAAGTACTATGCCTTTTCTTTTTATACTGCTAGTCAGTATTTACACTTGTAAAAAACATTTTTTTCCCTAGAACTTTGTACTTATGTTACAGGCCGGTTTCAATGTTTTATTTCTGATGAAGGCATTCTTAGAAGTGGCCGAAACCTAGTTTAAAAAGGCTTCATTTTGTGACCGAGGGATGTTTATTGCTTTAACTTTACGTTGCAACTTCTAACAACTCTACCATAACAAAGGTCAAAAATTAATTATGATTGTAGTGTTGCTCACGCTGCTAAATATTGCATTTTCGGGCAACAACAAAGTTATATTATGTGGCAGGTGTCATTAGAGCACAGTTAATAAAGTCATTTCTTGAAATAATCGATAAACTAGGCACCCATCTTTTCGTGTTTCCCACGCTGGTCTCGTTGTGAACTCATGGATCAATCGTCGAAAATCTAGGTAGTGATGATTCCAAGCTCGGATGCATAGACGCCTAGGTGTTATTCTGCGATATTCAAAAGTTTTATAAATGTGTTTCATAAACCATTCTTGAGGATTAAACTTTTGCAAGTTAGGACAATGGTGATGTAACAAAGTAATCAGCACTCCGAATTTAAGTTACACTTCTCTTTTTATTACTTTTGTTGCAATATCACGTAACTCGTTCCAAAACAACACTTCACAATATAAAACATACTTGAAAATATCTTCCTCACTGTTAAAGTTCACATTTCATAAACTGACTACAAATTGCGTCTTTTTAACATGACGACCAAAACTTGACTCTCTAATAACCGTTACGCGCCCAAAAATCAGAGTTACAAGTACGTCAGTGATCGAGGTGACAAAAGAAAGAATACACATAAGAATAATACCATTGCAATATATACATATCGATGTATCGAAGTACCTCTACATTAATGAAATCGAATCTGAATGTTGTCACAGAAATATGTTAACTATTTTACAGAAACACAGTAGAATATTGCTGGTATCGAGAGGTTGAGTTGAGGTGCCGTATTGGTTACGTAATTCAAGTACCATTACAAACTGTCGCTGTCTTTAAGATCTTTGCTTAAAGTAATTATAATAGCACGAAACACACATATCCTACACACCTGATAATGCTTATATTAGTCCTCGTGGTGCATAGGTGGAATTTCGATGGAGTGGAAGAGAACAATGTCCACAACTCACTAAAGCCACTTTTTTTACATTTGAGGTCAATTTCGCAAGCAAATAGTCCGATAGCAAGAGCCACACTAATTACATTTTCAAATCATGATACGGGTATGTCAATGTCATTAGCTACCTTTCGCCAAACGTATTGCGAATTCTTTGCTGCAAAAAAATGGACTGTAAATCAGAGAGTAAAGTTTGATTATGAAATAACGATCATGTATTTTCACTTGTGGTTTGGCGCGTTGTAGCGTTACAAAATCAGCAGTCCTCCTGATATAGAACTCATATTGGCAAAAGAAGTAAACGTCAGGGTTGGCAATATTTTATTGTTTTCGGTGGCAGTATCTTCAGCGTAACACGTTTGTTCGTAAAACTTGTATCCGACCAGGAATCACATAACAACAGGCTCTTTTCACTTGTGGCATGGTCGCTAAGGAATGAAGTTAGAAAACATTTACTGTGTTCTTTATTCATTTTCCCAATTTTGCCTGCCGCCACATGAATGTTTCATGGGCAGGTTGTTTGAAGTTTGTTTGAAACATTCGGGCAAATTGGCTTATCCCTCCTGAAAGCAGATGTACGCCTTGTCTGTCAGTTTTTCTATCACTCCAATTGTGTAGTTGTGGGCAGAGTTACGCACAGACTGCAACTAACTAGCTGCAGTTTCCCCTCCTCTATGAGGCAGTGCTGATGATGAAGATCTTTCGTACTGGAATCGACTCGGGTCATCATTCCAAACATTTCCTTTCTCTACACCCTGCTCTGTCAGAAACGTGATCACTGCCTCTATAGACTGTTGTGACTTCTGACGTATGCTATTATTGTGTTCTATGTCCTCGCGGGTGCCAAAGGTAGTAAAATGCCTGATCAATTGCCATATTCAGCTTTAAGGCTGACGACAAAACAAACTGAAGCTTTGAAATTGTCCAAGCCAATCATTTTAGACGCTTCTAGTGCCCACATTTGCAGATGCCAATATTGTAGGTGCATACCATCTTGCTCTATCAAATTTGGATATTACGTGCTATTTTACGGTTTGTAATAGTGACAGTTAGTTTCCTTTGAAACGATCTCCTGCTCGCCTTTTGCTAGACGCATAATTTAAAAATAATCTGCAATTTGATTTACTTTTAAACGACTTGTAGTGCCTCATTAGTTGGCTATAGGAATTTAGAACTACGATTCAACAGCCTTTATGAATGTTCTCTAGTACGCTGTCATCAGTATCTTCTAAAACACTGGGCCTCGACTGTTTGGGAGGAGACTGTTTGTACTCACTTTGACTGGACTCTCCATGTTGCTCTGGAGACGAACATCTTGTCTGCTCGAACACCGACCACCAGATTCAGCTTCCATCTGTCCTTCAAAATCAGTGTATCTACTAGATCTACAACTTTGCTTCCGCAGTTTTTTCTCGAAGTTCGGGGCTTTATTGTGAAAACCGTGCAACAAATTTATGATTCATGGTATTGCCCATCGCTGGCCACTACATTCTCCCATCTTTCGGATAGCATACGAATCCCGTGGCGGAAGAACTGGGCGTGTTTTGTGGGGATTCATGAATAGATTCAATTTTGCACTTGTTCATATGATCGGAAGTGCTGGTCAGCCAGACTGTATGTCACTGACCGAAAAAGGTCTAAGACAGCAATGTATGGAGAATACGGCGGGAGGGACAGGACTTATCATTTCAACGTTTCCGTGTATATTTTGACGGGTTTTGCGACATGGGGTCGTGCACGACCTACTGAAAAATTACCTTTACGTGTCTATCGCTGTATTGTGGCCGTTTGTGTTTCAGTTCTGGGCTCGAACGCATCAATTGCTCTCGATAATGATGTCCTGTGACTGTCTTCGTCTGTTTCAGTAGCTACGAAAACGTTCTGTCTTCCACCGTCATGCTGGCCTTGGACATCAAAATCACTGTTCTTAAGGCGTTGAAAACATTCTCTGCACGTTCTTCCACTGATAGTTCCATCACCATTAGTCTTACCCAGCATTTTACGACCCACAGCCGCATATTTCTTCATGTTAAAGCAGAAAATTAAAACTTCCCGCAAATGGCGAGAAATTGGCACGTAAATTGACGTACTTAATCGAGAATAACCTTATGATGCAATCACAAATCGACTGATATTTTATGGCATTATGTTTACAGATGCCTAAGCTTATTGTATTACACCTATGACCAACCACCCGAACCCAACTTGCCGCCACTGCCGTCTATTGCAAAACGGCGGTAGCAAAGTTGCAGATCTAATACCTAGCGTAACATCAAATGGTTCAAATGGCTCTACGCACTATGGGACTTAACATCTGAGGTCATCAGTCCCCTAGACTTAGAACCTAACTTAACCTAAGGACATCGCACACATCCATGCCCGAGGCAGGATTCGAACCTGCGATTGTAGCAGCAGCGCGGTTCCGGACTGAAGCGCCTAGAACCGCTCGGCCACAACGGCCGGCGTCCTAGCGTAACATCGTAGTTTTCTGTCTCATCCCCATTATATTTCTAAATTATTATGTTACATAATACACTCAAGAGCGAAAGAAAGTGGTACACCTACCTAATATCGTATAGCGCCCCCGAGAGCACACAGAAGTGCCACAACGCGGCGTGGCATGGACTCGACAAATCTCTGGAGTAATGCTGGAGAGAACTGACACCATGAATCCTAAAGGGCTGTCCTTCGTAAGAGTACAAGTGGGTGGACATCTCTCGTGAACAGCACGTTGCCAGGCATCCCAGATATGCTCAATAGTGTTCGTGTCTGGGGAGTTTGGTGGCCAGCGGAAGTGTTTAAACTCGGAAGAATGTTCCTGGAGCCACTGTGTAGCAATTCTGGACGTGTGTGATGTCGCATTGTCCTGTTGTAATTGTCCAAGTCCGTCGGAAAGCACAATGGACACAAATGGATACAGATCATCAGACATGCTTACGTACGTGTCACCTCTCAGAGACGTATCTAGACGTATCAAGGGCCTCACATCACTCCAAATGCACACGCCCCACACCATTACAGAGCCCCCACCAGCTTGAACAGTCCCCCGCTGATCTGCGGTGTCCATGGATTCATGTAGTTGTCTCCATACCCGTACACGTCCATCTGCTCGATACAATTTGAAACGACACTCATTCGACCAGGCAGCATATTTTCTGTCATCAACTGTCCAATGTCGGTGTTGACGAGCCCAGGCGAGGCGTAAAGCTTTGTGTCGTGCAGTCATCAAGGGTACACGAGTGGGCCTTCGACTCCAAAAGCCTATATAAATGATGTTTCCTTGAATGGTTCGCACGCCGACGCCTGCGGATGCCGCAGCATTGAAATCTGCAGTAATTCGCGGAAGGGTTGCACTTCTGCGACGTTGAACGATTATCTTCAGTCGTCGTTGATCCCGTTCTTGCAGGATCTGTTTCCGGCAGCAGCGATGTTGGAGATTTGGTGTTTTACCGGATCCCTGATATTCATGGTACACTCGCGAAATGATCGTACGGGAAAGTGCCCACTTCATCGCTACCTCGGTGATGCCGTGTCCCAACGCTCGTGCGCCGGCTGTAACACCCCGTTCAAACTCACTTAAATCTTGATAACGTGCCATTGTAGCATCAGTAACCGATCTAACAATTGCGCCAGACATTTGTTGTCTTATATAGGCGTTGCCGACGGCAGCGCCGTATTCTGCCTGCTTACATACCGTTATCTCTGTATTTAAATACGCAGGCCTATACCAGTTTCTTTGTCGCTTCAGTGTACATGCGCGAACTCTTTATCGTCGAGCCCAATTTCATTTCCATATTCATCACGTCGTAACTTTTCCCCTAACGTTTGGACCACGTTCCTAGGATTTCTCTCTGCATGATGTCACTGTACACAATTTACAGGCAGCCCGCATGCGAACGCTTCAAGAGAGGCGCTCGTTCTGCAGCTATACTACGAGTATATACGCAAATCGAGGACTTGTTAGTGCAGTTACAACATACCACCGTCTGATGGCTTAGCTGAGAAGTTCGGAGTTTTGCATGGAAACGACACAGACCACTGTTGTCTCCATGACCGAGTGTTAGTCTTGAGCATGGTTTCGTGTTGTTCCTAGCGTTCGAGGGCAAAGAGGTACCTCCTTAATCTAATTTACTGTTTGATACATCATTTTCAATATTTCGTTCACCACTAACGACGAAAAATACACAAACTGTTTAAAGTTGTTGTTTTTGTAAAAAAAAACTTTATTTTGACAGCATTATGACTTTTCACCATCGTCTCTATATTCTGTTCACCTGACAATATACCTCAGTTGTGAACAGCATTTCAGGACCTACTTTCAGAAGATTTTCAGAAGCAGCACACGCCACCTGAAGCCTACAACCTCACACTATTAGCTAGAATTCGACAATGTCAGTAAAATCATCGGAAAACTTTTCAACAATTCAACCTGGAGACCCCTGCTGTGACTGTCCCACAATGCACAACAGAAGCCTACAACGAAGAAGAACGTATGTACACCAATACAAATCACGAGAAGCTCATCGAAGAAGGCAGAAGTTGAGGAAGTCTTATGTTGAGTAAGAAATGAGATTCCCAATCGTTACTTCACTGACGGATCGGGAGGCTCTGATGAAACATTTGTCTTACAGAACTTTGTCACATTTTACGAGGTGAAGACAAGGTTGTTTTTTATCACCTGCATGGACAGGCATTGCTGCCAATCTCCTGCCAGGGGAAGGCACGTCATAGTCGATTTTCAAATTGCCTGTACCCATCTTGAACACATCGGCTTCAGCAGTTGGCACTCATACACACAATTTTTCCGTGAGTCTGATCTCATCGTTTGGGACGACGTCCACTCGTTCCCAAAGACGCATTAAGCGTTGTCGATCAACTTTTTAGGGACATCATTAACAACAATCTCCCTTGCGGAGACAAAATAATCCTGTTGTTGGAGATTTTTATCAAGTATTGCCAATCGTTAGACACGCCAATACAACAGCCATTTTCGAAACTAAAGTTGAACAATCACCCTTAAGGTCTTATTTTAAAATTCAGAAGTTGACTAAAAATATGAGGCACGGCCGACTTCCTTCCCTGTCCTTCCCTAATCCGATGAGACCGATGACCTCGCTGTCTGGTCTCCTTCCGCAAACCAACAAACCAACCAACCAACCAAAATATGAGGGCAATTGGTGACCCCGTTTTCACTGAATAATTATTTTAATTGGGTAATGGTGATTTAGAAAATCAGATTACTTCAGTGAAGCGAACAAAATTAATTTCTAAAAATTGTTATTGTAGCTACGACAGTTTTATTACCACCATATTCAGTTCCATTTAAGATTATACGTACAAGCATTAATGAATATGTAATTTCCAGCCGGATGCGGTGGCCGAGCGGTTCTAGGCTTTTCAGTCCGGAACCGCGTGACTGCTACGGTCGCAGGTTCGAATCCTGCCTCGGGCATGGATGTGTGTGATGTCCTTAGGTTAGTTAGGCTTCAGTAGTTCTAAGTTCTAGAAGTCTGGTGACCTCAGATGTTAAGTCCCATAGCGCTCAGAGCCATTTGAACCTTTTTTTTTTTTTCTTTTTGTAATTTCCAATTTCTTGCGTGGAGAGGCTAAAGTTAACCTCAGTTCTGATTCCGCCCAACTTGAATAAATACGTTCAGTTGTACCCCACAGTATTTTTACACTCTTTAAAGCCATCCGATTTACTGCGTCATCAATTGCTTTTAAAGAAAAATGCTATTATTATGTTAATTAGAGATCTTGACGCTTAATCTGTGTTGTAAGATTAGTGATACATCATCATTGCTAAATTCATTGACTCTGGTAAAAGTGTGCCCATACACTGCACTAACCTCACTCTTCCTGATACAAACACGCCTTTCCAAATATTGAGAAAGCAATTGCCAGCAACAGTATCCTTCGCTATATTTTAAAAACTAATAAAGCACGAGGTCGGGCCCTTTAAAAAGCAGGATTGTATTTACCAGAATTTGTTTATTTCGCACCGACCATTATACGTGGCTTTTTCACGAGTCCGCGAATGCAGTGATATTTATGTTTGTGCTAGAGACACATTCAGCCAGAAAATAAACGGTGATCACATTTTAACAGATCAAATAGTTTTCAAAGAAATTTTGTAAAGTGAAGAATTATTAAAAACTGAAATTAATCTGCCAGAGACAGTATCTACTTTTCATGTGTTCTACAATCATTGAAATTGTATATAATGATACTGATTTTTTATAATGACACTCATATCTCTTACTAGTAACCCAAATATAATACCTTTTATTAACAAATACTTGCGTTTACTTATTTTTCCCAATACTCCACTACCAATCGGTGACTGATCAGGACCGAATACGAATTATTCACATGAGTCGACCAGTATATTTTAGCATACAACCCATAATCCTAGGAACATAATCCACTGAAACGAGTTTCTGGAGCTCACATCACATGACTGTCTAACAAGGAACCCCTTGAATGGGAGGTCGCTAAAGGCCAATGATGTTTACGCCCCACATATTGGCTACAACGCAACCAAGGTATTGACTGCTAATGGTGGCAGAGGGAGGGACTGTGGGTAATCAGTGGTGAGCACAGCTTCAGGTTACGTGGGTAGATAAACTGCTTAGTCAAGAAGAAACTCACACAAGTGATACAGCCCTAGTGATGTCGATACAAAGCACAGCAACGGCATAGACAAACAAGGCAAACATTGTGTTATGTCTACAACAGTTGTCGAAGTTGACATTTCGTCAGAAAGGAATCCAAGGAATGAGAAAGCAGTGGTAGATGAACTATTAGCGTTTCTGCTAGATGAGTTCAGTGGGATGTGTGGTGTCGTATATGCTCGACTGTGGGGACGATGTACATGAGGAGTAGAATGATGACGTCAGGTGCTTAACAAGTGAAAGTGATACTGAAACAAGTATCGAGCCATGTAGTTCATGATCCTTGTCGGGCAGGGAGCCACAAATCCCGTCTCCAGTGAAACGTAGTAAAGGACAATATTTGTCCAAGGAGCGGGCACTAACCATAATTACGTACTAGGAAGATCACCCGCAGCATAGTAAAAGAACAATTACGAACAGATTTAGAATACTTCCGCCGCAGTATGACCGTGTAGGGCATTAGAGAAACTACGGATATTCAAAGCAGGACAAAAACTGGTGTTTGCACGTTTGAAGGATGCTCGATGCAGTTCACCGGATGTGCATAATAGTAAACCACTACGTTATGCACATCAAATTGCGCGCGACATAGATTACAGTGATTTGGAGGGAAGCTGTGGATGGTTACATAACTTCAAACAACACTACAGAACTGGAAGACGTAAGAAAACGAAATTTCAATTCCATTATGCACATAATCTTCGGAATCGGCGCGAAAATTTGTAAATGGTATAAACAAACTTATTGCAGCGTTCCATGAGGAATTTGTTTTCAGCTCCGACCAATCGGGATTTGAAGAGGAAATGCATGTGACAAGAACCCCGAAAATTAGAGGCGCTAAAAGAGTATTTCAACATCAGTTAACATTATAAATACAATTATGTCGACTATAAATCTGAATTGTAAACTGACTGGAAAATTATTTATCGCGCTGCGAGAGATTGGAGGTGCTCTGTCCGCTACGATTCTTTCTCGTGTGAGTGATCTTGCAAGGGCAGTAGGAACGTTTAGGTGACAGCAAGGAGGGCCAAGAGAATGGGCGTAAGAGTAGTTATGGTTTGAGCACTGCTTTTGACCTATAGCCGGCCAAAATAGCATGCTTTTGGAATGAGATTTCCACTCTGCAGCGGAGCGTGCGCTGATATGAAACTTCCTGGCAGATTAAAACTGTGTGCCCGACCGAGACTCGAACTCGGGATCTTTGCCTTTCGCGGGCAAGTGCTCTACCATCTGAGCTACCGAAGCACGACTCACGTCCGGTACTCACAGCTTTACTTCTGCCAGTATCTCGTCCGCTACCTTCCAAACTTTACAGAAGCTCTCCTGCGAACCTTACAGAACTAGCACTCCTGAAAGAAAGGATACTGCGGAGACATGGCTTAGCCACAGGCTGGGGGATGTTTCCAGAATGAGATTTTCACTCTGCAGCGGAGTGTGCGCTGATATAAACTCGTAGGAGTAAAGCTGTGAGTACCGGCCGTGAGTCGTGCTTGGGTAGCTCAGATGGCTGCCGGCGCGGTAGCTCAGCGTGTTCGGTCAGAGGGTTAGCAGCCCTCTGTAATAAAAAAAAAAAAAATAACTGAGCTAATCGATCAACAACGAACTTAAACTGATATCTTACAAAGTCCGCCCCGAGCAGATGCAACGAACAAATGCGAACAAAATGAGAGTAAAAAAAAAAAAATGGTAGAGCACTTGCCCTCGAAAGGCAAAGGTCCCGAGTTCGAGTCTCGGTCGGGCACACGGTTTTAATCTGCCAGGAAGTTTCATATCAGCGCACACTGCGCTGCAGAGTGAAAATGTCATTCTCTCGGATGGTACAGCACTTGCCCGCGAAAGGCAAAGGTCCCGAGTTCGAGTCTCGGTCGGGCACACAGTTTTAATCTGCAAGGAAGTTTCAACATGCTTTTGCTTCATTCCTGGTCTACGTATAAAAATCATATACCTTTTAAGCAAACAGTTCATACCGCATGGAACCGCTGAACAAATTCGGCCTCAGGATGTTCGCTTTTCCCGTGCCTATAAAACGGATTATCGCACTACGTGCAGCTACACCTTAAAGGACAGCCACTTTCACGATATGTAATACATATATATCGCATAGAAGGGCGATCTCTGCACCTCCCAGACGCTCATTTTCTGTCACTTTCAAGTGAGCCTTACTGGTGTTTGAACAGGCTGTGTCGGCGCTACGCGTTACGCTGCTGACGGCCTCTGTAATACTATTGGGTTTAGGATGCTCTGTATATAAAATATTTGTCATAAAAGAGAGAAACAGACATCAAGCTGTAGTTGGTAAAATGTTATGTTTTTGTAATGTGCGTCTACACAAAGGCTCTCGGTTGTTTTCGGGAGGCTAGTAATGTATTCAATCTCAGATTCGATAACCATTAACAAAACCCACTTTCGTGTATCCATTTCCCCCCATTTTTTAAATGTAAAGCTAGGTGCCTTAGGTATTTGTCTCGAAGAATCAGATTGCGTGAAGGCAATCCGGGTTAAATGTCAGGCTCATGCCACCTTTGCGTAATCACACATTATTCCTCATGAACACAATCGTGAACGCAACGCACTTCAAAACTCTGCTCTCTCTTTCTCCGAATTGCACCAAAATCGGCTAAGAAATTGCTGTGAGTGCAGAATCTAGTACAAATAGCATTATCATTATTAATATGGTCTAATCACATTACTATCAATGCATCACGTTACCGCTAGTTTACCTCCTTTTTTGCGCGATTTATACTAGACCTCGTGCCTGTGGGGGGCCTCGCAAAGGAGTTGGTGAAGCTATTAAAGTATTAACTACTCGGTTGTCCGTCTTTGTTCCCGTACGAATGTATTATTATTAATCTAGGATCGTCTGGCAACATTATGACAGTTAAGCCCCGTTACAAGATGCATCTAAGGAGTACACCTACGCGGCAGCGCGCCTTTGGGACTGCAGACTGGTTCTGATAGGCCTATTACATTACACGATTCGCGCGGGGTATACCTGTCGCGAATCAGCGCATGCGCTCTCGGCGGCATTAACGCATGGAACTCGAAGGAGACTGTTTTGTTGCAAAGTTTTCATACAGACTACAAAAAAATTTCTAAAATAAATTATTAAATTATATACTTAGAGAGGAAGCTGATCGCTATATTAAAGAAAGATGCATGTTAAACGCAAAATACAATTTCAAGAATGAAATTGTCACTCTGCAGCGGAGTATGCGCTGGTATGAAACTTCCTGGCAGATTAAACCTGTGTGCCGGACCGAGACTCGAACTCAGGACCTTTGCATTTTGCGCGCAAGTGCTAAAATACAATTGCTTTTATTTATACCACATTCACAGCCCGCTCGGTATACACAGTATTTTTTCCGAATTGACACTTCAATCCAACGACAAGCAAACTCAACAGAGCTCTGTGGAAGAGACAAGTTCAATCGATTCCCATGATTCCGACATGGTCTTCAAAATCTTGAAATTCTTCCTGACTGATGTCTTGAACTTCAGCCTACTCTTCATCACTACTATATTGTGATCTGAGTCTATATCTGCTCCTGGGTACGCCTTACAATCCAGTATCTGATTTCGGAATCTCTGTCTGACCATGATGTAATCTAATTGACATCTTCCCGTATCTCCCGGCCTTTTCCAAGTATACCTACTCCTCTTGTGATTCTTGAACAGGGTATTCGCTATTACTAGCTGAAACTTGTTACAGAACTCAATTAGTCTTTCTCCTCTTTCATTCCTTGTCCCAAGCCCATATTCTCCTGTAACCTTTTCTTCTACTCCTTCCCCTACAACTGCATTCCAGTCGCCCATGACTATTAGATTTTCGTCCCCCTTTACATACTGCATTACCCTTTCAATATCCTCATACACTTTCTCTGTCTGTTGATCTTCAGCTTGCGACTGCGGCATGTATACCTGAACTATCGTTGTCGGTGTTGGTCTGCTGTCGATTCGGATTAGAACAACCCAGTCACTGAACTGTTCACAGTAACACACCCTCTGCCCTACCTTCCTATTCACAACGAATCCTACACCTGTTATACCATTTTCTGCTGCTGTTGATATTACCCGATACTCATCTGACTAGAAATCCTTGTCTTCCTTCCACTTAACTTCACTGACCCCTACTATATCTAGATTGAGCCTTTGCATTTCCCTTTTTAGATTTTCTAGTTTCCCTACCACGTTCACACTGGACTCGCATTCGGGAGGACGACGGTTCAATCCCGCGTCCGGCCATCCTGATTTAGGTTTTCCGTGATTTCCCTAAATCACTCCAGGCCAATGCCGGGATGGTTCCTCTGAAAGGGCACGGCCGACTTCCTTCCCCATCCTTCCCTAATCCGATGAGACCGATGACCACGCTGTCTGGTCTCCTTCCCCAAACCAACCAACCAACCAACCTACCACGTTCAAGCTTCTGACATTCCACGCCCCGACTCGTAGAACGTTATCCTTTCGTTGATTATTCAATCTTTTTCACATGGTAACCTCCCCCTTGGCAGTCCCCTCCCGGAGATCCGAATGGCGACTGTTCCGGAATCTTTTGCCAATGGAGAGATCATCATGACACTTCTTCAAATACAGGCCACATGTCCTGTAGATACACGTCACGTGTCTTTAATGCAGTGGTTTCCATTGCCTTCTGCATCCTCATGTCGTTGATCATTGCTGATTCTTCCGCCTTTAGGGGCAATTTCCCACCCCTAGGACAAGAGAGTGCCCTGAACCTCTATCCGTTCCTCCGCCCTCTTTGACAAGGCCGTTGGCAGAATGAGGCTGACTTCTTATGCCGGAAGTCTTCGGCCGCCAATGCTGATTATTTATCAAAATTTGGACAGTGGCGGGGATCGAACCCGGGACCGAAGACGTTTTGATTATGAATCAAAGACGCTACCCCTAGACCACGGGTCAATCAGCTCTTACCAACTAAAATCGGGTCTCATCTAACCAGGCCACATTTTTCCAGTCGTCTAGGGTACAATCCATAGGGTAACGAGTGCAGGACAGGCGCTACAAGCTATGTTCTGCTGTCACCAAAGGCACTCGGTCATTCGTGAGCTGCCGTAGCCCATTAACTCCATATTTCGCCGCACTGTCCTAGCGAATACCGTCGTTGTAGCACCCAAATTGATTACTGCTGTTATTTCACACAGTGTTGCTTGTCTGTTAGCACTGACAGCTCTTCGCAAATGGCGCTGCTCTCGGTCGTTAAGTGAAGGCCGCCAGCCGCTGCCTTTTCCGTGGTGAGAGGTAATGCCTGATATTTGGTATTCTGCACACACTATGGACACTGTGGATCTGGGATATTGAATTCCCTAACGATTTCCGAACTAGAATTCCCATGGGTCTAGCTCCAACCACCATTCAGCATTCAAAGTCTGTTAATTCCCGCTGTGTGGCCATTAACTACGTGGGACGTCTTTTCACATGAATCACCCAAATGACAGCTCCGCCAATGCACTGCCATATAGCTATCTCATGTCTTTTGTCACCTCAGTGGATATACTGGGTGATCAAAAAGTCAGTATAAATTTGAAAACTTAATAAACCACGGAATAACGTAAACAGAGAGGTAAAAATTGACACACGTGTTTGGAATGACATGGGGTTATATTAGAACAAAAAAAAGTATTGCTAGACGTGTGAAAGATCTCTTGCGCACGTCGTTTGGCGATGATCGTGTGCTCAGCCGCCACTTTCGAAATGCTTGGCCTCCCAGGTCCCCAGACCTCAGTCCGTGCGATTATTGGCTTAGGGGTTACCTGAAGTCGTAAGTGTATCGTTAACGACCGACATCTCTAAGGATGCTGAAAGACAACATCTGACGCCAATGCCGGACCATAACTCTGGACAGGCTTTACAGTGTTCCTCGACTACAGCTATTGTTGAGGAATGATGGTGGACATATTGAGCATTTCCTGTAAAGTACATCATCTTTGCTTTGTCTTACTTTATCATGCTAACTATTGCTATTCTGATCAGACGAAGCGCCATCTGCCAGACATTTTTTGAACTTTTGTATTTTTTTGGTTCTAATAAAACCCCATGGCATTCCAAGCATGCGTGTCAATTTGTACCTCTCTATCTACATTATTCCGTGATTTATTCAGTTTTCAAATTTATACTGACTTTTTGACCACTCTGTATCTGTGTTTGTATGTACAGCTTTCAACCAAGAGCCAACAATAGATGAATAGATGCTTGTCCTTCCACCTCAGTGTGGTTCGAGTTTACTTTTTTGTACAGAATGGAAACAAGTTTAGTTTTTTTTGTAGAACAGGGGAAATGTAAAATAAGTTCTATGTAGACATTCTTTCATAACGAAAATAAATTGCTGACTCTTATTCTAGTGCAAAATAGTGTAAGAAAAAGCAATTTATTCCCCTCCACCACAATACCTGAGTGCTCTAAAAGCTTTTAGTCGAAGCAGGTAGAAGCAGACCTATTCAATAAAAATGTGCTGTCTATTAAACTTGCTGGAAGGAAACTTGTGTTACTTTTGAGTTTAATAATAGAACCTTTTAATCCAGTAAGTTTCAAATTATTTGACTTTCTATCTGACAAAGGGAGACAGAAATGAAAATAATCCAATTTTATGACGATATGTTACACTTAAGTTACTGTTTAAGTGCCTAAATAGTAAGGTACACTTGGAGTTAAGTTTCTCCTTGACAACTGCTATTTTGTAAAACACTTTCTATTTTAGTGATGTGTGAAATTTAATGTGGGAGACTATTACTAACTAAAATATGTATATTAAAAAACTCAAATTTTCAACAAATAGCCATATTTACGAATTAATTTGCGACGTGAATCTAAAATGACTTGTGCCAGAGAGCTACCTTTTAGGTTAGAATCGGTATTTAGGCATTATGTTTTAAAATAATTCAAAATAGCAGGGGAGCTCCAAAAATGCTTAAGACTATACAGAGGAGTAAGGTTAGCTTATTTCGTCAAAATATTAGAAGATTGGGTAAGAAGAGCTTTTTGTCTACTAGGAAAATTTAGAGAGCTCTGAAAAATAGACATCCTATGCCTATCTCAGCAACACATAATCATGGGTTTACACATAAAAGATTACACTGTAGCTGTGTACTCACGCAGAACTAATATGGGAGAAGGAAGAGTAGTTACATATTTACATAGAACACAAGTTCAAAAACGTAGAGAAGAGTAGATTTTGTGGTGATCAGCACATATAAGTGTATACTTGTGAATTAATACTGAAATATAATTCACTTTTGATTGTAACTGCATGTCGATCCCCACTGGGAAATTTTGAACAGTTTATGAGGAATCTAGATTCTTTACTATGCTGTCTGTCAGACAACAGCAAGAAGTTAATAGTCTGTGGTGACTTCAGTGTAGATCTTCTAAAGGGCTGTGATAGGAAAAGTGATATGGAAACCTTATTTGGGTCCTAAAAATTAATCTCAGTAATTAACTTTCCAACAGATGGATAAAGACAGTAGGGCCTTAAGTTTTATGTTCTCTTCATTAAAGCTCAAAGTAAGAAAATCATTGTTTATTCAGTAATAAACACTCTCTATGATTATGATTCACAGTTAGTATAGGTAAAATAGTGCCTTGAAGTATAGATACTCCTCAGTGGAAATCAGAATAATTAATGACCCTAGGACAAATATCCTTGAAAATACTTTACAGGAGATTATCTTTATAATTAATCAAATAATAACATAAAATTTAACCTATTTAATGATAATTACATGTAGTTTGAAATTAGCTTTCCACATAAGCTGATCAGGAAAGACATTAAACAACCACATAAAAAAAACTGTGGATCATTAAAGCGATTAAAGCAGCTTATGAAAGGAAAAAGGAAATGCATGTGTTAGCAAAAACAGATAGAGATCCTATGGTGGTTGCAAACTACGAAAACAAATCAAAATTACTAAGATAAGTCATTAAGAAATCAAGGAATACACACATAATGTCAGGAATCATTAATCTGACAACAGAGTTAAGGCTGTATGGAATGTAAGGAAATGACTAACACGACAACCAGCCACAGAATGGTGTAACGTCACTACCAAACTGAATGGAAGGGCTATAAATGATGAGTCACAGGTAGGAAATGTAACTAATTATCATTTCGTAAATATATTAGAAAGTATTGGGAAACACAGTTCAGGAGAAAAATCACCATGTTGTAAAAGTAACTCCCACAAAATTCAGTAATGTGAATCTATCACCAACTTCTCCTTCTGCATTTAAGAACGTTGTATATACGCTCAACAATGAAGTCTCATCTGGGTTTGGTGGTGTTTCCTATAGGGTACTAAACATTTGTTCCCGTACAATAAACCCTGTCTTATCTTAAATATGCAATGTATCACTAACTTAAGGCATTTTTCAAGAGGTACTGAAATGTACCTTTGTCAAACCCCTCATTAACAAAAGTTATGAGAAAGAAGTGAATAACTACCAACCTGTGTCACAACTGATACTTTCCGAAATTTCTGAGGTGATGTGCTCTAGATTAGTATCTCACCTAAGCAACAGTAATATCTTGGGCAAATCACAGTTTGGATTTATGAAGGATAGTTTTACTGAGAACGCCATTTACATGAGTCACCAAACTTTACAAACATTTAATAATAAATAGCGCCAGTTGGTATTTTCTAAGGCGTTATCTAAGGCACTGGGCTGTGTGTAGCACAGCGCCCATCAATACAAATTTTGGTTTTATGGGATTGATGGTACAGCTAACCAATGGATATGTCATATGTAACCAAGATAATGCACAAATCTGTACTAGTAATACAACTTGTGTGATTTAGAGACGTTATTCTGACTGGATAGCAATCACATATGGATTTAACAATCTTAAGTTAAATACATAGAAAAAAGCAGAATTATTTCTTTTTGTAGATGGCATTAGTATTGTAATCAATCGAGGCATAGATACAGAAACAAAAGAAATGGTAAACATTGTTCTTTATACCGCCACCGATCGTTTTTCTGCGAATAGCCTTAGTCTCATTTTAAAGAAAGACAACATATGCAGTCCTGCATACTCAGTGGTAAGTGTAAGAGTTGGCGAGCGAATTATAAATTTCATGGAAACTTCAAAATTCTTGGGTGTCCACACTGATGATAATCTAAACTGGGAAAAGCACATTTTGCAACTCGTAAAACAACTTAGTTCAGCGTCATTTGCTTTTCGAATCATGAAAAAGGTGCTCACCCAGGATCATTTTGTAGACATCTTTTTAAGGAGTTGGTATTCTGAGTACTGCTTGTTATAAATAATACACAATAGTTCAAAATAAACAGTGATGTACATAATTACAACATCAGAAGGAGAAATGACATTCATTACTCCACATTAATGCTGTCTTTGTCTCAGGAAGAGATGTACAACGCTGAAAAGAAAATTTTTGTAACTTATCCAGTGACAACAGACAGCAAATTAAAATTTGAAAACAAACTGAAAATGTTTCTCCTTGACAGCTCGTATTTCGCAGATGAATTTCTGTTATTGTAATGTATAGAAGAAGGTGCTTGGTAGGAATCAGTACCTCACATCTGTATGTTAAAAAAATTGTAAATATTCAGCATGCAGCCGCCGAACGGGTCTAGGCGCTTCAGTTTGGAACCGAGTGACCGCTACGGTCGCAGGTTCGAATCCTGCCTCGGGTATGGATGTGTGTGTCGTCCTTAGGTTAGTTAGATTTAAGTAGTTGTAAGTTCTAGGGGACTGATGACCTCAGATGTTAAGTCCCATAGTGCTCAGAGCCATTTGAACCAACCATTCAGCATGCAGCAATATTTAAGAACTAAATTGCGATGTGAATGTAGAACGACTCGTTGCACTTCATTACGATTTAACGTGCGTATGGTCCATGGAATATGAAGCTAACTAATTAGCCAGTAAGCAGCTAAATTCTAGGAAATTGTAAAAGGAAAAACTAGAAAACTGAAAATCGAAGTGAAAATTTTTTCTTTCAACTGGAAAGGATAATGCCCATTTTTTTGTGCCTTGAAAAAGAAATCACGCAGGGAACTTCCATTCGGTTATTGGCGATAACAGCACTTTAAATTGACATTATATAATTGAGGAAAACCGGTCTGTCTTCAGTAACGATCTTCAGGGTTATCTGCCTTTGGAAAAAACTTTGCCAGTTGAGATTTTTTCCTGCAGACATGAAAGTTCAAAGATCTATTTGTGACTATATGGCTGTTTTCTTCTATATTGTGTTAACCATAAGAATAGACCTGATGTAAACATTACACCGTGTATTCTTCCGCGTTATCTAGAAACTCATTGGATTTCGTTTCACGTGAAGCGGAAGCCACGCTGTCTCGAGCACACGGTCAAGTACTATAATGGGGATAAGTTTTATGGTGTGCGTTATGCGCACATCGACGGGACAGCAGCTTTACGGGCGTATGTAACTTGGAGGGCAAAGGTCAGCTAACAGGTCCGCGTGACCTGCACCTGCAGTTACGACGTAAAAAGACACTAGCACAGAAACAGTATAGCTTCGAATGTCATTTAATTTTTAAACAGAATGAAACAATATTCGGCAAAACTCTAGTAATACTGCACGCTTCCTAGAGGACCAGACGGAGACCATAAGATGCTCTCGTTCCTGCTAGAAACGATAAAAGTTCCAAACTTAAACAAAGGGTAATTTTTCTGCGCGAGATTCGTTTGACGCAAAAAGAAAAGCAAGAATTTCACAGTGAAGTTAAATATTGAACCCACCAAAGGCATCACTTACTCTCAGTCGTCTGGTAATCTCACAATTGCTTCCATATCGGAATCTTGTTTCAGTACTGGAACTGTTATGTGCTACGTTGAAAACGAGTTCATCAACAGAATTCTCGAAGCCCTCGATGCGTCACATTTTCTCCTCTTCTTTTATGACGTTACGGTCTCTATATCACCAGCATTCGGCAGTGATGTTGGGAGACCTTGGTCCATTAGTTCTAGTACTTCTGAGAACTTAAATGTCTTGTCATTTCTCCAGAAAATTCCCTTAACTTTGCTCCTATGTTGCTTTCATATTGCAGTAGTACAGTGGCGACTGTAAAAATGTAGCAACTGCATGGTGTACTCGATGCTGTGAAAATTGTTGTCCATGTTCCGATGACATCACGCGGGCTCGTGTGAGACCACATCTGTGGTATAATACGAAGGACAAAGTCCAAATAAGGAGAATTTGGTTTCTCATCTTTGTCTCAAAAATTTAATTTGTTATGTTTTCTTTATTTAAACAACCTTTACTAAAAATCTTTTATAAAATATGTATAGTTAAGAATTTATAACTGCAATGAAATTGTAATTTTGTGTACAATACGTACTTACCTGCATTCTCACTAAAAATAATGATTAGGTATGCGTTAAGTAGCATATAATTAATGAATTTTACATTTAAAAGATGTACGTGTTCAAACTGAACGAAAGAAATTACGACCAAAGCGAGCTAAATTTTAACCTTAGATCCGTGGATTGTAATCAGTTACTATTTTGCAACGCTATCGACACAGCTGTGCATTGCGTTTTGAAAGACACCTTAATTAAATACAATTTCTTGGAAAAGTTCAAAGCTGATTTTTCTCTGAAAGCTTGTGACAAACATTAAGAACAACCTATTTCTCGGCACTTTCTAACCCATACACGTGTTTCACCACGGAACACGAAGCAGCCTCAGCCATTTTCATACTGAGTATTAACAGCGCGACAATCAGAGCACAACGCTTTAGAGGCTGTGACTATACACTGTTTTGAAATAAAAACTACACAGCTGAAGCATGACTAAGAAACACCTTCATGGCTATTAATACAGGGTGATCAAAAAGTCAGTATAAATTTGAAAACTTAATAAACCACGGAATAATGTAGATAGAGAGATACAAATTGACACACATGCTTGGAATGACATGGGGTTCTATTAGAACAAAAAAAAAAAAATTCACAGAATGTCCGACAGATGGCGCTGGACAGCAAAACTGCTACCGTGACGACTGAGAGGTACGCCGATATGTTACGCAATCGCATCATCCCCGGCCTGGCTGATGAACACCTGCTGGAACGTACGATGTTTATGCAGGATGGCGCTCCACCCCATATTGCTAGAAGCGTGAAAGATGTCTTGCGCGCGTCGTTTGGTGATGATCGTGTGCTCAGCCGCCACTTTCGTCATGCTTGGCCTCCCAGGTCCCCAGACCTCAGTCCGTGCGATTATTGGCTTTGGGGTTACCTGAAGTCGCAAGTGTATCGTGATCGACCGACAACTCTAGGGATCCTGAAAGACAACATCCGACGCCAACGCCTCATCATAACTCCGGACATGTTTTATTTACAGTGCTGTTCACAACATTATTCCTCGACTACAGCTGTTGTTGACGAACGATGGTGAACATATTGATAATTTCCTGTGAAGAATGTTGTGTCTAGACAAGACAGCCTAGACACAATGAGAGGAACCCGAAAGGCACGCGCTTAAACTCACGCAGGCTGGCGTGAGGTCTGAAACACGATACGTAATGAATGCTATAAAGAAAAGTACGTAGCTTCTGGAATACTTAACTTTAATCCATAATTGTAGAACATTGGTCTGACGGTACAGACTTTATAATATAACCAGCAAAAGATAAATGGCGCCTTGCTAGGTCGTAGCAATTGACGTATGCTAATTATCGTCTCGGCAATTGAGATCGTTATTGACAGTGAACCATTCCTATGAACGTCGGCTGTACAACTGGGGCGAGTGCCAGGACGTCTCTCTAGACCTGCCGTGTGGTGGCGCTCAATCTGCAATTACTGACAGTGGCGACACGCGGGTCCGACGTATACTAGCGGACCGCAGCCGATTTAAAGGCTACCACCTAGCAAGTGTGGTGTCTGGCGGTGACACCACAAAGAACATCATCTTTGCTTTGTCTTACTTTGCTAGGCTAATTGTTGCTTTCTGATCAGATGCAGCGCCATCTGTCGGACATTTTTTGAACGTTTTTATTTTTTTGGTTCTAATAAAACCCAATGTCATTCCAAGCATGTGTGTCAATTAGTACCTCTCTATCTACATTATTCCATGATTTATTCAGTTTTCAAATTTACACAGAATTTTTGATCACCCGGTATATTAGAATATGTAAAAGTTTCATTTACCGTAACTTCCGCCCCGATAGATGCCGGCACAGTAACTCAGCGTGTTCGGTCAGAGGGTTATTTGCTCTCTGTAATAAAAAAACTGAGATAATGGATCAACTACGAACTGAAACGGGTGTCTTGCGACGTCTGCACCGAGCAGCTAAGATAGTTGAGTGGACAGCGTAACGGATTGCCGTCCTACGGGCCCGGGTTCGATTCCCGGCTGGGTCGGGGATTTTGTCCTTTTAGGGACTGGATGTTGTGTTGTCTTCATCATCATTTCATCCCCATCCGGCGAGCAGGTCGTCCAATGTAGCAACTGCATGGTGTACTCGATGCTGTGAAAATTGTTGTCCATGTTCCGATGACATCACGCGGGCTCGTGCGAGACCACATCTGTGGTATAATACGAAGGACAAAGTCCAAATAAGGAGAATTTGGTTTCTCATCTTTGTCTCAAAAATTTAATTTGTTATGTTTTCTTTATTTAAACAACCTTTACTAAAAATCTTTTATAAAATATGTATAGTTAAGAATTTATAACTGCAATGAAATTGTAATTTTGTGTACAATACGTACTTACCTGCATTCTCACTAAAAATAATGATTAGGTATGCGTTAAGTAGCATATAATTAATGAATTTTACATTTAAAAGATGTACGTGTTCAAACTGAACTCTATCCTCCTCATCCGCTCGTCTCCCCGATCCTCTCCCATCCCCACCCGCTGCCGCGCCTGTATTCCCACGTCCCGCCCGGACTCCATCTCTCCACCCTCCATACCCTCTCCCAAGGTTTCCGCCAGCTCCCCCTCCCTGATGATGTCCTCCTCCCCTCCATCTACCCCTCCTATCAACTTTGACTCTGCCCCACCCCCCACTTCTGGTGTCCTTTCCTTTAGGCACCCTCCCTCCCTTCTCTTCCCTTCCCTTTTCCCCCGTCCCCTCCCTCCACCCCTCTTCCCCCGGGCTTCCCCTCCCCCTTCCTGTCTCCCCCCTCTCTCCCCTGCCTGTGGTATCTCTGCTCTTCCCTCTCGCTCTCCCACTCCCCCTCCTCCTCCTCCTCCTCTCTTGGCAGGTCCCCGGACTCGCACACGCATAGTGAACATTCGCGCGCCGGAGATCATCGCCATCAGTGTCTCGTGTGTGTGCTTCGTTTTGTGTTTCGCGTTCTTTCGCAGTTACAACTCCACTGTTCGCATGTGCCGTCGCCGTCCTCCGTGTTCTGTGCACCGTGTCAACAAGTGTTAGTGTTTTTATCGTCCAGCGTGAACGGCTTCATGTTTATTGTTTTTTGTCTCTACTTTTTTTGCCCGCCATTTTCATTGTATTGTCTATGTCGCCTCTTTGTCACATGATTGTACCACTTAAGGCTGAAGAGCGGCGTACTATGCTGCTGACAGCCCGCCTGTATGAAGTGCTAAAATTACAATAAAAAAAAATTGATCCACATAAAAAGTCACAGGGAGTCAAATCCGGCGAATATGGAGGACAATCCATGCCTGCACAAGTAAATTTGGAATATTTCAAAGCAATGATTCGATTCCCGAAGTATTCCTCAAGAAAGCGGAACACTTGTTCGGTCCGAAGTGGTCGGGCTCCATCTTGCATAAACCATTCAGTACCTGGTCGATCCTCTAACGCTTGCTGTGTGGCGACAAATTGTTCCAAAATTGCAAGGTAACGTGCACCAGTGACCGTTTCTCGAATGAAAAAAGGGCCAATAATGCCTCTGCTGCATACTACAGCCCACACAGTAACTTTAGGAGAATACAGGGGTTTCGCTTCCCACCAATATGGCTTTTCGGAACCCCAAAATCGTTAGTTCTGCTTATTCACGTATCCATTCAGGTGGAAGTGTGCTTCATCTGTAAACCAGATGCAGCCAACATCAAATCCTTCACTATCAATCACTGTGAACATCTGATTAGCAAAGGCAACCCTTTGTTGCACAGCTCGTACGGGTATGCCCTGGTGCGTTTGAATTTTGAATGGAAACATGTGTAGGCTCTTTCACAGTATGTTCTGCGTGCTGGAACGCTTAAAACCAGTCTCAGTTGCAATTCTACGGACGGATGACATTGGATTTCGCTGAATAACTCCAGAAACTGTGGCGATATTTTCAGGCGTAACTGCGGTTTGCTTGCGGCCAACATGCCGCACTAGATCATCAGTTACGCTGCCTGTTCGTTGAAATTTTGCGAAGAGCGTACGAATGGTTTTCGCATCGGGTCCTTTTGGAACATTAAATCGTGCTTGAAAACTTCGCCTTGTTGCCGTATGACTCTCTTCTAACCTATGGTACTCTAGCACCAGAAAAACGCGTTCTTCAATGGAGTACATGGTTTTAATCTCTTCCTTCGGTACGCTAACATCCTTTCACGTTTCATTAGTGGAACTGATCGCTCTGGGCTTCGGATCACTATTTATACTAGGCTTTACGTATGGCGATTACAGCGCCATCTGTTAGCAGCTTTTGTAACTATTATTTCAAACTGCTATATAAACTTCTTACACCTTTCACAATAAACATACCGTTTACTGCATTCCTCTATCGATCTTTGTTTTCGAGATATTTAATTTTGAAATCAGGGAGTCCTTTTCTGTACACCCTGTACATATTCCAATTACAAATGTTGTATGCCAATCATATCTCTTCATAAATCGCTACTGCTAGAGGTAATTAATTTTAGTAGGTATTTTATGCTGCCTGCTATTAAAACACTATTGATGACAACTGTGTTCCCCGTCGTCATGTTCTGTGCGCCGTGTCACCAAGTGTTTACTGTTTTTTCGCGTCCAGCGTGAACGGCTTCATGTTTATTGTTTTTGTATCTCCTTTTTTTTGCCCGCCGTTTTTACTATCTTGTCTGTATCACCTATCTGTCTTGTTATTGTTCTACTTAAGGCTGAAGAGCAGCGTACTATGCTGCTGACAGCCCGCCTGTATGAGGTGATGAAAATTACAATAAAGGAAAAAAAACTGTGTTCCGCTTATGACGAGCGTTAAGAGACTATTGGGCATAAGGTGTGTGTTACTGGATAGTTCAGTCTAGAAGTCTTTTATTCTTAATCTCCTCGTTACATAACGACGGCCACATTTCTTATGACATAACTGTAAACTGTCGATAGCGGTCACAGTGACGGAGCTACAGCGGGCGAGAAAGAATATGGAAACAAAAAAAAAACCACAACACGTTGCCATGCTTAATACGATATAGGAAAACCGTTGGCATTTAAAACAGCTTTCAGTTGCCTCGGAATGGATAAATACAGGTTCTTCATGGTTTTTTATACCACTCTTCTTGCGAAATAGTGACAAGTTCAGCTAACGATTATGGAAGTGGATAGGGACTGGTACGTGGGTGCCTCTTCGTACCACACTTACACACCAGAATCATGGCTGGTGGTCACAATTTATAATTAAAACAATTTATTGACATTACACCTTTTAAGGAATTTGACAATAACAAATTGTGGACGAACCACTAGATAAAGCTTTGCAAATACAATTATAAACCCGACGTACTCAGTACTCAAATAAACAGTCCCTTAAGAGATAGTTATAAAAAACTTAATGTGCCAGGCATTTATAGAAATGAAAACAATTACAAGTAAAGGTTGACTTAATGACACTTATATAACATGATATTGTTGTTGTGGTCTTCAGTCCTGAGACTGGTTTGATGCAGCTTTCCATGCTACTCTATCGTGTACAAGCTTCTTCATCTCCCAGTGCCTACTGCAACCTACATCCTTCTGAATATGCTTAGTGTATTCATCTCTTGGTATTCCTCTTCGATTTTTACCCTCTACGCTGCCCTCCAATACTAAATTGGGGATCCCTCGATGTCTCAGAACATGTCCTACCAACCGATCCCTTCTTCTAGTCAAGTTGTGCCACAAGCTCCTCTTCTCCCCAGTACTATTCAATATCTCCTCATTAGTTATGTGATCTACCCATCTAATCTTCAGCATTC
Organism: Schistocerca cancellata; assembly: GCF_023864275.1. Taxonomy (NCBI): domain Eukaryota; kingdom Metazoa; phylum Arthropoda; class Insecta; order Orthoptera; family Acrididae; genus Schistocerca; species Schistocerca cancellata. The sequence continues at coordinate 96,546,836 of NC_064635.1, read as the reverse complement.
TTCTGTAGCACAACATTTCGAAAGCTTCTATTCTCTTCTTGTCTACACTATTTATCGTCCACGTTTCATTTCCATACATGGCTACACTCCATACAAATACTTTCAGAAACGACTTCCTGACATTTATATCTATACTCGATGTTAACAAATTTTTCTTCTTCAGAAACGCTTTCCTTGCCATTGCCAGTCTACATTTTATATCCTCTCTACTTCGACCGTCAACAGTTATTTTGCTCCCCAAATAGCAAAACTCCTTTACTATTTTAATTGTCTCACTTCCTAATCTAATTCCCTCAGCATCACCCGACTTAATTCGACTACATTCCATTATCCTCGTTTTGCTTTTGTTGATGTTCATCTTATACCACCTTTCAAGACACTGTCCATTCAGTTCAACTGCTCTTGCAAGTCCTTTGCTGTCTCTGACAGAATTACAATGTCATCGGCGAACCTCAAAGTTTTTATTTCTTCTCCATGGATTTTAATACCTACCCCGAACTTTTCTTTTGTTTCCTTTACTGCTTGCTCAATATACAGATTGAATAACATCGGGGATAGGCTACAACCCTGTCTCACTCCCTTCCCAACCACTGCTTCATTTACATTCCCCTCGACTCTTATAACTGCCATCTGGTTTCTGTACAAATTGTAAATAGCCTTTCGCTCCCTGTATTTTACCCCTGCCACCTTAAGAATTTGAAAGAGAGTATACCAATCAACAATGTGAAAAGCTTTCTCTAAGTCCACAAATGCTAGAAACGTAGGTTTGCCTTTCCTTCATTTTTCTTCTAAGATAAGTCGTAGGGTCAGTATTGCCTCACGTGTTCCAAAATTTCTACGGAATCCAAACTGATATTCCCCGAGGTTGGCTTCTATCAGTTTTTCCTTTCGTCTGTAAAGAATTCGTGTTAGTATTTTGCAGCTGTGACTTATTAAACTGATAGTTCGGTAATTTTCACATGATAGAACCACTTAAATAAAAACTAGTGCAGAAATACTGATCTGTAAAAACAAATGTTCACGTGCTGAGACGTGTTAATAAAAAATTACTAGAAAGAGCTGCACAAGGAACTCAGCGGATGCTTGCAGCTTAAGGTTTAGCCTGCTGTCAATCTGTAATATTTAAGGTAACAGTTTCATATAGGAACAGATAACATACAATATATATTTATATACATCTACAAGATAACCCACCTTGGCGGAAGGAAGATAAATACCAAATTTTGAAAGGCGGTTTGTGAACAACTCCCGGTAGTGGTGGGGTTCTTAAACACTGCCAGGCCTAGACCTCGGACGACATTTCACTCCCCGCCAAGGCGCTGGCACAATCAAAAGTTCCTGCCCGAATCACAAAGACATTCCAATAACTCTGAAACATAGAAACATTCGGCAGAACCTTTGACTCCATATATGGGTAAGTGTGTAAAGGAACACATTACACTACTGACAAATCGCAGCTTTGACCTTAAGCATTTTACCCATAGACTATTGTATTAATAGAGCTAGCTTTGAAAACGCCAACATAAAATCGTTTGATTACATGGGACACAAAACACTAGTTAAACTTCTGACAAATCTTTCAGATAACGGCCACCATTTAACTAGGCCAACTGAACTCTTCCACACCATCTTAAAGTTCGACTGCGAAAGTCTCACCGTAATAATAAAGTTTAAATGGCTCTGAGTGCGTCGGTCAACAAAACAATTACGACCACTTACTTCATATCGTGTACACAATACGAGGCAGTGGGTTCCACAGATCACTGCTTCACTTCAAATTTTGTTCCCAGCGAAGTCACAGAGCTTGTATCTCCAAGTTGCCCATGTCGCCCAAACGCCCGATTTCACACCACGACATATAACGGTCATCAAACTCTTTCGGCAGCCGTTGACACTCGTCTCCGCGCGAATGTCACGAGATCTCGAGAGTTACCCGTCGAAGGCTAACAGCCAACTCGCTTCGCCCGCCAATCCGGAAGATAATAAACGCGAAAAGCAAAGATAGCTTAGCTCAACCACAATCAATCTCAACGATACATGAACAAAATAACACTGGCGCCAGCTCGCCACGGCTCAGGGACCACGGATGCTTCCCCCAAAGGACAGTAGATATTGAAATCTGATGACTGTGATGGAACCCTATCGTCTTGGACCACACCATCACCATTGGGGGACGAATATTGATAGGCCTGATAAGGCAAAATGGTCACTTAATCCTTGACAGTAATGTGACATTGTAGACTAACACCACAATATATCGCACTCCGTCGTCAGGCCACCAGTGACCTACCGGGACCATCCGACCGCCGTGTCATCCTCAAGGAGGATGCGGATAGGAGTGGCGTGGGGTCGGCACACCGCTCTCCCGGTCGTTATGATGGTATTCTTGACCGAAGCCACTACTGTTCGGTCGAGTAGCTCCTCATTTGGCATCACGAGGCTGAGTGCACCCAGAAAAATGGCAACAGCGCATGGCGGCGGGATGGTCACCCATCCAAGTGCCGACCACTCCCAACAGCGTTTAATTTCGGTGATCCCAGGGGAACCGGTGTATCCACTGCGACAAGGCCGTTGCCAACACCACAATATGGCTGCACAAATAATCACCGAGCACCTCTCCTCACGTTTCACTCTAGGCAGTAAGGAGTCTGCAACATAGGCTTCAGAAACGGACGTAAACTCGGCCAGGAGTTGGAAACAGTGTAGAATAAGATTCATCCAAGAAAATGATTCTTTCGTTTCTGCGTAGTCCAAGTTTTGTGGCTTCGGGACTACATTTTCCTGATACGAGCATTTGCGTCAATGATGTGCGGTTTTGAAATTCCAGCTCACCCTCGAATTACCAGCTTACGTAGTTTCCTGCGTGTTGTTTTCAAGTTGACACGATTCGCGAGTGTAACATTCAGTTATGCAGTGATTTTTGCATCGGTTGTCATTTTTGTGTCAGTCCTCTTCAAATGACCGTCCGTGACAATAACATACTTTCGTCCGCACCGAGACTTCAGCGATGACGTTTTTCCGCTTTCTCTCTGTAAGCAACATAATCCTTCGATACAGTGCCTGTTCAAACACTTCGGCTACCTCCAACATAGGAGGTGCAATAATTTTCCTACGTTCGATTTCACTTGTCTCCGACATAATACACTCTCGTCTACGTGGGGCACTGAGACTTGCAACGTGTTGATGACATTTCACTGGTGCCTTTCATGGTCAAATGCGACAGTGCAACGTCCAGGCGTCAGTAGCAGCTGTGTCTATGTTAAAGCATGCATTTCCACACTTCCGTTCCACCTCTGTAAATGCAACCGTAGGCATTTACAGAACAAACAAAAAAATTATATATGTTTTACGGGAAAGTTGAGGACGATACAGAAATTATGAGACTAGGTCTGGATTCAAGAGTGAATTATCTTCACTGTTTTTACAACTAAAAATCTTTTTTGATGTGATCAGAGCTAGCAATCTGCGAGAAAGTTGAATGTTAAGATTCACCCGACATAGGCGATTATTAATTTTGCTCGGTCAGCATAAATTTCATTCTAGCAGTGTATGGCTATATTCTTGCTGTACAGGCCGTGCAGCATGGATTTATAGCCCCCATTGGTGGTAATTGCAGCACAATATAGGTATTGAGATCCCCTGCTATATACTGAGCGAGGTGGCGCAGTGGTTAGCACACTGGACTCGCATTCGGGAGGACGACGGTTCAATCCCGCGTCTGGCCATCCTGATTTAGGTTTTCCGTGATTTCCCTAAATCGCTCCAGGCAAATGCCGGGATGGTTCCTTTGAAAGGGCACGGCCGACTTCCTTCCCCGTCCTTCCCTAATCCGGTGAGACCGATGACCTCGCTGTCTGGTCTCCTTCCCCAAACAACCCAACCCCTCCCCTGCTATACACGCAGGTCAGGATAGATAGTTTTATTTGTGGAAAGGGGCCAAAATGAGTGGATGTCAGTTACACTCCAACATACTACTTTATTCATTTGACAAACATTACAAGAATAGAGAAAACATTAAAAACAGAGCAAGCCCAACATTAGTTTTAGAACTTAATTCCCGGCTAAATGCGCCTTTCAATCTCACGGCTCAAGGGCAAAACAACTTTAATTTAAAACCGGCTGAAGGCCAATAACTTAAGACTCGAACAGGAATTTGAATTTAAAAGGCAGAAAGCCTCATCTTAAAACATTTATCTAAATTAGACTGAAGACCCAAAAAATCTAACGCCCTAAGGGCAAAACAACTTTAACTTAAAATCGGCTGAAGGCCAACAACCTGTTGGCTCAAAACAGGCATTTGAATTTTAAAAGACAGAAGGCCTTATCCAAAAATTTCTTTAAATCAGGCTGAAGGTCCAAACAATCTCACGCCTTAAGTGCAGAAAAACTTTAATTTAAAAATGGGTTAGAAGCCATACATAAACAAATAACAAGGACAAATAAGGAAAGGCAGCACATTAAATGGCGCTCGGAAGTTTCCAAGGGTCAGCATGGAATTCAAACACTAACGCTCGCTTAGGTGAGACAGGCAGTCGGGCCAACAATTCTCAATCCGACGGCACCCCAACCGACAGACAGTCAACGGACCAAGCAACAGGACACCCCCCGCTCCACCCGACCAGCACACAACAGGGAGTTCAATGGAACAACGGAGAAGGTATCGACGCCCACAACGAATTACACATTCAGCTGTCAACTTCCACGCCATACTGGACAGCCACAACACGACGAGGAAAATACACTGCCTGAATTTACGTCAACGTCCAGGGCAGGTAACCGGCCACAAGGCAGAAGATTCCACTGGTGCACTTCAATTAAAAAATAACCAAGTTAAGTTCAACTCCACAGGAAGGCGGCTAGAATTTCGCCAATTTAAAAAAAAAAAAAAAAAAAAAAAACATGTTGTTGCTAGCGGGAATGTCTCAACAGACCACAACGAAATTCAAACGACGCATAATGTGAATAGTTGGGGCTGGCTGGTAGATTAAGTAAAGACTCTACTTTTTTGTCCGGGATGCGTGAGTCATGGACCCTGTAGCAGTGGGAACAGCCAGCCCCTCACACTCCGACCACACGTGGACGCCGCCAGCGGCCCCAGCCAGACACACGCCACGGAGACTTCCTCGCTGCTCCATGCCAACCGACCAACTGCCCGCACACGGCACAGCTGGAAACTATAAACGCGAGGCCAAAGATAGTACAAGGGTGCGAGCACCGATACACGCTGCTATTGCTACTTGCAGAGAGAGAGAATAACAGCATAATCGCGATAACTGAGGGAGCCTAATCACAGAATAGCAACCACGGTTTATTGCAAAGCATAACACGAGTCAGCCACGGCTCAGGTATATTAGCTATCCATGAAACAATATAGAGTTTTTTCTCATCTCCAGTTTAGTCTGCTCAGAACAACCTGTATATATCTTTTTATTATCCATTTCAAGATACCCATGATCAAAGTATCACGTCGTCAGTATCATTTGGTAAAGTGCCCCCTTTGAGTCTGCCAGGTTCTTCCGTTTCTGCCGATCTTGAGCTTCACGTTGCTAGTTAAATCCAGATGTCTTCTTTAAATCTCTGTGTCACCTGCCAGGTGGTCTCCCCTTTGGTTATTTTTGGTAAACTGCGCTCCAATCTAGTGCTTGTTTTGACCGCCTGCCATCTGTTCTTCGAGCGACATGACCAGGATACTGGCATTTCAAGGTACTCACTCTCTCTATTATGTCACTGTCCTTTGTTCTCTTCTTCATATCAGCTGCTTTCTCTCTGTTTTCTTTGTGTAGGAAAACTCTGACGCCGCGCGGGTTTAGCCGAGCAGTTTTGGGCGCTGCAAAAAATGGCTCTGAGCACTATGGGACTTAACATCTGAGGTCATCAATCCCCTAGAACAGAACTACTTAAACCTAACTAACCTAAGAACATCACACACATCCATGCCCGAGGCAGGATTCGAACCTGCGACCGGAGCAGCCACGGGTTCCAGACTGAAGCGCCTACAACCGCTTGGCCACATCGGCCGGCTAGGGCGCTGCAGTCATGGACTGTGGGGTTGGTCCCGGCAGAGGTTCGAATCCTCCTTCGGGCATGGGTGTGTGTGTTTGTCCTTAGGATAATATAGGTTAAGTAGCGTGTAAGCTTAGGGACTGATGACCTTAGCAGTTAAGTCCCATAAGATTTCACACACATTTTGAATATTTGCCAACTTTGACCTTCCCCTTTCTCCTTGGGCTGCTATTACTTTTCTGACAACGAACTCATTTAGAATGAAATTTTGACTCTACAGCGGAGAGTGCGCTGATATGAAACTTCCTGGCAGTTGAATGAATCCCCCAGGCTGTGGCTAAACCATGTCTCCGCAATATCCTTTCTTCCAGGAGTGCTAGTTCTGCAAGGTTCGCAGGAGAGCTTCTGTGAAGTTTGGAAGGTAGGAGACGAGGTACTGGCGGAATTAAAGCTGTGAGGACGGGGCGTGAGTCGTGCTTGGGTAGCTCAGTTGGTAGAGCACTTGCCCGCGAAAGGCAAGGGTCCCGAGTTCGAGTCTCGGTCCGTCACAGCGTTTTAATCTGCTAGGAAGTTTCAACGAACTCATTCAATGTTCGTGTGTCACAGCCGTTACTAGCAGTATACTGTGGGCTTTCTAATAAAAAATTATTGGTGGCCCTTAACTAGGTGCCCTCAGACTCAGAGTTGAAATATTAAAGGTTTTGGCTTGATTCGTTGTCTAGGGGCTGGGATACGTAGTTGGCGCATTACATTCCAAATACTGCTGAGTCTACAGGACACAATATGAATACACACATGAATGGAAGGATCGAACGTTGCTATCACTCGGCAATTGCGAATTTTGAATGTTAACATAGAAATTTATAAATGAAAGATTGCAATTAAATAAAATCTGCAGGTACTATTTTAACGACTTTGAATGATGAGTACGCTAGCATAAGTGCCTTTAAGAACGCCATTTATTACTCCAAAACACTTATTGGTGTCGATGGCCCGGCAATTAAATAAAATATAAGTCGAATAACAGCGAAACAATAGATTCCTGCTTCACGTATTTAGTTATGAGCAACAACATAGCTCGTGATATATTCACTTCTAAAAGCGTACTACGTCTTCACTGAAGACGCCACGGAAGACTCACAAAGTGCACTCCCGCGACCACATGCAAACAGCACAACACTCTCCAAGTCTTTCCGTCCATCTCGACTTCCCGTCCAGCACTCTCCCGCGTCCTCTGCAACCCGATGCTCCTCCCCCACTTCCATACAGTCTCTCCATCGGCTTCGGTAGTCGCCTACCGTAGTAACGAGCGCTGTGATTGGCTAGATCGCTCCCGCCATGTCTCCAAGCCAACGTACACTCACAAATATATTGAAACACATACGAAACACTGGATTTACTTTTAAATAACTTGCAACTAAAGAAATATTCCTACGGCTGGACTGTAAACACGATCTAACACACATTATTAAATACAAAAACGGATTAAATAAACATGTTGTTGTTGTGGTCTTCAGTCCAGAGACTGGTTTGATGGAGCTCTCCATGCTACTCTATCCTGTGCAAGCTTCTTCATCTCCCACTATCAACTGCAACCTACATCCTTCTGAATCTGCTTAGTGTATCCATCTCTTGGTCTCCCTCTACGATTTTTACCCTCCACGCTGCCCTCCAATACTAAATTGGTGATCCCTCGATGTCTCAGAACATGTCCTACTAACCGATCCCTTCTTGTAATCAAGTTGTGCCACAAGTTCCTCTCCTTCCCAATTCTATTCAATACCTCCTCATTAGTTATGTGATCTACTCATCTAATCTTCAGCATTCTTCTGTAGCACCACTTTTCGACTATTATCTTCTTGTCCAAACTATTTATCGTCCATGTTTCACTTCCATACATGGCTACACTCCATACAAATACTTTCAGAAACGGCTTCCTGACATTTAAATCTATACTCAATGTTAATAAATTTTTCTCCTTCTGAAATGCTTTCCTTGCCATTGCCAGTCTACATTTTATATCCTCTCTACTTCGAGCATCATAAGTTATTTTGCTCCCCAAATAGCAAAACTCCTTTACTACTTTAAGTATCTCATTTCCTAATCTAAATCCCTCAGCATCACCCGATTTAATTCGACTACATTCCATTATCCTAGTTTTGCTTTTGTCGATGTTCATCTTATATCCTCCTTTCAAGACACTGTCCATTCCGAGGCCAGAGTCATAATGCCTCTGTATTTTCTAAAACACAGTAAATATTTGACCAGTTTCTTCATGAATAGGACATATCGGATATAAACAAACACATAGACGAGGAAATATATTTGTAAGCATGCTGCTACCGTTTCTCCGTGTAACTGTGGAGTACTTAGGGCCTGACGCGATCAATAGTAATCGGCCACTTTGACCCCCAATAAATGTACTATTCAAGTTACAATCCTGCAATTCATACCAATTTAGGTTTACACTAATAGCTTTCTAAACAATGGCTCTGAGCACTATGGAACCTAACATCTAGGGGTCATAGGTCCCCTAGACCTAGAACTACTTAAACCTAAGTAACCTAAGGGCATCAGACACATCCATGCCTGAGGCAGGATTCGAACCTGCGACTATAGCAGCAGCGCGGTTCCGAACTGAAGCGGCTAGAACCTCTCGGCCACATAGGCCGGCAATAGCTTTCTAAAGACACGTTGATTGACATATTCAGATGAACCATATCATTTTGGAAATTCGTTGCTGGGAGTTACTTGTATAATTTACAGTCAGATACTAAACTTTAAACTAATAAAGATATTGAAAATCTGATTACACCATCATAATCTAAGTGCAAATAATGGTAATATATACGTCTCTTTTTAAGGTATCATGATTCCTCTGGCTATTATTAATTTCTACATGAACTATGAAATGTCTGCCATTATGGTTTCACAAAGTCCGCCATCTTTGGCAATCCCGGAATACAAATCTCCTTCATCGATACGAAGCACAGTCGCCGGCCGGGGTGGCCGAGCGGTTCTAGGCGCTACAGTCTGGAACCGCTACGGTCGCAGGTTCGAATCCTTCCTCAGGCATGGATGTGTGTGATGTCCTTAGTTTAGTTAGGTTTAAGTAGTTCTAAGTACTAGGGGACTGATGACCTCAGAAATTAAGTCCATAACGCTCAGAGCCATTTGAACCGTTTGAACAAAGCACAGTCCTCGACACAGCGTCAGCATGGAATTCCCAGCCACGCGGTCGGCCTGGACCACGTGCTGGAGCTACCCCTCTTGCTCCAGCTAATGTTCGGTACCACGTGGTTGCTGACGAGCCCCGGCTTGCCGAACATCCCATGCGGCCACGCCAACTTCGAACTCAGAATATTTTCAGGGTGCCACAACTGGCCCATTACTCCACAGTACATTGGTATAAAACTGTTTTCTTCAGCTCGGCCGACATCTTTGACTTTAAAACTGAGGAGTATCTTCCATAAGCTTACCCATCTAATTTAATAAGTCGAAATGTTTCTCGTTTTTAGGTGTCCTTTCGTATTTAGCAGATATACACATTCTGTGATTTGTTGCATACTTTCAGCAGACACATTTCCCTCTAGTGCTCATTCATTCATTATTATCTTCTTTTTATTATAGTTCATTTGTAGGCCAACTTCAGAGGAGACTGAAGCAAGTTCACTAACCGTTATTTAACGGTCTTCTATTCTATTTGCAACTAGTACAACATCATCAGCGAACCTCAGCTTATTTAACCTCTTCCCCAGAATTTTTACACTACTGGACATTAAAATTGCTACACCACGAAGATGACGTGCTACAGACGCGAAATTTAACCGACAGGAAGAAGACGCTGTGATATGAAAATTATTAGCTTTTCAGAGCATTCACACAAGGTTGGCGCCGGTGGCGACACCTACAACGTGCTGACATGAGGAAAGTTTCCAAACGATTTCTCATACACAAACAGCAGTTGACCGGCGTTGTCTGGTGAAACGTTGTTCCGATGCCTCGTGTAAGGCGGAGAAATGCGTACCATCACGTTTCTGACTTTGTTAAAGGTCGGATTGTAGCCTATCGCGATTGCGGTTTATCGTATCGCGACATTGCTGCTCTCGTTGGTCGAGATCCAATGACTTTTAGCAGAATATGGAATAGGTGGGTTCAGGAGGGTAATACGGAACGCCGTGCTGGATCCCAACGGCCTAGTATCACGAGCAGTCGAGATGACAGGCATCTTATCTGCATGGCTGTAACGGATCGTGCATCCACGTCTCGATCCCTGAGTCAACAGATGGGGACGTTTGCAAGACAACAACCATCTGCACGAATAGTTCGACGACGTTTGCAGCAGCACGGACTATCAGCTCGGAGACCGTGGCGGCGGTTACCCTTGACGCTGCATCACAGACAGGAGCGCCTGCGATGGTGTACTCGACGACGAACCTGGGTGCACGAATGGCAAAACGTCATTTTTTCGGATGAATCCAGGTTCTGTTTACAGCATCATGACGGTCGCATCCGTGTTTGGCGACATCGCGGTGAACGCACATTGGAAGCGCGTATTCGTCATCGCCGTACTGGCGTATCACCTGGCGTGATGGTATGGGGTGCCATTGGTTACACGTCTCGCTCACCTCTTGTTCGCATTGACGGCACTTTGTACAGTGGACGTTACATTTCAGATGCGATAAGACCCGTGGCTCTACCCTTCATTCGATCCCTGCGAAACCCTACATTGCAGGAGGATAATGCACGACCGCACGTTGCACGTCCATTACGGGCCTTTCTGGATACAGAAAATATTCGACTGCTGCCCTAGCCCGCACGTTCTCCAGATCTCTCACCAATTGAAAACGTCTGGTCAATGGTGGCCGAGCAACTGGCTCGTCACAATATGCCAGTCACTAGTCTTGATGAACTGTGGTATCGTGTTGAAGCTGCATGGGCAACTGTACCTGTACACGCCATCCATGCTTTGTTTGACTCAATGTCCAGGCGTATCGAGGCCGTTATTACGGCCAGAGGCTGTTGTTCTAGGTACTGATTTCTCAGGATCTATGCACCCAAATTGCGTGAAAATGTGATCACACGTCAGTTCTAGTATATTTGTCCAATAAATACCCGTTTATCATCTGCATTTCTTCTTGGAGTAGCAATTTTAATGGCTAGTAGTGTATTTCCTTTGTTTTCAAATCTGATTTAGAAATTGCTTTTTCGAGGACTGTTGTAAATAGTTTTGGAGATATGGAGTCATCTCGTTTTACCTCCTTTTAGAGAGAAAATTAACTTCTTTCTTGAACTACAATTAGTAATGCTATGGATGTTCTGTATATGTCGTAAAAACTTTAATATAACCTGTTGTATTCCTTCCTCTGTTAGAGCCTCAAACACAGCTTGGTGACATCGAATCGAATGCCTTTTGCAAAACTATGGAGGCAAGGCAAAGGGCTCGGTGATACCCATTTGTTCTACTAATTGTTTCGCGTAAAGTGAAGATATGATCGACTGTGTTAAATGTTGGGCACAGCCCAGCTTGCTCAATGGGTTGGTCACGGTCAAATCAAAATTACATCAAAACTTTGTTCAGTTTGAACAGGAGACTGATAGGGCGATAGTTCTTTATATCTTTAGTACTACGTTTCTTACGCATTAGGGTTATTATGGCTTTATTGGGAACTCTTGGTTATTTTGCACTATGCAAATAATTTGAAGAATATTTTAGCTAAATGTTTTAGAGATTCGACATCCATCAGCTTTAAAGTATTGACTGAGAGGTCGTAAAGGAGCGGCTTCTTTTATCATCTTGTCTATAGCATGTTTTATTTCTGAGGGGAGTATTACTGGGATCTGGAAAGCAGAGGCATTCAATTCTTCGCTGAATTTGCTTTACAGCTTACTATAAAAACTTTCAATGTATTCGAGTATTTCTTTCTTATCTGTAATTTGGCCTTGGTCTGTGTCTAACGCTATTAGCTGATTCTTTCCAATCGCAAGCTTCCGCTTGGCTGCCTTTAACGAGGTTTATTTTCAAGACTGACTTGTAGCTTACCTTCTTCATATTTCTTGATCTCAGCTTTCATGCACTTTCTCAGAGCCTTGCATACTTCTGGATATTCCACCTTGACGTTGTCTGTTTCTCCTTTCATATTTGTTCCCTTGTCCACTAAACTTACCGTTTTATTTGTCAGCTTCTTTGGTTGGCTTTGAGAGTTGCGAAAGCCACCACCCACTTCTTCATCTGTTGTGATTAGTATCTTTGTTACTGCTCCCGCTTCACATTCTCTTAATTTTCTCTTAATTTCTTCTTGAAATTTCCCTTTCCCTACTTCGAGAGTATTAATCATAAAATTTTCCTTTTTCCTTTAATTAGTTTCAGTCTTTCACCTTTTCCATTCAGTTGAAATCTTGTTCTTATTAATTTATGGTCACTGCTTGTTTTGAACCTGTCCAGCAAAGTGAAATCTTTGACGTTTTGACTCCTGATGGTAAGAAGGTAGTGTTACTAGAATTGTCGCGATATCGGGGCAACTGCGAGGCGTTCCAGTATACAGAAAGCATGTACTGCTGAAATATCAAAAGTCAGCCCCTCCCCTTACGCCAGCAACAACAAAATGTACAAAATGAGTGATTAATGACAACACAGAATCGGTCTTCTACTTCGGAAAGTAGGGGGAATCCGACCGTAGGATAACGTCGGTGGTGTAAGCAGCCATGGAAATCATGGTGATGAAAGCAAGTTGATTCCTCAGCCATAGCCAGTTAGCCAGATGATCACTGAAGGAAAATTTGTGCGGAAGCGTGACCAATTAACCGCATGGACAACACTAAGTCCAATCCGGTGTAGATGTTCATTAGTAGGTAATGCACTGATGAGACAAAACATCATGGCAACCTGCTTAATAGATTGTTTGTCCATCATTAGAATGAATACATCACTGCTACTGCCTACCAGGTATCCGACACTTCTTTGGTAGGTATGCAGCGTTAGATGTCTACGCACAGGTCACGTAATTCGCGTAAATAACGGGCCGCTGATTTGCGCACACATCGATGGTGCCCGACAGCGACACAGATAGGTGCCATAGGATTTACAAGAAGCGAATTTCGTCGGCGAGACATCATCGTGAGTTCGCTATAATGCCCCTCAAATCGCTGTAGCACCGTTTTGGCTCCGAGACACGGCCAGTTATACTGCTCAAAGATGACATCGCGCCGAGCGGTCTAGGGCGCTGCAGTCATAGACTGTGCGGCTGGTCGCGGCGGAGGTTCGAGTCCTCCCTCGGGCATGGGTGTGTGTGTTTGTCCTTAGGATAATTTAGGTTTAGTAGTGTGCAAGCTTAGGGACTAACGACCTTAGCACTTACGTCCGATAAAACTTCACACACATTTGATTTTTTTATGACATAGCCGTCGGGGAGGGCATCCAGCGTGAAGGGACGCAGGTGGTTCGCAGCTGTCAGTGTGTCTTCGATTACTACACGGGTCCCATGCAAGAGCAGGAGAATGTCTCCCATAGCACAGTACTGCTCCAGCCAGCCTGCGTGCATTGTGCGCTGCACGTTTCGGGCCGCCGTTCATTTCGATGACTGCGTTTGTGGAGACTACCATCGACCTAGTGTAGCAAACTTGTGATTCAGCCGAACAGCCGACACGTTTCAATTGATCGACGGTCGAATCCCGATGGACCTTTGTCCACTGCAATTGTAGTAGACGATGTTGTTCGGTCGACATATGGACACGTAGGTGTTGTCTGCTGCGGAGCTCCACGTTCAACAATATGCGATGAACGGTGTGCTCCGAAACACTTGTGCGTACACCAGCATTCTACTCTTTTGACAGAGATGCTACACACCACCATCTATCCTAATTTACAGAGCATACAAGCCTCCGAACCCCACGTTCTGTGAGGAGTCGTGGACGTCCAAAGCCGCGCAGGATTAGCCGAGCGGTCTAAGGCACTGGAGTCATGGACTGTGCGGCTGGTCCCGGCGGAGGTTCGAGTCCTGTGTAATTCTCCCTAGGATAATTTAGATTACGTAGTGTGTGAGCTTAGAGACTGAGGACCTTAGCAGTTAAATCCCATGAGATTTCATACACATTTGAACATTTTTCGACGTCCAACCATGTAGCACCTAGTGGTAGTTTCACTGTCTTCCTACCTCTTTTCGCAGATGCTCGCTAGAGTAGCACGTCAGCATTCTACCAGCTTCGCCGATTTCGAGATAGTCGTTCACAGGCTCTGCATAACAATAATTTTCCCTTTGTCAAAGTCGCTTATCTCATTAGATTTTCCCATCTGCAGCCCAAATCTCCCGTCGGTGTCTGCTCCACTTACAAACTTTCGTTTCCTCGTCATGTGCCCGCAAAGACACCAGGCGGCGTCCAAAATCGCGGTTCGTTTGGTTACAATGTTTTAGCTCTTCAGAGTAAGTTCTTAATGTCTTTCTACCAAGAGAAAGCCACTTCCACCATGTGTATGGGGAGACATGATGGTCCGTACTAGAGGTCGGTGGTTCTCTCCTGGACTGATTCAAAGAGTTAGATCCTTTCAAAGGGAATGATGCGTGACGTGGAAAAAAGGAGTAGTAGCTCTTTGGATCCGAAAAGCGTCTAGACTGATATCAGTGTGTGGAACAAATATTCAAGGAAGACTACCCAGTATGCCAATAGACGCGCCGGTCCCCAGCACGAATCCGCCTGGCGAATTTGTGTCGAGGTCCAGTGAGCCGGCCAGTCTGTGGGTGGTTTTTAGGCGGTTTTCCATCTGCCTCGGCGAATGCGGGCTGGTTCCCCTTATTCCGCCTCAGTTAATGTCGGCGATTGCTGTGCAAACAAGTTCTCCACGTACCCGTACACCACCATTACTCTAGCACGCAAATATGGGGTTACACTCGTCTGGTGTGAGACGTTCCCTGGGGGGTCCACCGGGGGCCGAACCGCACAGTAACCCTGGGTTCGGTGTGGGGCGGCGGAGGGGTGAAGTGGACTGCGGTAGTCGTCGTGGGGTTGTGGACCACTGCGGCTGCGGCGGGGACGGAGCCTCTCTGTCGCTTCTAGGTCCCCGGTTAACATACAATACAATACAATACAATACAATGCCAATAGACAGTATGGTGCAGAAAATGTTGCAAAAAATGTGGTGTATATTATGTGTTATGTTCACTGATGTGCCAGAACATCATGAGAACTTATCTAATAGCCCATATGTTCACCTCTGGCGCGGTTAACAGCGGCAACAGTACCCAGAACTATTACCTCTGGCTGTAATAACGGCATGGTATACGCCTGGGCATTGAGTCAAACAGAGCTTGGATGGCGTGTACAGGTACAGCTGCCCATGCAGCTCCAACACGATACCAGTTCATCAAAAGTAGTGACTGGCGTATTGTGACGAGCCAGTTGCTCGGCCACCATTGACCAGACGTTTTCAGTTGCTGAGAGATCTGGAGAATTTGCTGGCCAGGGCAGCAGTCGAACATTTTCTGTATCCAGACAGCCCCGTACAGGACCTGCAACATGCGGTTGTGCATTATCCTACTGAAATATGGGGTTTCGCAGGGATCGAATGAAGGGTAGAGCCACGGGTCGTAACACATCTGAAAGGTAACGTCCACTGTTCAAAGTGCCGTCAATGCGAACAAGAGGTGAGCGAGACGTGTAACCAATGGTTCCCCATACCATCACACCGGCTGATACGTCAGTATGGCGGTGACGAATACACGCTTCCATTGTGCGTTCACCACGATGTCGCCAAACACGGATGCGACCGTCATGATGCTGTAAACAGAACCTGGATTCATCCGAAAAAATGACGTTTTGCCATTCGTGCACCCAGGTTCGTCGTTGAGTACACCATCGCAAGCGCTCCTGTCTGCGACGCAGCGTCAAGGGTGACCGCAGCCATGGTCTCCGAGCTGATAGTCCATGCTGCTGCAAACGTCGTCGAACTGTTCGTGCAAATGGTTGTTGTCTTGCAAACGTCACCATCTGTTGACTCAGGGATGGAGACGTGGCTGCACGATCCATTACAGCCATGCGGATAAGATGCCTGTCATCTCGACTGCTAGTGATACGAGGCCGTTGGGGTCCAGCACGGCGTTCCGTATTACTCTCCTGAACCCACCGATTCCATATTCTGCTAACAGTCATTGGATCTCGACCAACGCGAGCAGCAATGTCGCGATACGCTAAGCCGCAATCGCGATAGGCTACTATCTGACCTTTATCAAAGTCGAAAACGTGATGGTACGCATTTCTCCTCCTTACACGAGGCATCACAACAACGTTTCACAAGACAACGCCGGTCAACTGCTGTTTGTGTATGAGAAATCGGTTGGAAACTTTCCTCATGTCAGCACGTTGTAGGTGTCGCCTCCGGCGCCAACCTTGTGTGAATGCGCTGAAAAGCTAATCATTTTCATATCACAGCATCTTCTTCCTGTCGGTTAAATTTCGCGTCTGTAGCACGTCATCTTCAAGGTGTAGCAATTTTAATGGCCAGTAGTGTATGAAAAAATAGGAAGAATGAGTTAGTTTTATAATTTCCTTAACTCTTGTTCAGAATTTGTTTGTGGTATTTTTAGTTCTTTCTGGCGCAGAAATGTAGAACATTTCAGAAGCCTTAAAACTGCAAGTGATGTAACAGAAAATTATTAGTCCTCTTGCTGTAGTCTTTCAAAACAGTTGAAGCGGTAAAAATGACCATGAATTAGAAAGAGAAGATGGTCTCTTTCATTTATTTTACCAAGCGAATGGTGAATGGTAAGTCATGAAAAAGAGATCATTCCAGTGAGTGAATGGTTCTAATCCTATCCCATAAAACAACGGTTTTGGTCACCTCTAGTCCAGACAACGTGCCAACGAACACACTATGATAATAGTTGAATGGGTATGGGCAGACCACGGTGTCATTTCGAGCAAGCAGGAGTTTACCACTTGCCGCCTCCAGATGGCTCACCGCAATATAAAGTACTTGAAAGTGACTCAATGTGAAATGAATGCGAGCTGTGTCAAAAGGCTAAGCAAGACACACTAAACAGCTGTCTTGCTCTACAGTTATTACCCTCTACAGCTCCCTATAGTACCGTGGAAGTCATTCCCTGCTCTGTTAACAGATGTACTACCATCCTGTCCCTCCTTCTTGTCAGAGTTAACCAATACATTCCCTTCTTCGTCTATTCTGCGGAAGACCTCCTCATTCTTTACCTTATTAGTTCACCCAATTTTCAACATTCTTCTGTAGCATCACTTATCAAATGCTGCGGTTCTCTTCTGTTCCGATTTTCCCACAGTCCGTGTTTCACTACCGCACATTGCTATGCTCCAAACTTACATTCTCGGAAATTTCTTTCTCAAACTGAGGCCTAGGTTTGATACCAGCAGACATCTCTTGGTCAGGAATGCCCTTTTTATAAGTACTAGTCTGCTTCTGATGTCCTTGTTCGTCCGTCATTGGTTATTTTGCTGCCTAGGTAGTAGAATTCCTTAACTTCACGTACTTCGTGACCATCAGTCCTGTAAAGTTTCTGGCTACTCTCATTTCTGCCACTTCTCTTTACTTTCGTCTTTCTTTGGTTTACACTCTGACCGTACTCTGTACTCAGACTGTTCATTCCATTCAACAGATCTTGTAATTCTTCTACACTTTCACTAAGGTTAGCAATGTCATCAGCGAATCTTATCACTCATCTTGTGTTTTTATCCCACGCCTGTCTCACACCCTCTTTACTCCGTGCACTTCGTTTCTTGTCTTCCATTCTTAGTGTTACCTCTTGATCCTTGTTCATATTTCGTATTACCAGATTACCAGTCTTTGCCCATAGCTTACCCCTATTTCTGTCAGAATTTCAAACTTCTTGCACCATTTTACACAGTCGAACGCTTTTTCCAAATTGATCGTCATCCAACAGATTCTCTATTTTCTTTTACATTCTTCTGTATATTATTCTTGTCAGCAACTTGGATTCATAAGCTATTTAACCGATTGTGTGATAATTCTCGGACTTGTCAGATTTTCCAGATTCGGAACTGTTTGGATGATATTCTTCAGAAAGTCTGATGGTATATTGCCAGACTCACACATTCTACACATCAACATGAATAGTCATTTTGTTACCACTTACCCAGTGATTTTAGAAATTCCAGTGGAACGTTATCCATCCCTTTTGTCTTATTTGATCTTCAGTCTTCTGAAGTTCTTTTAAATTTTTATTCTAACACTGGATCCTCTGTCGCTTCTCTATGAATTACTGTTTCTTCTCCTATAGTTCATCCGACAAGTGTTCCCCCTCATATACACCTTCAGTGTACTCTTTAGAACTGTACGCTCTCTCCTCTGAATTTAACAGAAAAATTCCCGTTGCACCACCCTTGCTTTTAATTTTGACTTATCTATATGCTGAGTCAGTCTTTCCGACAATCATTTGTTCTTCGATTTCTTCGCTTTTTTCTTGCAGCCATATCGCCTTCTCTTCCGTGTACCTCTGATTTCTTTCATTCCTAAGTGTAAAAAAAATGCCGTGTGGCTAGGGCCTCCCGTCGGGTAGACCGTTCGCTTGGTGCAAGCCTTTTGAGTTGACGCCACTTCGGCGACTTGCGTGTCTATGGGGATGAAAGATGATAATAAGGACAACACAACACCCAGTCCCTGCGCAGAGAAAATCTCCGATCCAGCCGAGAGTTGAACCCGGGCCGTTAGGTGTGACATTCCGTCGCGCTGACCACTCAGCTACCAGGGGAGGACATTCCTAAGTGTCTTATTCCTATATACCTGAATTTCCCCGATCATTTCTTTACTTGAATCTATCCTGGGCCATCTGAAGTATTTCTTGTGTTACCCAACGTTTCTTCCCAGTTACCTTCTTTGTACCTATGTTTTTCCTCGCAGTTTCGTGATTGCCCTTTTTGGAGATGTCCATTCCTACTCAAACGAACTGTCTGCTGAGGTATTAACCATCGCAGCAGTTATAGCCTCAGAGAACTTCACGCGTATCTCTCCATTTTTTAGTATTTCCATATCCCACTGGTTTGCGTATTGATTATTCTTAACTAATCTCTTAAACTTGAGCCTACTCTTCATCACTACTACATTGTGATCTGAGTCTACCTCTGCTCCTGTGTACGCCTTACAATCAAGTATCTGACTTCGAAATCTCTGCCTGACCGTGATGTAATCTAACTGAAGTACCCCCGTAACTCCCAGCCTTTTACAAGTATTCCTCCGCCTCTTGCGATTCTTGAACAGAGTATTGGCTATTACTAGCTGAAATTCATTACACAACCCGATTAGACTTTCTCTTCTTCCATTCCTAGTCTCAAGTCCATATTCTCCCGCACCCCTTTTTTCTTCTCCTTCCCCTACAACCGTATTCCAATTCCTCATGGTTATTAGATTTTCATCTCACGTACTGAATTACCGGTTCACTCTCCTCATATATTTTATCTCTTCGTCTTCGGCTTGCACCGTCGACCTGTATACCTGAACTACTGTTGTCGGTTTTGGTTTGCTGTCGATTATGATAAGAACAAACGTATCACTAATCTGTTCATTAGTAAGTCACTCTTTGCCCTTCGTTCCTATTCATTACGAATCCTACTCACGTTGTACCATTTTCTGCCACTGTTGATTTTACCCTTCACTCATCAGATCAGAAATCCTTTCGTTCTTTCCATTTCACTTCACTTCACTTACACCATATCTAAATGGGATACCCGTGGTCTAGGGGTAGCGTCTTTGATTCGTAATCGAAACGTCTTCGGTCCCAGGTTCGATCCCCGCTACTGCCTAAATTTTGATAAATAATCAGCATTGGTGGCCGAAGACTTCCGGCACAAGAAGTCAGCCTCATTCCGCCAACGGCCTTGTCAAAGAGGGCGGAGGAGCGGATAGAGGTTCAGGGAACTCTCTTGTCCTAGGGGTGGGAAATTGCCCCTAAAGGCGGAAGAATCAGCAATGATCAACGACATGAGGATGCAGAAGGCAATGGAAACCACTGCATTAAAGACATGTAACGTGTATCCACAGGACATGTGTCATGATGATCTGTCCATTGGCAAAAGATTCCGGAATAGTCCCCCATTCGGATCTCTGAGAGGGGACTGACAAGGGGGAGGTTACCATGAGAAAAAGATTGAATAATCAACGAAAGGATAACGTTCTACGAGTCGGGGCGTGGAATGTCAGAAGCTTGAACGTGGTAGGGAAACTAGAAAATCTAAAAAGGGAAATGCAAAGGCTCAATCCAGATGTAGTAGGCGTCAGTGAAGTGAAGTGGAAGGAAGACAAGGATTTCTGGTTAAATGAATATCGGGTAATATCAACAGCAGCAGAAAATGGTATAACATGTGTAGGATTCGTTATGAATAGGAAGGTAGGGCAGAGGGTGTGTTACTGTGAACAGTTCAGTGACTGGGTTGTTCTAATCAGAATCGACAGCAGACCAACACCGACAACGATAGTTCAGGTATACATGCCGACGTCGCAAGCTGAAGATGAACAGATAGAGAAAGTGTATGAGGATAATGAAAGGGTAATGTAGTATGCAAAGGGGGACGAAAATCTAATAGTCATGGGCGACTGGAATGCAGTTGTAGGGGAAGGAGTAGAAGAAAAGGTTACAGGAGAATATGGGCTTGGGACAAGGAATGAAAGAGGAGAAAGACTAATTGAGTTCTGTAACAAGTTTCAGCTAGTAATAGCGAATACCCTGTTCAAGAATCACAAGAGGAGGAGGTATACTTGGAAAAGGCCGGAAGATACGGGAAGATTTCATTTAGATTACATCATGGTCAGACAGAGATTCCGAAATCAGATACTGGATTTTAAGGCGTACCCAGGAGCAGATATAGACTCAGATCACAATATAGTAGTGATGAAGAGTAGGCTGAAGTTCAAGACATTAGTCAGGAAGAATCAATACGCAAAGAAGTGGGATACAGAAGTACTAAGGAATGACGAGATACGTTTGAAGTTCTCTAACGCTATAGATACAGCAATAAGGAATAGCGCAGTAGGCAGTACAATTGAAGAGGAATGGACATCTCTTAAAAGGGCCATCACAGAAGTTGGGAAGGAAAACATAGGTACAAAGAAGGTAGCTGCGAAGAAACCATGGGTAACAGAAGAAATACTTCAGTTGATTACTCCATGTAGGCTTTCACGGCCGGCGTCTTTATCAGTAAAGTCTTCCGGGCTAAGTTGCCGTGGTCGATCTGTAGAACTTCTTCTCCCTGACGTTTCGTTCTCAACTACGGAGAACATCTTCCGAGGTGAGTCGACGACTCACCTCGGAAGATGTTCTCCGTAGTTGAGAACGAAACGTCAGGGAGAGGAAGTTCTACAGATCGACCAGGGCAACTAAGCCCGGAAGACTTTACTGATAAACTTCAGTTGATTGATGAAAGGAGGAAGTACAAACATGTTCCGGGAAAATCAGGAATACAGAAATACAAGTCGCTGAGGAACGAAATAAATAGGAAGTGCAGGGAAGCTAAGACGAAATGGCTGCAGGAAAAATGTGAAGACATCGAAAAAGATTTGATTGTCGGAAGGACAGACTCAGCATACAGGAAAGTCAAAACAATCTTTGGTGACATTAAAAGCAACTGTGGTACCATTAAGAGTGCAACGGGAATTCCACTGTTAAATGCAGAGGAGAGAGCAGATAGGTGGAAAGAATACATTGAAAGCCTCTATGAGGGTGAAGATCTGTCTGATGTGATAGAAGAATAAACAGGAGTCGATTTAGAAGAGATAGGGGATCCAGTGTGAGAATCGGAATTTAAAAGAGCTTTGGAGGACTTACTGTCAAATGAGGCAGAAGGGATAGATAACATTCCATCAGAATTTCTAAAATCATTGGGGGAAGTGGCAACAAAACGACTATTCACGTTGGTGTGTATTATATGAGTCTGACGATATACCATCTGACTTTCGGAAATGCATCATCCACACAATTCCGAAGACGGCAAGAGCTGACAAGTGCGGGAATTATCGCACAATCAGCTTAACAGCTCATGTATCGAAGCTGCGTACAAGAATAATATACAGAAGAATGGAAAAGAAAATTGAGAATGCGCTAGGTGACGATCAGTTTGGCTTTAGGAAAAGTAAAGGGACGAGAGAGGCAATTCTGACGTTACGGCTAATAATGGAAGCAAGGCTAAAGAAAAATCAAGACACTTTCATAGGATTTGTCGACCTGGAAAAAGCGTTCGACAATATAAGATGGTGCAAGCTGTCCGAGATTCTGAAAAAAGTAGGGGTAAGCTATAGGGAGAGACGGGTCATATACAATATGTACAACAACGAAGAGGGAATAATAAGAGTGGACGATCAAGAACGAAGTGCTCGTATTAAGAAGGGTGTAAGACAAGGCTGTAGCCTTTCGCCCCTACTCTTCAATCTGTACATCGAGGAAGCAATGATGGAAATAAAAGAAAGGTTCAGAGTGGAATTAAAATACAAGGTGAAAGGATATCAGTGATACGATTCGCCGATGACATTGCTATCCTGAGTGAAAGTGAAGAAGAAGTAAATGATCTGCTGAACGGAATGAACACTCTAATGAGTACACAGTATGGTTTGAGAGTAAATCGGAGAAAGACGAAGGTAATGAGAAGTAGTAGAAATGAGAACAGCGAGAAACTTAACATCAGGATTGATGGTCACGAAGTCAATGAAGTTAAGGAATTCTGCTACCTAGGCTGTAAAATAACCGATGACGGACGGAGCAAGGAGGACATCAAAAGCAGACTCGCTATGACAAAAAAGGCATTTCTGGCCAAGAGATGTCTACTAATAACAAATACCGGCCTTAATTTGAGGAAGAAATTTCTGAGGATGTACGTCTGGAATACAGCATTGCATGGTAGTGAAACATGGACTGTGGGAAAACCGGAACAGAAGGGAATCGAAGCATTTGAGATGTGGTGCTATAGACGAATGTTGAAAATTAGGTGGATTGATAAGGTAAGGAATGAGGAGGTTCTACGCAGAATCGGAGAGGAAAGTAATATGTGGAAAACACTGATAAGGAGAAGGGACAGGATGATAGGACATCTGCCAAGACATGAGGGAATGACTTCCATTTTACTAGAGGGAGCTGTAGAGGGCAAAAACTGTAGAGGAAGACAGAGATTGGAATACGTCAAGCAAATAATTGAGGACGTAGGTTGCAAGTGCTACTCTGAGATGAAGAGGTTAGCACAGGAAAGGAATTCGTGGCGGGCTGCATCAAACCAGTCAGTAGACTGATGACCAAAAAAAAAAAGAAAACACCATATCTAGATTTAGCCTTAGCATCCCTTTTCAAAAAAATGTTCAAATGTGTGTGAAATCTTATGGCACTTAACTGCTAAGGTCATCAGTCCCTAAGCTTACACATTACTTAACCTAAATTATCATAAGGACAAACACACACACCCATGCCCGAGGGAGGACTCGAACCTCCGCCGGGACCAGCCGCACAGTCCACGACTGCAGCGCCCTAGACCACTCTGCTAATCCCGCGCGGCCATCTCTTTTCAGATTTTCTAGTTTCCGTACAACGCTCATACTTCTGACATTCCATGTCCCAACTCTTAGAACGTTATCATTTCTTTGGTTATTCAGTCTTTTTCTCATGGTGACCTCCCGCTTGGCAGTTCCCTCCCGGAAATCCGAATAGGGGAGTAGTCCGGAATCTTTCACTAATGGAGAGATCATGACACTTTCTCAACTACAGGCCACATGTCCTGTCGATAAACATTATGCGTCTTTAATGCTATGGTTTCCATTGATTTCTGCATCCTCATGCCGTTGATCATTGCTGAATCTTCCGCCTTTTGGGAGCAGTTTTCCACCCCAAAGTCAAGAGCGCGCCCTGACCCCTTTAGCAAAACTGTTGGCGGAATTAGGTGACTTCGGCTGCCATTACTGATGAGAATGTCGTAACGTATCTGAAGTATATGGCCTTTCCATACAAATCGGCAAGATACTTGGCGCAATTTCTTCGTCACCATTCTGAGAAGGGGAAATGTCTGCGTGTTGTGTTATAATTAAAGTTAAACTTTCAGACCGTGTAGAAATAACACCACTGGTCAGAATGACGTCAAATTGCAACACAATATTACCGGAGTAGGGGAAAATGTATGACGGAAGAAAAATAAATTGATACAAAATGTAGCAATTGATGCCGCTGTAAAAATCGTAATTTAATAGTGGTCGACCACAAATGACAAATGAATCCTACAACAATGCCTAAGGCGTACGTTTGACATTAAACAAACTGTGCTACTCAGTGTGCATGGGTGTACAGGTGTGATACTGTTAGTTACGTAAGTCCGTCCACCATGGCAAGGTCATATCACATCGGGTAGCAAAAATCGGTTTTTAATTGTCCTGAGGCCAAAAACCGCATAAAACGTATGAATCAAAACCAAATGTGATTATTAATTTCCTGTGACTGGCGCAAGACATGTCCTTTATGCTGCCCACCGTTATCTGCAACAATTTGAAATCGAGAAACAGCATGTTCCACAACTGGCCGAAGTGTTTACGGGGTCACGTTCAGAATGTGTTACGCAGTGCGTAACTTCAATGCAGCTAAGTTTGCAATCGGAGTCGGCCGGTGTAGCCATGCGGTTCAAGGCGCTACAATTTGGAACCGCGCGACCGCTACGGTCGCAGGTTCGAATCCTGCATCGGGCATAGATGTGTGTGTTGTCCTTAGGTTAGTTAGGTTTAAGCAGTTCTAAGTTCTAGGGGACTGATGACCTCAGATGTTAAGTCCCGTTGTGCTCAGAGCCATTTGATGTTTTTTTTTTTTATCTGAACGCATTTTTCAGATAACCCCCACAACCATAAGTCACACGGATTAAGATCAGGTGATCGAGACGGGAAGGCTGTACGGAAATGGCGGCTGATAATTCTAGAATTTCCGAAATGGCGCTTCAGCAATTGCTTAACTGAATTTCCAATGTGCGGAGGTGCGCCATCTTGCATAAAAATGAACCCATCCACACATCCACGCTGGTGGAGAGCTGTAACGATGTGGTTGCGCAAAAGACACTCACAGCACTTACTAGTGACGGTACAGGTAATAGGGCCAGAAGCGCCTCTCTCTTCGAAAACTTGCAGCACACAGTGACCTTTTCAGGATGAGATGGTACTGGTGGATTTGCGTGTGAATTTTCCGTTGCCCATATTCGTCAATTCTGTGTATTGACATATCCGGTCAGATGGAAGTGGACTTCGTCTGCCCACTAAATCCTCCAAGGTCAATCATTGTCCACTTCCATGCGAGAGAGAATTTCTAAAGCAAAGGCCTCTCTTGCTGGCGGTCAACAGGAAGCAACTCTTGCACGTGGGTAATTTCGAATGTATAGCAAAGAAGGACGTTTCGTAGGATTTTACGCACCGTGCTCACGGGTATGTCCAATGTTCGGGCAATTCTCCGCGCACTACACGTCCGCACCCCACCACTCGTCTCCTCCCGCACTGCTGTGACCGCTGCTTCCACTGACGTCGAATAAATTCGTTTCCTGCCTCTACCAGGTTGCACACCAAAGTAACCTGTCTTTTCGAATTTCCGAATCATTTTCTCCAGACCCACGGCAGTCATCCGACCGATGCCTCTTTTTCAAACCCTTCAGTGTCCGGAACTTCTGCAGAGCGACTTGAACACAGTCATCATTCTTGTAATACAGCTTTACAAGCAGAGCACGATCCTGCGTTGAGACAGTCATGGCGAACGTCGCAGACGCAAAAGGAGGAAAAGGCGTGTACCCGGTGTGTTTATACCAACTAAATTGGGTCGTGGGTGTGACAAGTATTCTCATTTACGATTCTGACAGATAGTGCCATCTATTGATAGATTTTCACCCTTTTTGTTTTTCTTCTGCCATACATTTTCCCCTTCTCCGATAATATTCCGTTGCAACTTGACGTCATTATGACCAGTGGTGTTATTTCTATACAGCGTTTTGAAAGCTTAACTTTAATTATAATCACCCTATACATTCAAAAACACTGTGCTTCTATGACCTTAAGTAGCGTACAAAGTTTAGAAGACCTTACAACGTGCGAACAACATAGAAATTGGATTATAGAAGAACACACAAAACAATGTACAGACTGACACTTTAAGTGAGTGAAGCAGCGAGTGCTAAGCTAGTTCTACACGTCATACGTGCCAGCAACTTGGACGCAAAACATGTTACCCTAATTGTATTATTTCACGCTCTTATCTGCCCTTGGAATATCTTCGGGATTGCCTGAGTTGTGGCCATGCGGTTCTAGGCGCTTCAGCCTGGAACCGCGCGACCGCTACGATCGCACGTCCGAATCTTGTCTCTGGCATGGATATCTGTGATGTCCTTAACTTAATTAGATTTAAGTAGTTCTAAGTTCTAGGGGAATGATGACCTCAGAAGTTAAGTCCCATAGTGCTCAGAACCATTTTTGAACCTGCATTGAGATAGTCATAGCGAACGTCGCAGACGCGAAAGTAGGAAAAGCCGTGTACCCGGAGTGTTTGTACTGACCTCAGTGGGTCGCGCGCATGACAGGTGTTTTCATTTACGTATTCTGGCACATACAGTGCTATTGCTCTATTTTCACTCTTTTTTCTTCTGCCATACGTTTTCCCCCTTCTCCGATAATATTCCGTTGCAAGTTGACGTCATTCTGACCAGTGGTGTTATTCCTACAGCGTTTTCAAAGTTTAACTTTAATTACAATCACCCTGTACTTTACAAAAAGTGTAGGTGACAAATATTCGCACTTTCTGTAAAATGGTGAGGGTCGTTCATGTTCCAGTACGACACGCAGAATTTTACTAGTAACAGATTTCGAACTCGGAGCTGCCATCTGCATCTGGCCACGAACGACGACAACCCCAAAGACGTACGGTGATCCAGAAAACGCGCCCAAGAAAGGACAGCGTTCTCGAAGCAGCGCAGGTTGAGGAATTTGCGTTTGTCATCAGTTAAACGTGCACCTGAAGTGCGACGAAAATCAGCAAGCACCACTTTTCTAGTTGTGGCCGGGTGGTTCTAGGAGCTTCAGTCTGGAACCGCGCTGCTGCGGTCGCAGGTTCGAATCCTGCCTCGGGCATGTATGTGTGTGATGTCCTTAGGTCAGTTAGGTTTAAGTAGTTCTAAGTCCTAGGGGACTGATAACCTCAGATGTTAAGTCCCATAGTGCTCAGAGCCATTTGCACCATTTGAACCACTTTATTCACTCCAACTCACTGACATTAAACTTCGAAAAGGCTCACTATATGCAATTCAGAACCTGTAAGAGGTTTCCACCCAGCATATGCATAAAGTATGAAGAAAAGCAGATAGAAGAGGTCGACAGTCTTAAATTCCTGGGATTACAACTTGATAATAAATTCAGTTGGGAGGAGCACACCACAGAACTGCAGAAACGCTTTAACAAATCTGTATTTGCAATTCGACTGGTAGCAGACATAGGCGACATAGAAATGAAAAAGCTTGCATACTTTGCCTACTTTCATTCCATAATGTCATATGGTATAATATTTTGGGGTAACTCTTCAAGTCAAACAAAAGTTTTCAGAGTCCAAAAACGAGTAATACGTATTACTTGTGGAGTAAATTCACGGACGTCCTGTAGAAACCTGCTCAAAGAACTGGGTATACTAACTATTGCCTATCAGTATATTTACTTCTTAATGAAACTTGTCCTAAATAATATATTTCTTTTTCCAACAAACAGCTCAGTTCATACATACAATACCAGGAACAAAAATGATCAGCACAAGGGCTTAAAAGCACTTACTTTAGTTCAGAAAGGGGTCCACTACTCAGGAACACTCACCTTCAATAATTTGCCAGCAAACATAAAAAATTTAGTTACAAATAAAGATCAGTTTAAAAGGAGCCTGAAAGACTTACCAGTGGCCAACTCGATATACTCCATTGATGAATTTTTTAATAGAAACAAATGATGTATATATTCATACTATTAGTATTGTTATTTCAGCTGAAAAAAAAAATTGAGATGTTCCGCATCCACGAGGATCTCCTCAGTACGGATCTATGGAACGAAAAACTGATCTAATCTAATCTAAGGACCACCATGTTACCGGCTGAAGCCCGATCTGTGAGGTTCCCCCCCTGAGAGTTTTCAACCTGACAGACGGTCAGCAGCTTGTCGCGACAGCGGTACGAGGGACAAGCAAAGACATAACTGGCGGTTTCAGCCGTCCGTTGACCACCACTGTCATTGCAGCGTTCTCGTACAAATGGTTCAAATGGCTCTGAGCACTATGGGACTTATCTTCTGAGGTCATCAGTCCCCTAGGACTTAGAACTACTTAAACCTAACTAACCTAAGGACATCATACACATCCATGCACGAGGCAGGATTCGAACCTGCGACTGTAGCTGTAGCGCGGTTCCAGACTGAAGCGCCTAGACCCGCTCGGCCACTCCGGCCGGCGTTCTCGTACAGGTTGTAAAGAAACTTCCTGGCAGATTAAAACTGTGTGCCGGACCGAGACTCGAACTCGGGACCTTTGCCTTTCGCGGGCAAGTGCTCTACCAACTGAGCTACCCAAGCACGACTCACGCCCCGTCCTCACAGCTTTAAATCCGCCAGTACCTCGTCTCCTACCTTCCAAACTTCACAGAAGCTTTACTTCGGCCAGTATCTCAATCTGGTAACATCCCCCAGGCTGTGGCTAAACCATGTCTCCGCAATATCCTTTCTTTCAGGAGTGCTAGTTCTGCAAGGTTCGCAGGAGAGCTTCTGTAAAGTTTGGAAGGTAGGAGACGAGGTACTGGCAGAAGTAAAGCCATGAGGACGGGGCGCGAGTCGTGCTTGGGTAGCTCTGCTGCAGCCGGCACGGTAGCTCAGAGTGTTCGGTCACAGAGCCGGTTGGCCTCTGTAATTCAGAGAATGGCGGCAGCCAAGGACAGGCGGTGAACAATACAAATATAGCAACCGATGTTTACCGTGTTGGCTCTAACGAAAAATGTGACAGTAAATCAGACTGACTCACATGTGAAAAAATAACTTTGTTCGCCCGAGAAGCGAAATGTTTTCGCGTTAAACGATTTTTAGCTTCGTCCAAGAGGAAAACAACGTCTTAGCTATTTGTGTATCAAAAACACTAGCTCGATAACTTATTTTAATTATTAATGATCCCCTGAAATTTAAGACGGGACTGTGAATCTTACCAAGTGACAGAGCGACCTGACCTTTTGACTAATGATAGGAGGTGGCAAGTTCACGCAAACTCAACGGAAAGGAGGAAAATTATTCCCAAGTAACAAGAAAGATTAAGACACACGTGAACTGTGACTCACGTACTACACAGCCTCCAGCTGTGATAAATCGGACATTAGAGGTTGTACAAGGGCGGGATATCAACTTGCGAAGCATAGATTTGGAGAGTCATGCTGTCAGATCTGGTGCCAGGAACCGAGATTGAAGTGGCAGTATTCTGAATCTCTTGTCCGAAAATTACTTCGAGCAGCTAATATTTCATCCATCTTCAGTAACTGTAGTTGTATATATCTAACCATGAGCATAAAAGAAATTTAACTTCCTCACCGGTTTCAAGAACTTAGTGCCTTTCTCCAGATGGCTGTGCACAAAAATATGCAACAAATAAGTAGAAGTAAGATAAGAATACTGAAATTAAGGAAATTTAAAAGCTAAACATAAAAAATGTACATACTTATAACTGTCGCAATATAATGCGCGGAAAATATGTGTGAAATAGTGGAAAAGATGACTAGTGTAAACTTACCAAATAATCCAAGAAAAGCGTTTTTAATGTTTTAGTAACAGTATAAGTTTTTTCGTCCATCGTTTTCAAGCACATGTCTTCATAAAGAGGCACATTCGCAAGCACATGTTTGTAAAAACTTCACAGATGTTTTTGTACATTGTGTGGTCAAAAAAAAGTTTTTTCATAGTGCTAAAGATATAATTATTAAACTATTGACATATGCAGGAAACAATTGACATACGCAGCAAATAACTTTAGAATAGATCTTTAAAATTACTGAAATAGCTATGGCTTGCGAATTCTGTTTATTCATTTAGCATCGATTCTGGTTTTTTGATTTTGTGGAGGTATATCTCCAGTTGTTCAAACAGATTCAGGGTTTTACCATTGGCTTGATTATGTAATACTACCAAACAGTTTAATAAGTCACAGCTGCAAAATACTAACGCGAATTCTTTACAGACAATTGGAAATACTGGTAGAAGCCGACCTCGGGGAATATCAGTTTGGATTCCGTAGAAATGTTGGAACACATGATGCAATACAGACCCTACGACTTATCTTAGAAGAAAGATTAAGGAAAGGCAAACCTACGTTTCTAGGATTTGTAGACTCAGAGAAAGCTTTTGACAATGATGACTGGAATACTCTCTTTCAAATTCTGAAGGTGGCAGGGGTAAAATACAGGGAGCGAAAGGCTATTTACAATTTGTACAGAAATCAGATGGCAGTTATAATAGTCGAGGGACATGAAAGGGAAGCAGTGGTTGGGAAGGGAGTGAGACAGGGTTGTAGCCTCTCCCCGATGCTATTCAATCTGATATCGAGCAAGCAGTATACGAAACAAAAGAAAAGTTCGGAGTAGGTATTAAAATCCATGGAGAAGAAATAAAAACATTGCGTTCCCCGATGACATTGTAATTCTGTCAGAGACAGGAAAGAACTTGGAAGAACAGTTGAACGGAATGGACGGTATCTTGAAGGGAAGGTATAAGCTGAACACCAACAAAAGCAAAACGAGGATAATGGAATGTAGTCGAATTAAGTCGGGTGATGCTGAGGGAATTGAATAAGGAAATGAGATACTTAAAGTAGTAAAGGAGTTTTGCTATTTGGAGAGAAAAATAACTGATGATGGTCGAAGTAGAGAGGATATAAAATGTAGACTGGCAATGGCAAAGAAAGCGTTTCTGAAGAAGAAAAATTTATTAACATCGAGTATAGATTTAAATGTCAGGAAGTCGTTTCTGGAAGTATTTGTATGGAGTGTAACCATGTATGGAAGTTAAACGTGGACGATAAATAGTTTAGACAAAAAGAGAATAGAAGCTTTCGAAATGTGGTGCTACAGAAGAATGCTGAAGATTAGATGGGTAGATCACATAACTAATGATGAGGTATTGAATAGAATTGGGGAGAAGATGAGTTTGTGGCACAACTTGACTAGAAGAAGGGATCGGTTGGTAGGACATGTTCTGAGGCATCAAGGGATCACCAATTTAGTATTGGAGAGCAGGGTGGAGGGTAAAAATCGTAGAGGGAGACCAAGAGATGAATACAATAAGCAGATTCAGAAGGATGTAGGCTGCAGTAGGTACTGGGAGATGAAGAAGCGTGCACAGGATAGAGTAGCATGGAGAGCTGCATCAAACCAGTCTCAGGACTGAAGATCACAACAACAACATCAAACAAATTATTTTCTAAATTGTTGATGACATGTTTTGTTTCCAAAATATGTTGTGCAATGACTGATTTTTCATCGTGGTTGAGCCTGAAAGCATTTACATGTTCTTGAAAACGGGTTTTGAAGTTTCTGCCTGTTTTCCCTACATAGTAGGCAGGACAACTGGGGCATGACACTTTGTACACTCCACTGTTGTTGTAGGTTTGTGTATTTGATTTTATGTTATGGATGAGTAAGTTTCCTAATTTATTATTAGTTGAGAATGAAACTGTTACAGTTGTTTTCTTGAAAAGGTTAGCTATTTTTTGTGATATGGGGCCCAGATAAAGGATACTGGCGAATATTTTCTCTTCTTTCATACTGTTGTCATTCCTTGTCTTGCTTTTGTGTATTTGTCTAAATTGTGAATTGTTTTGGCTGTGTAGCCATTGCTTATGCTCTTTATTGTATCTATCTCATTCTTGAGGGTGTTCCCTTCTAGATCAAGAGAGTGTACTCTGTATAGCATAGACCTAAATGTAGCGTGTTTCTGTGTGGTGGGATGGCAGTGTTATGTCTATGTATTTGTGTTTTCTGTGTATGCTGAACCTATGTTTTTGTTGATGATTGGTCATTTTAAAGTCCAAGAAATTTATGATTTTGTTGTCCTCATGTTCTATTGTGAATTTTATGTTTTTGTGGAAAGAACTGAATACTGCTACTAGTTTTTCAGTCTCATCTTTTGTTCCATCAAATAGACGCAAGGTATCATCAACATATATCCAGTAATATATTATTTTACTTTTGAATCTGTTGTTTTGACTAAAGAACTTACTTTCCAGATGATTGAGAAATATGTCTGCCAGAAAACTTGATATGCTACTGCCCATGGTAAACCCTCATTCTGTTGGTAAACTTTCCCATTGAATGTAAAGTAACTGTGAGACAATTGTGAGACTTACATAGTTCGTAACCTAACATCAAACCTTTTCGTGACAGGAATATGCATTTCATCTCATTCAAGAGAACAAATAAATCATGTATTAAGACGAATTACACCTGAAGATGGACCCACAGGGTCAGAAATACATCGTGTTCTGAATAAAACACGAAAAATTGTGACTGAAGGCGTTTTTTAGTTCACACCTCGAGTGTATTAAGTGGGAAAAGTGGTTCGCCACGGCCCGAGGTCCCTCTGCAGGTACAATTCTCAGAGTGCTGCTTCTCCGAACCACTCGCACAGCCAAGTCAGTGGACACACTTGTGGCCCACAATCCATCTTTCTCCCTGTTTTCCGTCGCCTCCACTATCGCCCCTCAGATACAAATAATCTACGTGTAACACATGCAGCTATAAAAACATTCTGCTCACAATTTCCTCATGTAATAAAGTCATAAGCCACACATATCAGAAGTAGTATTGGGGAACACGGAGATCATGACCTGAAATATGAATATTGATCTGACGACGGAGTAATTAAAATGAGACAGTGGCTTATCACCTTCAAACCTGACTAGTGCTGTTTGGAGATAAGTTCAGAAATTTCCCATCCGTAGCGCCGCTTGTCACTGGTATTATTTTATTTATCGTTAGGATTTCATGTGTTATTACAAGTAATTACGCTATTTATGAGCACTTACATTTTTGTTTATGCCTTATGAAATATATAGTTGGGTACGATTTGATTTTATTATGTTATCGTACTTTTGCCCCCACCAAGAGACCAACTTCAAGATACATCATTATCTGATTAGTGTCATTAGCTGATTAACTCCAATTCAGTTCTGGCATGATGTCTACACTTATGGACTTGCTTCCTCATACCACTTGTGTGCGGGAACTATGAACCACATGTAAGCTCTTATTGTGTTAATCGATTCGTTTTTGTATTACTCACTGTTATTGTTGACACTAGTAAATAATGCGATAGTTATAAGTATGTACCTTTTTTGCTTATAAATGTTTAAAAAATTTTAAAGTTGGCCGGTTAGTCTTGTCTATGTTGTTGTTGTTGTGGTCTTCAGTCCTGAGACTGGTTTGATGCAGCTCTCCATGCTGCTCTATCCTGTGCAAGATTCTTCATTTCCCAGTACCTACTGCAGCCTACATCCTTCCGAATCTGCTTAGTGTATTCATCTCTTGGTCTCCCTCTGTGATCTTTACTCTCCACGCTGCCCTCTAATACTAAATTGGTCATCCCTTGATGCCTCAGAACATGTCCTACCAACCGATCCCTTCTTCTAGTCAAGTTGTGCCACAAACTCCTCTTCTCCCCAGTCCTATTCAATACCTCCTCATTAGTTATGTGATCTACCCATCTAATCTTCAGCATTCTTCTGTAGCACCACATTTCGAAAGCTTCTATTCTCTTCTTGTCCAAACTGTTTATCGTCCATGTTTCACTTCCATACATGGCTACACTCCATACAAATCCTTTCAGAAAAGACTTCCTGACACTTAAATCTATACTCGATGTTAACAAATTTCTCTTGTTCAGAAACGCTTTCCTTACCACTGCCAGTCTACATTTTATATCCTCTCTACTTCGACCATCTTCAGTTATTTTCCTCCCCAAATAGCAAAACTCCTTTACTACTTTAAGTGTCTCATTTCCTAATCTAATTCCCTCAGCATCACCCGATTTAATTCGACTACATTCCATTACCCTCGTTTTGATTTTGTTGATGTTCATCTTATATCCTCCCTTCAAGAGACTGTCCATTCCGTTCAACTGCTCTTCCAAGTCCTTATGAAGATGGTATCTGTTCTTTCAGACATGTTCAAAAGGACAGATAGCATCTTCATTTATGTTGAATGATGCTTTTCGTGCAGACACAGGACGTCTTGTTAGGACTCTTAAGTGTGCGCGATATGCTGCATCATGCGCATCTTCACTCCCGACGGCCGTAGGGAGATCTATCTTTGCAACCACGACACCATGCAGCGCGGTACCGATGGGCCCAACACGCCGAATGGACCGTTCAGGATTGGCATCATGTTCTCTTGGACGTGTTTGGGAGCAACCCGGTCAGGCTGAACGCATTAGGCACACTGTCCAGGGAGTGCAGTGAGGCGGAGCTTCCCTGCTATTTTGGGGTGGCATTATGTGGAGGCGACGTACGCCGTTGGTGGTCATGGATACGTGAATGCCATCCTCCGACCGATAGTGCAACGATATCGGCAGCATATTGACGAGGCATGGACGACAATTCGCGCCCCCAACGTGCACATCTTGTGCATGACTTCCTTCAGCATAACGACATCGTTCGACTAGAGTGGCCAGCTTGTTCTCCAGACATGAACCCTACAGAACATGCCAGCAGTAAATTGAAAAAGGCTGTTTATGGACGACGTGACCCACTAACCACTGAAGAATCTACGCCGAATCGCCGTTCAAGAGTGAGACAGTCTGGACCAACAGTGCCTTGAGGGGCTCTGGAAAGGCTCAAAATCATGAAAAGTTCAATTTTTACTTTTTTGCCTTTTCTGAATCTGCAGACTATTACCTTTAAATAGATATATAATTTATTCAATTCCGAAGACTACAACTATTTTTAAATTTTTTTTGAAATGTGTTGTACATGGGCATGACCCACTGTGGCGCTGTTAAACTGCTGTCAAATGGTGTTATTATTAACGTCCGTGTTCATCAGGTACATTTTAGTGATATGAGATAAAGTATGTGTTGTGGCTAACCTGTGATGGTTCAATATATATCGCTGGTGTGATTGTCGATTGTTTCATGTTTATTTACTCTGTCGTTATCTCGAAAATATTCGTAATTAATTCTGTTTCTTGAGTATCTGTTTTGTTGAAGTATAATAATGAGTAAAAGTAAAGTTATTAGAAATCCTCTGAAGGCTTTTAAGAAAAGGAGAAATGTTGGAAACCCAAAGGTATGTGTTGTTACTGTAAATAATAACATTCTAACATGGTACGAGCGATGCTTGCTTTAGAAAAGGAACGCCTTCGGGCTGCAGACAGGGCTGTAAAGAGTCTAGAAATACACTCCTGGAAATTGAAATACGAACACCGTGAATTCACTGTCCCAGGAAGGGGAAACTTTATTGACACATTCCTGGAGTCAGATACATCACATGATCACACTGACAGAACCACAGGCACATAGACACAGGCAACAGAGCATGCACAATGTCGGCACTAGTACAGTGTATATCCACCTTTCGCAGCAATGCAGGCTGCTATTCTCCCATGGAGACGATCGTAGAGATGCTGGATGTAGTCCTGTGGAACGGCTTGCCATGCCATTTCCACCTGGCGCCTCAGTTGGACCAGCGTTCGTGCTGGACGTGCAGACCGCGTGAGACGACGCTTCATCCAGTCCCAAACATGCTCAATGGGGGACAGATCCGGAGATCTTGCTGGCCAGGGTAGTTGACTTACACCTTCTAGAGCACGTTGGGTGGCACGGGATACATTCGGACGTGCATTGTCCTGTTGGAACAGCAAGTTCCCTTGCCGGTCTAGGAATGGTAGAACGATGGGTTCGACGACGGTTTGGATGTACCGTGCACTATTCAGTGTCCCCTCGACGATCACCAGTGGTGTACGGCCAGTGTAGGAGATCGCTCCCCACACCATGATGCCGGGTGTTGGCCCTGTGTGCCTCGGTCGTATGCAGTCCTGATTGTGGCGCTCACCTGCACGGCGCCAAACACGCATACGACCATCATTGGCACCAAGGCAGAAGCGACTCTCATCGCTGAAGACGACACGTCTCCATTCGTCCCTCCATTCACGCCTGTCGCGACACCACTAAAGGCGGGCTGCACGATGTTGGGGCGTGAGCGGAAGACGGCCTAACGGTGTGCGGGACTGTAGCCCAGCTTCATGGAGACGGTTGCGAATGGTCCTCGCCGATACCCCAGGAGCAACAGTGTCCCTAATTTGCTGGGAAGTGGCGGTGCGGTCCTCTACGGCACTGCGTAGGATCCTACGGTCTTGGCGTGCATCCGTGCGTCGCTGCGGTCCGGTCCCAGGTCGACGGGCACGTGCACCTTCCGCCGACCACTGGCGACAACATCGATGTACTGTGGAGACCTCACGCCCCACGTGTTGAGCAATTCGGCGGTACGTCCACCCGGCCTCCCGCATGCCCACTATACGCCCTCGCTCAAAGTCCGTCAACTGCACATACGGTTCACGTCCACGCTGTCGCGGCATGCTACCAGTGTTAAAGACTGCGATGGAGCTCCGTATGCCACGGCAAACTGGCTGACACTGACGGCGGCGGTGCACAAATGCTGCGCAGCTAGCGCCATTCGACGGCCAACACCGCGGTTCCTGGTGTGTCCGCTGTGCCGTGCGTGTGATCATTGCTTGTACAGCCCTCTCGCAGTGTCCGGAGCAAGTATGGTGGGTCTGACACACCGGTGTCAATGTGTTCTTTTTTCCATTTCCAGGAGTGTACAAGCAAGAGTAAACAGAAGGAGGAACAAGAGGAAGCTGGAGGAGGAGTTTGCAGAGGATGAAGATAATCCATCCTATGGACCTGGAATGCACTAAAAAGTTAATCCAATCTTTGTCGTTTGATTCCCAAAACTTTTATTTTCTCATACTAATTACATGTTTTCTAAGGATCTTCCAAACATATTTGTTTCAAACTTTCAGTAAATGTTACACAGTACCTTCTGCATAATTTAACACAGCCTTTTTCCAAAAAACTGTATATTTTTGAATATATAAATAAAAAAATTGCAAAAAATGTTGTGAATTTTCATTACAATTGAAAAAAAATCATCTTTAATAACTGAACTAAAATTTTGTAAAATCCCTGTGATAAGTTGTAGCCCATATTCCAATAAATAATCTGTCAAAAGTTCAACTTCCTACCTCAAATACTTTGTGAGGAAAGATGTAATTTATAAGCGTTATTTTAACATTGCAAGTATAGGGCGTTCCGGAGCCCCTTGATGAACGTGTGGATAGTATGCCACGACAAATAGAGGCGTGCATCAATGCAAGAGGATGTGCTACTGGGTATTAGAGATACCGGTGTCTACAGAAATCTGGACCACCACCTCTGACAGTCTCGTTGTATGGTGGTTAACATGCAATGTGTGGTTTTCATGAGTAATAAAATTATGTTTATATTGATCTCTATTCGAATTTTCTGTACAGGTTCCGAAACTCTCGGAACCAAGGTGATGCAAAACACTTTTAACCTATGTAGTGATACTAATGCATGCAAAAATCTCTATAGGCAAAAGTTAGCATAGTTGTTGATAATTCTTTCGGGTTATATGGCCGTGGTCCATAGAATTCTTCTATTCCTAACGTTTCGTCCAATGCTACGTTGGACATCCTCAGAGGTATGGCTGGTGCTGCTGAGTCCTGCCGACTGACGAGTCGGGCGTCGGAGAGCGGCCTAAATACCGAGGAAAGTGGGCGTGGTATAGCTTTCACATAGTAGCACAGAAAAAACTAGTCAAAGATAAAATGTAACTACTATGTGCAAGCTAGACCACGCCCACTTTCCTCGGTATTTAGGCCGCTCTCCTACGCCCGACTCGTCAGTCGGCAGGACTCAGTAGGACCAGCCATACCTCTGAGGATGTCCAACGTAGTATTGGACGAAACGTTAGGAATAGAAGAATTCCATGGACCACGGCCATATAACCCGGAAGAATTATCAACAACAGTACTATCCGGTCGTGAAAGCTTTCATTGTATGAAAAGTTGGTATAAATTTGTGCATCTACGAAAAGATCGATGAGTGAAGGATGAAACTACTTCCACCGACGTACGTTAGTGGAAGCCCTTGCCAAGAACCGTACAGAATTCTGATAACTACCTAAAATTAGTAAGCTAGTCCGTCAGACTTGTATGGCAGTAGAAGAAACAAAAACGAAAACTGAAATTTTAAATTTCGCGTTTAAAAATCATTCATGCAAGAGCGTCCTACAGTCACACCATCGTTTGATAGTCGCACGGATTCCCATATGGGGAACACAGAGGAAGGCATATCTCGTCTTGAGAAACAACTGAGAGAACTGATAAAAAAGTCTCCAAGTGGATGGAACCCCAATTCGGTTTTACAGAAAGTGTTTCGCGGCTAGACCTGTTATTTAGCTCGCCTATATCGCGAATCACTCGCCTAGTGCAAAGTCCCAAGTGACTGGAAAAAATGCGGATGCCTCCAAGAAGGATAAAGGAACGGACCCGCATAATTACGTATTCTCATTCGAATATAATAAACTTCCTCGACACGTAAAAGTTTCTTTCTAGAAATCAGAAGGGATTGAGAAAGCATTCTTGCGAAACTCGGCTTGCCCTTTTCTCGTACGATATTTTGTATATTGTGTGCTCCCTGCCGCCGTTGGATAAGCAGCTGCAGCAGCAAGTCGTATACTCCTGGCTCATTCATTTGTTACATAGTTTAATTCTTAATTTCTTTGCGTGTTTTTTGGTACTTGCATTGTTTAATTCATAAATTTCTGGCGTATTATAGTATTTGAGAGTTGTAGCATCGCGTTTTAGTACCTGAATAGTGTAAATTCGCGTAGTCGTTTGTCTTCTGTTTTTGTTTTGAACGGCCAGTGTCGGTTGGTCAGAGTCAGTGTGCTCCCTGCCGCCGTTGGATAAGCAGCTGCAGCAGCAAGCCGTATACGCCTGGCTCATTCATTTGTTACATAGTTTAATTCTTAATTTCTTTGCGTGTTTTTGGTACTTGCATTGTTTAATTCATAAATTTTTGACGTATTATAGTATTTGAGAGTTGTAGCATCGCGTTTTGGTACCCAAATAGTGTAAAATCGTGTAGTCTCCTTCCGCCGCCGAGCAGTGTGTCAGCAGTGCGCAAGTAGCAGCATTACTGCATTTACTAGGCAATCTTGTATTTTAATAACCGTTTAAATTTTGTGTCGAGTTGTTTGCGCTCTCTGTAGATTAGTTCAGACGTTCCTTGCACAACAGTTTTTAGCATGGATAGGGACTGCAACTGCTGTGTTCGGATGCAGGCTGAGTTGGCATCCCTTCACTCCCAGCTTCAGGCAGTGTTGGCTTCGGTCACACAGCTTGAGGCTGTTGCCAATGGGCATCACTGTGGGGGTCCGGATGGGGGTTTGTCGGAGACGGCCAGCTCGTCCCACGCATCCCCCGATCGGACTACGACTGTGGTTGCCCTGGATACTGCCCGCAGTGAGGCTGATCCCTCACCTGTGGTAGAGTGGGAGGTCGTCTCAAGGTGTGGCAGGGGGCGAAAGACATTCCGGAGGGCTGAACGGAAGGCCTCTCCAGTTTGTCTGACGAACCAGTTTCAGGCTCTGTCTCAGGCTGATACTGATCTTCGGCCTGACATGGCTGCTTGTCCTGTTCCAGAGGTTGCCCCTCAGTCTGCAAGATCCGGGCGGTCGCAGAGGGTGGGCTTACTGGTAGTTGGGAGCTCCAACGTCAGGCGCGTAATGGGGCCCCTTAGGGATATG
Organism: Schistocerca cancellata; assembly: GCF_023864275.1. Taxonomy (NCBI): domain Eukaryota; kingdom Metazoa; phylum Arthropoda; class Insecta; order Orthoptera; family Acrididae; genus Schistocerca; species Schistocerca cancellata. The sequence continues at coordinate 96,506,988 of NC_064635.1, read as the reverse complement.
GCAGCAAGAGAGGGGAAGGAAACCAATGTGCACTCCGTGTGCATACCGGGGGGAGTCATTCCAGATGTGGAAAGGGTCCTTCCGGATGCCATGAAGGGTACAGGGTGCACCCATCCTCAGGTGGTCGCTCATGTCGGCACCAATGATGTGTGTCGCTATGGATCGGAGGAAATCCTCTCTGGCTTCCGGCGGCTATCTGATTTGGTAAAGACTGCCAGTCTCGCCAGCGGGATGAAAGCAGAGCTCACCATCTGCAGCATCGTCGACAGGACTGACTGCGGACCTTTGGTACAGAGCCGAGTGGATGGTCTGAATCAGAGGCTGAGACGGTTCTGCGACCGTGTGGGCTGCAGATTCCTCGACTTGCGCCATAGGGTGGTGGGGTTTCGGGTTCCGCTGGATAGGTCAGGAGTCCACTACACGCAACAAGCGGCTACACGGGTAGCAGGGGTTGTGTGGCGTGGGCTGGGCGGTTTTTTAGGTTAGATGGCCTTGGGCAAGTACAGAAAGGGCAACAGCCTCAACGGGCGCGGGGAAAAGTCAGGACATGCGGGGACCAAGCAGCAATCGGTATTGTAATTGTAAACTGTCGAAGCTGCGTTGGTAAAGTACCGGAACTTCAAGCGCTGATAGAAAGCACCGAAGCTGAAATCGTTATAGGTACAGAAAGCTTGCTGAAGCCAGAGATAAATTCTGCCGAAATTTTTACAAAGGTGCAGACGGTGTTTAGAAAGGATAGATTGCATGCAACCGGTGGTGGAGTGTTTGTCGCTGTTAGTAGTAGTTTATCCTGTAGTGAGGTAGAGGTGGATAGTTCCTGTGAATTATTATGGGTGGAGGTTACACTCAACAACCGAGCTAGGTTAATAGTTGGCTCCTTTTACCGACCTCCCGACTCAGCAGCATTAGTGGCAGAACAACTGAGAGAAAATTTGGAATACATTTCACATAAATTTTCTCAGCATGTTATAGTCTTAGGTGGAGATTTCAATTTACCAGACATAGACTGGGACACTCAGATGTTTAGGACGGGTGGTAGGGACAGAGCATCGAGTGACATTATACTGAGTGCACTATCCGAAAATTACCTCGAGCAATTAAACAGAGAACCGACTCGTGGAGATAACATCTTGGACCTACTGATAACAAACAGACCCGAACTTTTCGACTCTGTAAGCGCAGAACAGGGAATCAGTGATCATAAGGCCGTTGCAGCATCCCTGAATATGGAAGTAAATAGGAATATAAAAAAAGGGAGGAAGGTTTATCTGTTTAGCAAGAGTAATAGAACGCAGATTTCAGACTACCTAACAGATCAAAACGAAAATTTCTGTTCCGACACTGACAATGTTGAGTGTTTATGGAAAAAGTTCAAGGCAATCGTAAAATGCGTTTTAGACAGGTACGTGCCGAGTAAAACTGTGAGGGACGGGAAAACCCACCGTGGTACAACAACAAAGTTAGGAAACTACTGCGAAAGCAAAGAGAGCTTCACTCAAAGTTTAAACGCAGCCAAAACCTCTCAGACAAACAGAAGCTAAACGATGTCAAAGTTAGCGTAAGGAGGGCTATGCGTGAAGCGTTCAGTGAATTCGAAAGTAAAATTCTATGTACCGACTTAACAGAAAATCCTAGGAAGTTATGGTCTTACGTTAAATCAGTAAGTGGATCGAAACAGCATATCCAGACACTCCGGGATGATGAAGGCATTGAAACAGAGGATGACACGCGTAAAGCTGAAATACTAAACACCTTTTTCCAAAACTGTTTCACAGAGGAAGACCGCTCTGCAGTTCCTTCTCTAAATCCTCGCACAAGCGAAAAAATGGCTGACATCGAAATAAGTGTCCAAGGAATAGAAAAGCAACTGGAATCACTCAACAGAGGAAAGTCCACTGGACCTGACGGGATACCAATTCGATTCTACACAGAGTACGCGAAAGAACTTGCCCCCCCTTCTAACAGCCGTGTACCGCAAGTCTCTAGAGGAACGGAAGGTTCCAAATGATTGGAAAAGAGCACAGGTAGTCCCAGTCTTCAAAAAGGGTCGTCGAGCAGATGCGCAGAACTATAGACCTATATCTCTGACGTCGATCTGTTGTAGAATTTTAGAACATGTTTTTTGCTCGAGTATCATGTCGTTTTTGGAAACCCAGAATCTACTATGTAGGAATCAACATGGATTCCGGAAGCTCCGATCGTGTGAGACCCAACTCGCTTTATTTGTTCATGAGACCCAGAAAAAATTAGATACAGGCTCCCACGTAGATGCTATTTTCCTTGACTTCCAGAAGGCGTTCGATACAGTTCCGCACTGTCGCCTGATAAACAAAGTAAGAGCCTACGGAATATTAGACCAGCTGTGTGGCTGGATTGAAGAGTTTTTAGCAAACAGAACACAACATTTTGTTATCAATGGAGAGACGTCTACAGACGTTGAAGTAACCTCTGGCGTGCCACAGGGGAGTGTTATGGGACCATTACTTTTCACAATATATATAAATGACCTAGTAGATAGTGTCGGAAGTTCCATGCGGCTTTTCGCGGATGATGCTGTAATATACAGAGAAGTTGCAGCATTAGAGAATTGTAGCGAAATGCAGGAAGATCTGCAGCGGATAGGCACTTGGTGCAGTGAGTGGCAACTGACCCTTAACATAGACAAATGTAATGTATTGCGAATACATAGAAAGAAGAATCCTTTATTGTATGATTATATGATAGCAGAACAAACACTGGTAGCAGTTACTTCTGTAAAATATCTGGGAGTATGCGTGCGGAACGATTTGAAGTGGAATGATCATATAAAATTAATTGTTGGTAAGGCGGGTACCAGGTTGAGATTCATTGGGAGAGTCCTTAGAAAATGTAGTCCATCAACAAAGGAGGTGGCTTACAAAACACTCGTTCGACCTATACTTGAGTATTGCGCATCAGTGTGGGATCCGTACCAGATCGGGTTGACGGAGGAGATAGAGAAGATCCAAAGAAGAGCGGCGCGTTTTGTCACAGTGTTATTTGGTAACCGTGATAGCGTTACGGTGATGTTTAACAAACTCAAGTGGCAGACTCTGCAAGAGAGGCGCTCTGCATCGCGGTGTAGCTTGCTCGCCAGGTTTCGAGAGGGTGCGTTTCTGGATGAGGTATCGAATATATTGCTTCCCCCTACTTATACCTCCCGAGGAGATCACGAATGTAAAATTAGAGAGATTAGAGCGCGCACGGAGGCTTTCAGACAGTCGTTCTTCCCGCGAACCATACGCGACTGGAACAGGAAAGGGAGGTAATGACAGTGGCACGTAAAGTGCCCTCCGCCACACACCGTTGGGTGGCTTGCGGAGTATAAATGTAGATGTAGATGTAGATGTAGATGTAGACTATACACACAAAAGTAATGTCCAACAAATGGGTCCTAGCTGGAGATGTGAAAGTCAAGGACAGTCTACCAGAAGAGGTCAGTGAATATGCGTACCTTGGCCAGATTATAAATATGAAGGGAGACATGAGGCCAGAAATCTATCGACGCATCAAGCTTGGCTTTGGGAAGAATTCAACAGTATTCAGATAAAAAATGCCAGTAAATCTGAAGAAAGCAGTATTTGATCAATGCGTTCTTCTTGTGATGACGTATGGCGGCGAGACATGGACACTGAACTCATTTACAAAAGGGAAACTTAGGACAGCACAGAGAGCCATTCTGGGCTATACAAGAAACGATAGGAAAAGGGCAGATGACATCCAGTCTGTGACGAAGGTTAATGACATTTTAGAGACAGTAGGTTCCTTGAAATGGCAGTGGGCTGGCCATGTCGCTAGAAGGAAAGACAACAGATGGACGAAGCTAGTACTGGAGTGGAGTCCGAGAGCGCACCGGAGGCCTAGAGGAAGACCACCAGACAGATGGGACAAAGACATCAAGAAGATCGCTGGTAACACCTGCCCAAGACTGTCCCACTTAGAGAAGACTGCTGAAAGCCTACCTGAATCCACGACTCGAAGAGGCCACATGATTTAATTGGCTGATGATGGTGATGATGATGACAGACAGAGCAACAGGCAGATTCCATGATCCTAGATTTTCGGAAAGCGTTCCAAAGAGTGCGGCGCTGTAGACTATTAGCAAGGGGTCCGACCATGTAGAATAGGTTCCCAGATAAGAGAGTAGCTCGAAGACTTCTGAAGGAACACAATCCAGTATATTGTATTCGACGGCGTGTGTTCATCTCAGACAAGGGTATCGTCGGGAGAGCCCCAGGGAAGTGTCATTGGATAATTCTTGTTCTGTATATGAATAAACAATCTAACGGACAGGGTGAACAGGAATTTGCGGCTGTTTGCTGATGATACTGTTGTGTACGGACAAATGTTGTCTTTGAGTGACTATAGGCGAATATAAACTGAAGCGCCAGTGAAACTGGTATAGGCACGCGTATTCAAATACACAGATATGTAAACAGGCAGAATACGGCGCTGCGGTCGACAGCGCCTATATAAGACAACAACTGTCTGGTGCCGTTGGTGCATCGGTTACTGGAGCTACAGTGGCAGGTTATCAAGATTTAAGTGAGTTTGAACGTGGTGTTATATCCGTCTCTTCTCTCTCCTTTTCCCTCCATCCCCCCTTCCTCCACACCTCTTCCCCCGGGCTTCCCCTCCGCCCCTCCTCCCTTCCTTCCTCCCCCCTATTCTCCCCTGCCCTTGGCATCTCTGCTCTCCCCTCTCCCTCTCCTACCCCCCTCCTCCACTCTTGGCAAGTCCCCAGACTCGTACACGCTCAGTGGACATTCGCACGCCGGAGATCATCGCCTCGTGTTTCTGTGTGTGACGTCGTTCGTGCTCAAGTGTTCCAGTGTTTTTCGTTTTGTGCTCCAATGTTCGCGTATGGCAATTTTCGTCTCTGTATGTGTCCACGTGTCTGAACAATTTTATCTTGGACTCTACTCCCATGAACGGCTCCATGTATTTTAAAAGTGTATGTCTCCGTTTACATATCCACCATGTTTATTCTATAATTGTCTTCATTTGTATCTTTTGTTTTCTCTGTGGCCAAAGAGTGGCGTACTATGCCGCTGATGGCCTACAATAAAGAAGAAAAAAGAGGTGTTACAGTCTGCGCACAAGTGGCTTGACACAGCATCTGTGAGGTAGCGATGAAGTGGGAATTTTCTCCTACGACCATTTCATGGGTGTACCGTGAATATCAGGAATCCGGTAACAGCAAATCTCCGACATCGCTGCGGCCAGGAAAAGGTCCTGCAAGAACAGGACCAATGACGACTGAAAAGAATCGTTCAACGTAACAGAGGTGCAACCCTTCCGCTAATTACTGCAGATTTTAATGTTGGGACATTAACAAGTGTCTGCGGGAACCGTTCAACAAAACATCATCAATATGGGCTTTCTGAGCCAAAGGCCCACTTGTGTACTCTTGGCGACTACACGACACAAAGCTTGAAGGCTCACCTTGGCCCAGCAACACCGTCATGGACTGTTCATGACTGGAAACATATTGCCTGGTCGGACGAGTCTCGTTTCAAATTGTCTTCAGCAGATGGATGTGTACAGGTATGGAGACAATCTCATGAATCCAAAGACCCTGCATGTGTGCAGGGGACTGTTCAAGCTGGTGGAAGCTCTGTAATGGTGTGGGACGTGTGCAGTTGGAGTGGTGTGGGAGACTTGGTACGTTTAGATACGACTCTGACAGGTGGCATGTACGTAACCATCGTGTCTGATCACCCGTATCCATTCATGTCTATTGTGCGTTCCGACGGACTTGGGCAATTCCAGCAAGATTATGCGACACCCCACACATCCGGAATTGCTACAGAGTGGCTGCAGCAACACTATTCGGAGTTTGTACACTTATGCTGGCTATCAAACTCCCCAGACATGAACATTATTGAGTATATTTGTGATGCCCTGCCAAAGTGCTGTTCAGAAGAGATCTGCACCCCCTCGTACTCTAACGGATTTATGGACATCCCCGCTGGATTCATGGTGTCAGTTCCCTGCAGCTCTACTTCAGACATAAGTGGAGTCCATGCCACATCGTGTTGTGGCACTTCTGCATGCCTGTGAGGGCCCTACACGATATTAGGCAGGTGTAGATGTTTCTTTGGCTCTTCAGTGTATAAAGGGCCCCACAACGCTAGGCCCTTTGAACATTTTGTTCTACGTAGTTGTCCTCCTGCCTGTAGCGTAAAAATAAACAGTATTTACAGGAAAATTGAAACTGCCAAAGTTAAACTCAGGCTTTACTCGGATATTGTCGATTTGTAATGCGAAACTGGGGGATGTAGAAAAATGAAGAATTTGGCCAAGTGTGAGTAGGGGTCTAGGGGACATGAACTGATGATCCCATGCAAACTATTATATCAGACTGGCCCACTGGCCCAGAAATACTAAAAGAAGTGAGTGTGGGACTAAAGTTTACATACGTAGAGAGGGAAGATTTAATAAAATACTTTTTATTAACTTGCGAGTGTATCGTTTAATTTCAATGACTTAGAGCCTTAAATGTTGTACATCGGCAAGGGATCGTACTCCTCAGTATGTGACAAAAAGTTTAAATTGATACATCTACCCATTCCTGAGGAAAAGGGTTCTTAAAAGTTCGACAGACAGATAGACAGATAGACAACATAGCGATCCCATAAAGGTCACGTTTTATAGATTAAGGCACAGAAACCTATAAACAATACAAATTTATCACATAGTGCTAGTAAACGCAATTTCCTAAAAATGTAAAATTAAAAAAAAGCGAAAGAAAAACGCACCAAATATCGCCTCACTACTTCCTGGAACATATATAAAATATGAAACTTCCAGGCAGATGAAAACTGTATCTCGTCTCCTACCTTCTGTAAAGTTTGGAAGGTAGGAGACGAGATACTAGCAGAAGTAAAGCTGTGAGGACCGGGTGTGAGTCGCGCTTCGGTAGCTCAGATGGTAGCATCTTTGCTTAGCAACGTAAACAGAGATCGCAGTTTGGTTCGCATTGTGAAATAATTCAAAAATATACTTGTATTACAGACAGTTGTACTTTGAGTGGTGTCCATTATCGATCATAGCCTTTTGACAAGCAATTACACAAAAGTTGCGTTTGTCTGGGATCAGAATATCGGCTTTTGGGGTCTAGTTTAGCAGGGGATACAACCCGTCGGCTTTGACCAATGACGTCAGAATTCCCCAAACAGCATGTATTACATAGATGAAAGAGCTGAGAAGAATGTTCAGAAACAAAGGAATGCAAGAGAGAAAAACTGTACTTCACGTATATAAGGGCCAGTAGTATTTTCACGTTAACTATATCGCGTGTTTGTATCTTAGTATGTCAGTTGTATCTCGAAACTCTTTCAAACTGTATTGCTCAAGTGCAGTACGGGATACAAGTTCAGCGTACGTCGATTTCTTAGTTTCAACTAGCATTGCTGTCCTGTTGTTCACTTGAACTATGTACCCCCTGCTTCACTAAACCATAAATGAAAAAACCTGATACAAATAAAAAGCTCATTCGAAAAGTGTTGCTTATGTGCAGTACGGAATACGAGTTTGTCGTAAGTCGATTTCTTCGTTTTCGCTAGCATTACTGTCCTGTTCTTCACTTGAACGATGTATCCTCTGCGTCAGTAAACCCTAAGTGGAACACGGGATACAGATTGTAGATGTGTTGTTTATTTCGTCTCCGCTATTAGTAACAGTCTTTTCTTACGTACATATCAGTACTACTGATGACAGAAGGACCCACGTATGTAATATACACTCCTGGAAATTGAAATAAGAACACCGTGAATTCATTGTCCCAGGAAGGGGAAACTTTATTGACACATTCCTGGGGTCAGATACATCACATGATCACACTGACAGAACCACAGGCACATAGACACAGGCAACAGAGCATGCACAATGTCGGCACTAGTACAGTGTATATCCACCTTTCGCAGCAATGCAGGCTGCTATTCTCCCATGGAGACGAACGTAGAGATGCTGGATGTAGTCCTGTGGAACGGCTTGCCATGCCGTTTCCACCTGGCGCCTCAGTTGGACCAGCGTTCGTGCTGGACGTGCAGACCGTGTGAGACGACGCTTCATCCAGTCCCAAACATGCTCAATGGGGGACAGATCCGGAGATCTTGCTGGCCAGGGTAGTTGACTTACACCTTCTAGAGCACGTTGGGTGGCACGGGATACATGCGGACGTGCATTGTCCTGTTGGAACAGCAAGTTCCCTTGCCGGTCTAGGAATGGTAGAACGATGGGTTCGATGACGGTTTGGATGTACCGTGCACTATTCAGTGTCCCCTCGACGATCACCAGTGGTGTACGGCCAGTGTAGGAGATCGCTCCCCACACCATGATGCCGGGTGTTGGCCCTGTGTGCCTCGGTCGTATGCAGTCCTGATTGTGGCGCTCACCTGCACGGCGCCAAACACGCATACGACCATCATTGGCACCAAGGCAGAAGCGACTCTCATCGCTGAAGACGACACGTCTCCATTCGTCCCTCCATTCACGCCTGTCGCGACACCACTGGAGGCGGGCTGCACGATGTTGGGGCGTGAGCGGAAGACGGCCTAACGGTGTGCGGGACCGTAGCCCAGCTTCATGGAGACGGTTGCGAATGGTCCTCGCCGATACCCCAGGAGCAACAGTGTCCCTAATTTGCTGGGAAGTGGCGGTGCGGTCCCCTACGGCACTGCGTAGGATCCTACGGTCTTGGCGTGCATCCGTGCGTCGCTGCGGTCCGGTCCCAGGTCGACGGGCACGTGCACCTTCCGCCGACCACTGGCGACAACATCGATGTACTGTGGATACCTCACGCCCCACGTGTTGAGCAATTCGGCGGTACGTCCACCCGGCCTCCCGCATGCCCACTATACGCCCTCGCTCAAAGTCCGTCAACTGCACATACGGTTCACGTCCACGCTGTCGCGGCATGCTACCAGTGTTAAAGACTGCGATGGAGCTCCGTATGCCACGGCAAACTGGCTGACACTGACGGCGGCGGTGCACAAATGCTGCGCAGCTAGCGCCATTCGACGGCCAACACCGCGGTTCCTGGTGTGTCCGCTGTGCCGTGCGTGTGATCATTGCTTGTACAGCCCTCTCGCAGTGTCCGGAGCAAGTATGGTGGGTCTGACACACCGGTGTCAATGTGTTCTTTTTTCCATTTCCAGGAGTGTATGTATACCAGACTTCCGTTGACTTCGATATATGTACGCTGGTAAGGAAAAGGTGAAAATAAACGTACGTTACATTTGCAATCCGTACGTCAATTGAACTACACGGAGACAAGATGACACATGTACAATTTGCATCCCGTACTTCACTATGGGGTACAGTTTTCTTGTTGCCTTGGACGCTAATAGTATCCCATTCTTTACCTGAGCTATATAGCTATACGCAACATTTGTATCTTGCTCGCCAATTGACATACATAGTGTCAGTGTAAAGGCGAAGTGAAGGATGGGATACAAATTTTTGTTGTGTCGTCACTGTAAAGGCGAAGTGAAGGACGGGATACAAATTTTAGTTGTGTCGGGGGTTTCGCCTGTAATATAGCAAGAACACATTCGAAAATGTTGTACTGATACTAGTGCTGGGAAACGAAAGAAGATCGACAGCTGAGAAATTTCTATTACGTACTTCACAACACGAAAATACACATATTGGTGGAATAAAACAGTGAAATATGTCAAAATTGTGAAATACTGTGCAAGAAGCAAATGGAGAAGTGAGCTTACCACATGGAAATATCGAGGAACAACCGAAGCTCGCCTAGACTGACAGTAACGAAAATTACATACCCACAAACAGACAAATCCATTTCTATAAACGAAAATAAGACACCAAAAATTGTTCTGCAATAACAAACTAGTACTCCAAATTACCTCGATATTATTACGAATAATTATTTTAATGTACAATGATAGTGCTTATCCGGAACAGACATTACTATCTATGACTAATGTATGACGTCATTGGTCAAAGCCGACGGGTTGTATCCCCTGCTTCACTAGACCCGAATCTTACGTAACCATCGTGCACGTGCTGTTAATTTTGGCAGTTCAAACGATACACAGAAGCTAAATGAAGAATACATTGTTTTGTAAGTATTTGCATTGTTTTGTAAGTGTTCCTGAGGAAATTTCTCATGATGCGCACCACTTCGATAACATACAGTGTGTTAACTTTATGACGGCAGAGTTGTGAGGGGAGTGCGGGGAGAGGAGGAAGCAAGCATTGGCTGGCGTGGGATGATGAGCCGATGGGGGGGGGGGGGGGGGGGAAGGACAATGCACGCGTACCAGTTGCAGTGCTGGCACTACAAATTGCGAGTCATGCTTACACGAAAGACGACGAAAGGCTTGGAAGTAAAACTCGCTTTAAATGTTGTTCGTAAACGAAACTGAAATCGTCATATATATATATATATATATATATATATATATATATATATATATATATATGTCTAGTATTCGCTCACAAACCATTCATCCGATTGCAATGAAACGAGATCGCCAGCGCACAATGTCTGGACGTTCTAACAACACACTCCCCTTGTTTTCCACCTTACACCATATGAATCCCATAGACAAAAGTACTTTTCTCAGCGAGGCAATACTCCACTTCCAGCCTATTTTGTCGTGCAAAACTGGAAGCAGTGTTGGTAGACTCGGCACAATCTTCTGCACTGAATAAAATTCCACTATCGTGTCGCGAATGACACGCTGGTTGAAATCATCGATCATTACTTCGATTTCTCCACTTCTTTTCCTTAGTTCAAAGTGAGAGAAATATTTATAAGAAAATGCCTTCTGCACTACATAGATTTTTTTGAATTTGCAAATGTACTGTAATATGAATGTGTTTCGAAATAATACAGTAACCAGTGGTGTTTCAATACAAGGAAAAATGAAATATAAAGTAATCCGGACGAAATAGGGGGCTCCTTCAAAGTGATCGCGAACAAAATATCTGAAATGGAAACTCACCTTTTCTTGCCAGGCGTTTGTGGTGATACGCCAGGAAGATTCTTGGAAAACTGTTTGAATCTTCCAATGCTACGCATGCTTTGTTCTGTGTATGTAGCAGCTCTCACTGACGATTTGTAAATGGGGTGAAGCAATTTTTTCTGCTCCCTTTCCCTTCCGCAGCATTCAATCACACGCAATATAATTTTGCGAGCATCGCTACGTAATACTGGTTTCCTTCTAACAGTAGGCCTACCGGTAGGGGTTGTTGACGACTCCCGAGATGGGCCAGCAACTGCCTCTTCACTCATTTTGATAATGTTTAGCACAAATGCACAATAAAAACATGCAGAACAGTACAGCGGAAAACAATAACGAAGCAGACGACAATGGCTACCTTGTACAACACAGTCAGCTACGTAATGTTGGCAGCAGTCGAAACTGCGTGCCTACCGAAGCCTCCCGACGTTTACCGTCTTCTACCGATTCAGGACTAGGGAGAGGTCTGCCATCTAAAAGTTTGCACACTGTAGTGTGTTGGTATTGCTGACACTGAAACAATAGACAGCTCAACTTGTCACGACGTTCAAAATGAACGGAGGTGGCAAAATAACAAACAGTAAGAAAGGGCTGGGTTTAAACAAGAACTAAAGGGTATGAAGTGGTTCGCATCAATAAATAATGGGCACACCGTATTCATATTTCCTTGTTAAGCCATTTCGACTGTGTTCACTCACTGCAAGGAATGAGCTTACGTCAGTGTGATCTCTATGTTTAGTATTTTCATTCTTCTTGCGGCGAATGAGTAACACTGACGTGAACGATTTGTTGTTTTAGTTTACTACTGCTCACACTTCGTGGTTGTTGAAGGGATAAGCGTTCTTACATGTCTGAACTTTTCTTATATTCTTATGTGAAAAAGGAACTATTTTTCGGAAGTTTCGGACGCTTGCAAAGATTTTCGTACATTTCTAGTATTTTGCATGACATATTTCATAATAATTCGGTGTTTGCGATTTACAGTTACTGTAATTACGTAACGTGTCGTGTCACACTAGTTCTCTCCTGTAACAGGAGCTTAAACTTCCCTTTGACTTGTACCAAGTTTACTGTTATCGCAACAGATATCTCGTTTTTGCCAGTAAATCGCTTTAGTTCCAAAAGGCTGTTGGTAACTAATGCCTGTATAGTATCGGAATCATAAACTCAAAGAGAATTAGCAAGCTTAGCATAAAATTTTTTTTTACTATTCTGTATGTTATTGCACCAGGCACTTTTTTTTTTTTTTTTTTTTTTTTTTTTACTGTTCTGTGAAGCATTGCACCTGTCGTATTGCAGACTCACTGTGTTTACTGTTTTCAGGCAGAGGATGATATAGTTGCAATTCATAAGCAGCTGGTCACCCTGAATACTGACAAGCGATTAGAAGCTGCTGTGAATGTCTATTATCAATATACAACGGCATAGCTGACCTCAGAAAGATAGACGGATGTTAAAAAAATTGTTAAAATTGATCCCCGAGTGACTTTTGGAATCGGAGTATTTTCTCACCAAGCTCTTGCGCAATGATTTTACTTCCGCGCGTGAGCCAAATTCTTCGGCTTCTTTTTATAGCCATGATGATGTACGTCTTCTTTCTTCACCATATCGTTTAGTTTTAAAATGATGAACTTTTTTGTGAGCGTTGCTTAATGAGGAGAACGAAGCTTAGTTATCTTCCATTTGCAACTATATTCTTGCTATAGCTTGTAACGGAACATATTAAAGGCTTTACTGTACCGAAGTATGCGATACCCTCCAAATACAACCAGTTTAACGAGTATTTATGATTATAGAAAAGTTGTTGTGTATGTTAACAATGATTGCGTAACATGTCTCCATAAATAGTCAACCCATTAAATTATACTGAATAACTAACCCACATAAAAGTTAATATCACTTGATCACTGATACAGCAAATGTCATCATGTAAAAACACTGAGTTCATCTTAAATAATTAATATGAAGTACGAAAAATAGTGTACAACTTAGGTATTTTGGATCTCCTTAAATAAAAATCACCCAGTGAAACCTATTTGTTCACTAGAAGCGGTTTCACTTAGTATTCACGAAATCAATCCTGTTTTTGACGAAAACCAATGTATTTCTTAATAATTCATGTTAATTACTTATTTATGCAAATTAGAGAAGTCAATTGACAAACTTCTAAAAAACGGACTTTTTGTAAAAAAGAATTATTCTGTCAAGTCAACAAATCTGTCTGTCATTTTAATAACATGTTAAATTATGTCACTCGATGCAAATTAATAACTTTTCTGCACAAATTATGATAACAGATGTACATGTGACTTGTAAACTATATCTCTTTTTAGTAGTTCTTTGACAATGTTATAAATACGAGCAGCAAGAAGGGTCGAGGGGCAGTCGGAATGTCACTTTGGTACAGTGTGTTAGTGTGTTATTGTTTGAGGTGGATAAACAATGCAAAGAACATGTAAAGGAAGTTGTGTTGTGTCATAGTCTTTGGTGGACAGTGGAATTAAGATGGCCACCAGAGAAATAAATATTTGAAGTTTACATATTTGTTGGTTTCGTTCATCCTTTATCATCAAAAGCACATAAAACAAAACACGGGACCTCATGTTTTTTAACCCTAGACAACCAGATTTAGAGCCAGTATCAACATCGAGACACAGCAGCGATCCAGCAAGCAGCAGTGATTACTACAATGCATTGTAATGGCGCCAACCTAACATCAAGTGCTAACAAGCTCCGTAAATGGGAGTGAAATAGTGCGATTATAGCAATTTGCAATATCTACGACCAGGCGACCATTACAAAAGTGGGGGCTCAGCCGGGATCTTTAGGTGCATCGATGATAATAGTGCAGCGATAAATTTCGTAAGTGCTTAGCATTCCAAAAAAAAATTTTATTTGTGCAGTGTGGCAACAGTGAAAATATGTCAAAAATAAATAAAGTGTGTTTGTGCGACTACCAAAAACCATTATCACTCCGCTCGGAAGATTAACGTCTGGATTATGTCAACGGAAGTCATCAATCAAGACCTCAGCTTCAATAAAACCGAATAGAAGTGAAGAAACCAACAGGAACACCGATCACGACATCATAGCATAAAGCCAGGTATTTTGTTGTTGTTGTCATTTAAAATAATTAATAGATAACATGTCTCTACCTGAGAGTGATGAGATCGTAGGAAATGTAAAAATTGAACCAGGGGATGGTGAACAATTAAACTTAACAGAGTAGCTAGCAGGGTTTGCAACTCAAATAAGCTCGCAACTTAAACAATCCAGTGAAGAAATAAGTGTGAAACTGAAAGAAAACACAGATAGACTGGATAAGTTAAGTTTCAATTTTGATGTATTAAGTACTCATCTCAATGAGAAGTGTGAGGAAATTAAAACTACCCTCAGTAAGGACACTAGAGAACAGTTGATACACTTCAGAAAAGAATTTCAAGTTAAAGTTGAAAGTTTAAATGAAAACATACAAGCTAACACAGACAGCATTGCTGTCATCTACAACAGAGTAGATACTGAAGTTGAAAGATTAGATCAGAGAATAGACAAAACTTCATAAAACCTTAAACAAGAATACAACCTGTATACCACTAATGTAGATACAAAAGTAGAAAATATGCACACTAAATGTACACAATTGGAGGATGCATTGATGTCCAAACAAATGATTTACAATCAAAATACAATGTATGGGCACATCCAAGTGAAATGCTTTCCTGGTGAAAATCTGCACCCTATTGACTTTATTCACCAATGTAAGGATATGTTTGTGGTAGGAATGTCAGATAACATAAAAATCAAGTTAGTAAAACGGTTTCTAGAAGGGGAGGCCCTATCCTGGGCAAATGAGAATAATGATTCTTGGAATACTTTTGAAGAGTCTGAAGCTAAATTTATTTGCAAATTTTGGTCACAATCCATACACAATCCATACAAGCCAGATTAAAGTCAGAATTTCTAAATGGACCAGTGTATAGAGGGAAAGTAGGGGGAATGCAAAAATTTTGCAGAGATCAATTGAAAAAGCTTGCTTACTTGAATAACTCTTTTGATATTATGACACAAATTGATGTTTTAAAAAGAAGGTTACCAGAGAGACTGCAGTGGGAATTGGTCCATGGACCAGACGATTCAATGGAAGAGTTCCTGAAATTTGTAGATAGATTAGATAGGGCCTTGGAAAGAGAAAATAACCAAAGTTTTGGCTCGGGCAACAACCAGTATGGGGGGTGGAACAGGAATGTAAATAGAGATTATTATGGGAGGAGAGACTTTGAAAATTCTGGAAATAATGCTCCAAATAGGGGAGATAGGAGATATGAAAATGATTTCAGAAACAATACACAGGAGGGAGGATGGAGGAGAGATAACAGGAATGATAGAAGTAGGTATTGGGGAAGAGAACAAGATAGAAGGGGGTTTGCTGAAACTAGTGAACAAAACGACAACTACAAACGGACAGACCGAGGGAACCAGCCGGGAAACGGTGGACAGTCCCACTAGATGTCCGTAATTTTGGGGCTAGACAATATTATGATAGGACAACACATAACCGAAACTGGAAAAGGAGAGCATACAATGTAAAGAGTAAGTACCATGAAAACTCTGATGTTGTTAGAATGAATAAATTAGAATTTAATAAAAGGTTTTGGGATACTATGAGTAAAAGTGATACAGTTAATAAAAACAGTGTTCAAGCACAGGTAGTTAGTGAAAGTGCAGAAGTTGAAGGTATTGCAGAGTTCCATAGTTGGGCTGAAAAAGATACTGGTGTTAATATCAAGTCAGACACACCACAAATAGAATCTATTTTGGGGGGTTTATTTGATAAGAAGGGGGATGACGAAGTGTTTAATGGAGCCAAAGACTCAATTGCTGAGATTCAGATACATAAGGGGGAAACTGACGTTGGGGTTGTTGCGGAGGAGGAGGAAGAAGTAATAGAGGGACATTTAAATAATGATCCTAAATCAAGTGATGATGAGGTAAAGGTAAGTGGTGTGACAAACACGGGTCATAATGAGGTTAATGTAAGTGAAATGCAGACTAGGGAATGTGTATCTGAGGACAAGCTATTGCCTATTGGGAACTATGAAACACTAATCTATGAGAATGGTAATAATAATAATATTAAAGAAAATATAAAGGGATGGAATGTAAATGTGTGTTTTCAAGAGAAAGGGGAAGAGTTTTTAGAAGTTTTGTGGAACAACTATGGAAACTGTATAAACAAAGATGCCTTTTGGAAAGAATTAGCAAAGGTAAGTGCAACCTTGTATCCTACATGGTGGACAAGAATCCGTAGTGGACTTTATAAAAAAGGGGGTGAAAACAGTAGGTTGTTAAGTGACAACACAGTGTTGAAAGGAACAGATGAAAACAAAGGTTTATGTTTAATTGTCAATGCTTTGCAAACAGAGAGGGATGTGTCTAAGTGTAGGAAAGAGACATTAGACTTAGGAACTAAAGAAATTTGAAAATGATCTATTGTTTGAAAATACTGAAATAGGCAAAGATGTTGAGCTAAGTTGTCCATATGTTAAAGTAAACATTTTACATTGGTCCATTTGAAATAAAAGAAAGCCCACATCCTAATGCGTATAGACTTATCTTTCCCAGATCAAGAAGGTTATTTGGATTAAGAAACATCACTGAATTGAAACCATATAAACATGGTTAAGCACATTTCCCTGTTTGAATACAGTTACTTACCCATTTTCCATAAAGCATGTTATCAGAAAAGTTTTTTACTGGGTGTGTCTAATAGCAACTACCACTCATCCTACAGACCCTGGAGAAGTTCCAGATCTCTGAGAGAATGTTTTTATATTTATATTGTCACTATTGAATATTAAATTTTGAGACATCTTCTTTACTTGCAACGGGCAAGAAGGTGACAAACATTTATTACTTTCCTTTTGTATTGTTGAATATTGGACATACTTGCACCAAATAAAAGACAATGAAAAAATTGTTGTGCAAGACCCATCATTTTGTGACTATTGTGTTCTTAGGCATAAGATTTGTGTACAATTTTCTACAGTTAAAGTATTTTACCAATTTAAGTGTCCAATTTTAGTATTAATATGTTCTTGTACTGTCTTGACTATGCGTCTCAATGGGAGACAAGTTTTTTTTAATATTTTCTTTTTTTGCAAGTGCATATTATATTCATACATGTGACTTCTCTAGTGTTTGTGTTTATATATCATGTCCATACTTATATTTATGTTCTTTGTTTTCATTTCTTTTATGTGGCTCAAAAAGAGCAGACAGTTGCAATATTTTCCTATGGACACATGACCTGTCCATCTATGTAATATATTTATGTTCCTTCTATTATATTGATTAATCTGTGACTCAATGAGAACTGACTTTGAAATAATTTACATATATTTTTGATATATCTTAAAATCGCATGTGATATATTTGTGTCTGTTTTTAATCATTTTCCATGTGGCTCACTGGGAGCAAAGATTAACAAATTTTTTTACTTTCATATATTACTAATTATTTTTATTATGCTGTCATACTGAATGACATAACACAAAGTGCATTTGAAACAACACAACTAAAATATTTGCGGGAAAAAGTCATTTTGGAACGGTGTAACGGTCATTGCATACATTCGCATTATGCATAGTAAAACAAAAAAAAATACAAAAAAATTTTATTAATGTAGTACTTTTCCAAATTTTAACCATTTGACACATTTGTCCTAGTCGGCTAATATCATTAACATTCTGTAAATGATATTACCCGAGGCGGGTATTGTAACGGAACATATTAAAGGCTTTACTGTACCGAAGTATGCGATACCCTCCAAATTCAACCAGTTTAACGAGTATTTATGATTATAGAAAAGTTGTTGTGTATGTTAACAATGATTGCGTAACATGTCTCCATAAACAGTCAACCCATTAAATTATACTGAATAACTAACCCACATAAAAGTTAATATCACTTGATCACTGATACAGCAAATGTCATCATGTAAAAACACTGAGTTCATCTTAAATAATTAATATGAAGTACGAAAAATAGTGTACAACTTAGGTATTTTGGATCTCCTTAAATAAAAATCACCCAGTGAAACCTATTTGTTCACTAGAAGCGGTTTCACTTAGTATTCACGAAATCAATCCTGTTTTTGACGAAAACCAATGTATTTCTTAATAATTCATGTTAATTACTTATTTATGCAAATTAGAGAAGTCAATTGACAAACTTCTAAAAAACGGACTTTTTGTAAAAAAGAATTATTCTGTCAAGTCAACAAATCTGTCTGTCATTTTAATAACATGTTAAATTATGTCACTCGATGCAAATTAATAACTTTTCTGCACAAATTATGATAACAGATGTACATGTGACTTGTAAACTATATCTCTTTTTAGTAGTTCTTTGACAATGTTATAAATACGAGCAGCAAGAAGGGTCGAGGGGCAGTCGGAATGTCACTTTGGTACAGTGTGTTAGTGTGTTATTGTTTGAGGTGGATAAACAATGCAAAGAACATGTAAAGGAAGTTGTGTTGTGTCATAGTCTTTGGTGGACAGTGGAATTAAGATGGCCACCAGAGAAATAAATATTTGAAGTTTACATATTTGTTGGTTTCGTTCATCCTTTATCATCAAAAGCACATAAAACAAAACACGGGACCTCATGTTTTTTAACCCTAGACAACCAGATTTAGAGCCAGTATCAACATCGAGACACAGCAGCGATCTAGCAAGCAGCAGTGATTACTACAATGCATTGTAATGGCGCCAACCTAACATCAAGTGCTAACAAGCTCCGTAAATGGGAGTGAAATAGTGCGATTATAGCAATTTGCAATATCTACGACCAGGCAACCATTACAAACTACAGCTGCGATACAATGCTTTTGGTGTATTTATCAGCTCCGTAATATAATAACTTCTGAAACTTTCTGGCAGATTAAAAATGTGTGACGGACCGAGACTCGAACTCATAACCTTTGCCTTTCGAGGGCGAGTGCTCTACCATCTTTTTTCTTCATTCTCATTTGTTTCGTTTTTGTTCGTTGCATTTGTTCGGGGCGGGCGTCGTAAGACATCTGTTTAAGTTCGATGTTGATCGATTAACTCAGTTTTTTTTATTACAGAGGGCAGCTAACCCTCTGATCGAACACGCTGAGCTACCGTGCCGGCAAAATTGAAGTTTTCTCTCGAGGGAAGACTTGAACGAAGGACCTTTCGTTCCGCGGCTGCTCACGCCAACCACGGTACCACAGCGCTCCTTTATTTACTAGTTTCAGTATTCTGTATAGTGTCGACGCAGTTAGCGGAAAGTAGCCAATCATGGGCGTGTCTACGAACTTCATCGCCACTGATTCAAAAGGCGCGCTGCGTCAGGGCCGACATCGAGTAGCCTGTAGGTGCGCCTTATGACGTTCATAGTGGGGGGAGACGCTTAATTAAATTAGTTGACATGTGCAAGTACAGCAGTATAATAACTTTATGGTTTGTACTGAGGCAGACTTACTATGAGGCGGGGGTGTAACTGTAACTAGTTTTGCCGTAACATTTGTGAAAAGTTAAGTGGCATGTCGAAAAAAGATCCTGAATTGATCCTCCGAACAGTCACTCTGGAAATGGTTAGTTTTATCGTGACGACAGATGTCGAATATCTCATTTATTTCGTTGGCCCATGCGATCTCATCTTACGTAGTGTGCTACAGACTTCGGACAAAATGTGCTAAAATTTACACTCAATATGTTATGGTTTGTAGTACACTCCAACAGCTTTATATAACATTTGTCTCACTGATTAGTTCATGTGTTGCAATTGAGCATAACCAGCACATTTACTGTAATAAGTATGCTTTTATAGAATAAAAATGGTGACACAGCAAATAAGACTTCACGCCTTTACAAAATTGAAAATTGTCTTCAATAGACATTATACCGCACTTGTGGAGAGCTTATTGAAGAGCTGAAGGACAGTGTGGTATGCTGCCTTTTGCAATAATTGTAGATTTGCATGTAATTCAAGTCTTTACAGTCTTCAGGATGTATTAAGCAACGCAGTGTTAGAATCTAAAGTCCTGAAAGTGGTTTTTGCAGAAGTCTCTTAGTTTGTTTCATTTAATTATCCTTGTGGCTCTTTTCTGCATTCTAGAATTGCAAAGGGCAGCTGGAGAATTACCCCAGCATATCACATCTTGTCTTAAGTGAACCTCTGTTTATGCATAGCATGCACTTAATCAGACAGGAATTTTCCTCACTTTCACTTTTCCTAGTGTTGTATATGATGCTACATAAAATGTAATGCATCCAAAATTTAACGTAATTTGCTAGGGGGTGGGGGGAGGGGAAATCATTTAACAACATATCAGCACTACACCAGTCTGTACAGTGGTATGAGTAGCCTACATTACAGAAGTGGAGCTTTAAAAGCCAACTAAAATAACATACCTTTTTTTACTGTAGTTTTGTAAACTTTGAATATGTTAGGAAGATCGATCATATGCCTATTAAAGCATAATTTCTTGTTTATTTTATTTCCATTGATACATGTTTAGGTTGTGTTACACCACCACCACCACAATTTCATTTATTTTATTCACAGCACATACAGTTGTTCATATTACTGTCACCTGCTGTATAGTTGTAATTTGAATATGTTTTGTTATCTGTAATGTTTGTTGATGCTTGGAGTTTCATTATGTCAAAACTCTATGAACTATGTTGGGAACATGCACTTATTCATTGATTAAGATATTAGAGAGAGAAAACAAGAACTTGTATTGCTTAAGGCAGAATCTCCAAAACACACTTTTTGCTAAAGTAAATAGGGATGCTGATAGTGAGCTTTTATAAAGAAAAAAATCAGCTAAATGAATATGTAAACTTCCTTTAGTGGAGTAGATTAGTTGTTTTCGTTTGTTTACTACTTCATTGATCCATCTAAAAAAATCTTTCCTGATTATGGGATACAGAACAAACTCAAGACAAAAAGTAACACAACACAGTAAAAATACTGTGTTATTTCAGAAGATATGTAAATTTTAGCTTCATCCACAAAAGATCTTGCACTACGTGCAGCAGATTTCAAGTCTCTTTTTTGACAAATGTTTCAAAAATTATGCTGCTCAATAGAAGCAGTGATCTAATGAGAATGCCCTTAGGGTTTGACAAAAGGATGTGAATGATGATATGATTTTTAACTTATGTGGAAGCTTATTGTAAATTTGTATACCAGGGTTTAGTGTGGAAGTCTTGTATGCTGATGTTGGTAGTGACTGGACATGAAGCTTTTTCTTTTGCCTTGTATCATGCTCATCGATATTAAAATTTTCATTTGTGTCTTCTAAATTCTTTGTAACTTACTTACAGATTTGTAGTATGCACTTGCAGGGAAGTGGAAGGATTGATGACTTTTCAAAGATTGCTACGCAGAATCTGTTTGTCAGGCACATTGAATTGCTCTTACTGTTCTTTCCTGGGTTCAGAAAATGAGTGAAGTAGGCAGTGTATTATCCCCGAATATAATCCTGTACAGCAGGAAGCCATGGAATTGAGCAAAGAAGGCAGTTCGGACAGTACTAAAACTTACTTTCACTGAGAATAATTGTAGATTATAATATATTTTGATTAGTGTTGCATTTATTTTGTTTATATGTGCATTGCAATTGAAGCTAATTTGAAGCCATATGCTTAATGTTGTGACTCGCCGATCATTCAAAGCCCCGCCGCGCAATTACGCGCGTCCTCTACGTGCGGCGCTGTCTGCCAGCCATGCAGCAGCTGCGCCACCTAAGCGGCCAGCCGAGCAGCGGCCGCTAGACTGGGACTCAGGGCTCATTCGAACGCTAACGTGTACACAAGTCTTGCTTGTCAAATTACTCTGCGACTTATATGTGTTGTGTCGTTCTGAAATATATTTGTTAAACTTGACGTTATAACAATTGGCGACGAGGTAGTGGATTTTTCCTTTTCACCGTTGACCCACAGGGTTCCATGGCTACTGTCGAGCAACTATTGCAAAATCTCCTTGAACAGCAAACGCTTCTAACAGCGGTGATTCGCGATTTCGTCGCGGCGTCAAATGCTGGGCGTTTCTTGTCGTTGGCTGTACCTCCTTTTCCTCCTTACGACAAGATGGCGGAAGACTGGTCTGATTATGAAAAACGTCTTCGACAGCACTTCTTGGCATTTCATGTAAGTCTCTGTTCCTTTCCTGGATTTCACCTCAAATGTATCGGTTGTTGTCGCAATTGGCACCTTTGAAGGATCCTGCGTCTTTGTCCTTTGCTGAAATGTGCTCACTTCTGCTTGTGGTAGCCTCTCGTGTTGCCTTTTATCGTTGTTAAAAACAGCCACATCAATCCTATCGCGCTTGGGCTGCTGAACTTCACGGCCTCAGTAGAAAGTGTCAATTTGTTACTGACGTTCACAAAGAATCCTATGCCGATTCCATGGTACGGGATGCTATTATCCGGTCGGCGCCCGACAAAGAAGTTCGGCAACGTGCCCTTCAGCTGGCAAATCCGACTCTAAATGAAGTTCTCTTCATTGCGCAGTCTTTTGAAATTTCTCGCGCCGCTAGGGCGCAAATAGAGGCGTGGGGTGATGTCGGGGAAATACAACCTCTGTGCGGTGTTGACGCCGCGTGCGGCGCGTCCCCGCCGGCCGACGTGGCCGCAGTGCGCTCCCACGCGCAGCCTCGGCCTAGCCGTAAACAACCCGCTAAGAAACTGCAGCAAAACCCCCGGCAACTTCCTTCATGTCCGCGGTGTTTTACGAAACATTCACACGAGGATTGTCCCCAACGTTGGGCTGCGTGTCACAATTGCAAAGAGAAAGATCATGTGTCTTCCGTTTGCAAATCCGACCGCATACATGATGTTCATGAACATGACGCTGATTCTGATTCTGTGTTGCCTGTCAAATGCACTTCTTCCCTTTCAGGGAAGTTATTCCTCACTGTCCAAATCCTTGGTCGAGATGTTCGCATGCAAGTGGATACCGGTTCTGCTGCCACTATAATTAATTCTCAGACGTATCTTCAGTTGGGTTCTCCACTCCTGTCACCTGTCACTCGGCAATTACGGACGTACAATAAACAGAAGATTTCCGTCGTTCGCACCGTTCCCATATTTGTGGTCGACCAGAGCAACGCAGAAAATCTTTTTGGTTTCGATGCCTTTCGCGTTTTTGGGTTCTCCATAGATCACTCTGTCAATATTGTCTCTGATGCTATTCCTTATGCTCAACTGGATTCCTTGTCGACGACATTTTCGTCCCTTTTTTCTCCTCGGTTAGGCCGTGCAAACGACTTTGAAGCTCATATCAAGCTCAAACCCACTGCTCGGCCTAAGTTTTTTCGGGCTCGGCCCATTCCTGTGGCCCTTCGTGATTGGGTAAAACGGGAGTTGGATCGTCTCACTACTTCAGGGGTCTTGCTTCCTGTCACTTCCAGTGAGTGGTCCTCTCCAGTCGTTGTCGTTGTTAAGCCAAATGGTGGTATTCGTCTCTGTGGCGATTTCAAAGCCACTGTAAATGCTCAATGCCTCATCGACACTTACCCTATGCCCCGTCCTGAAGAACTGTTCACTAAACCTGCTGGAGGCCAGTATTTTTCTAAAACTGACATGTCAGAAGCTTATTATCAACTTCCTCTCAACGCTGCTTCCTGGCAGTTTCTGGTCCTTAACACGCCTTTCGGCCTCTATCAATACCAACGCTTGCCATTCGGGGTTGCTAGCGTCCCTGCTCTCTTTCAGCGATTCTTGGAACAATTATTGCTCCATGTCCCTGGGTGTATCAATTACATGAACGACATTGTTGTCACTGGCTCCACCACTGAAAAACATCCTCAAAATCTCCGCACACTTTTTCATGTCCTACAGACTGCCGGTCTTAAGTGTAATCTTCAGAAATCACAATTTTTTCAGGCATCTATCACGTACTTCCCCCCATGAACCATGGACCTTGGCGTTGGTGGGGAGGCTTGCGTGCCTCAGCGATACAGATGGCCGTACCGTAGGTGCAACCACAACGGAGGGGTATCTGTTGAGAGGTCAGACAAACATGTGGTTCCTGAAGAGGGGCAGCAGCCTTTTCAGTAGTTGCAAGGGCAACAGTCTGGATGATTGACTGATCTGGCCTTGTAACATTAACCAAAACGGCCGTGCTGTGCTGGTACTGCGAACGGCTGAAAGCAAGGGGAGACTACAGCCGTAATTTTTCCCGAGGACATGCAGCTCTACTGTATGATTAAATGATGATGGCGTCCTCTTGGGTAAAATATTCCGGAGGTAAAATAGTCCCCCATTCGGATCTCCGGGCGGGGACTACTTAGGAGGACGTCGTTATCAGGAGAAAGAAAACTGGCGTTCTACGGATCGGAGCGTGGAATGTCAGATCCCTTAACCGGGCAGATAGGTTAGAAAATTTAAAAAGGGAAATGGATAGGTTAAAGTTTGATATAGTGGGAATTAGTGAAGTTCGGTGGCAGGAGGAACAAGACTTTTGGTCAGGTGATTACAGGGTTATAAATACAAAATCAAATAGGGGTAATGCAGGAGTAGGTTTAATAATGAATAAAAAAATAGGAGTGCGGGTTAGCTACTACAAACAGCATAGTGAACGCATTATTGTGGCCAAGATAGACACAAAGCCTATGCCTACTACAGTAGTACAAGTTTATATGCCAACTACCTCTGCAGATGATGAAGAAATAGATGAAATGTATGACGAGATAAAAGAAATTATTCAGGTAGTGAAGGGAGACGAAAATTTAATAGTCATGGGTGACTGGAATTCGTCAGTAGGAAAAGGGAGAGAAGGAAACATAGTAGGTGAATATGGATTGGGGGGAAGGAATGAAAGAGGAAGCCGCCTTGTAGAATTTTGCACAGAGCATAACTTAATCATAGCCAACACTTGGTTCAAGAATCATAAAAGAAGGTTGTATACCTGGAAGAATCCTGGAGATACTAAAAGGTATCAGATAGATTATATAATGGTAAGACAGAGATTTAGGAACCAGGTTTTAAATTGTAAGACATTTCCTGGGGCAGATGTGGATTCTGACCACAATCTATTGGTTATGAACTGCAGATTGAAACTGAAGAAACTGCAAAAAGGTGGGAATTTAAGGAGATGGGACCTGGATAAACTGAAAGAACCAGAGGTTGTACAGAGTTTCAGGGAGAGCATAAGGGAACAATTGACAGGAATGGGGGAAAGAAATACAGTAGAAGAAGAATGGGTAGCTCTGAGGGATGAAGTAGTGAAGGCAGCAGAGGATCAAGTAGGTAAAAAGATGAGGGCTAATAGAAATCCTTGGGTAACAGAAGAAATATTGAATTTAATTGATGAAAGGAGAAAATATAAAAATGCAGTAAATGAAGCAGGCAAAAAGGAATACAAACGTCTCAAAAATGATATCGACAGGAAGTGCAAAATGGCTAAGCAGGGATGGCTAGAGGACAAATGTAAGGATGTAGCGGCTTGTCTCACTAGGGGTAAGATAGATACTGCCTACAGGAAAATTAAAGAGACCTTTGGAGAGAAGAGAACCACTTGTATGAATATCAAGAGCTCAGATGGCAACCCAGTTCTAAGCAAAGAAGGGAAGGCAGAAAGGTGGAAGGAGTATATAGAGGGTTTATACAAGGGCGATGTACTTGAGGACAATATTATGGAAGTGGAAGAGGATGTAGATGAAGACGAAATGGGAGATAAGATACTGCGTGAAGAGTTTGACAGAGCACTGAAAGACCTGAGTCGAAACAAGGCCCCGGGAGTAGACAACATTCCATTTGAACTACTGATGGCCTCGGGAGAGCCAGTAATGACAAAACTCTACCATCTGGTGAGCACGATGTATGAGACAGGCGAAATACCCTCAGACTTCAAGAATAATATAATAATTCCAATCCCAAAGAAACCAGGTGTTGACAGATGTGAAAATTACCGAACTATCAGTTTAATAAGTCACAGCTGCAAAATACTAACGCGAATTCTTTACAGACGAATGGAAAAACTGGTAGAAGCCGACCTCGGGGAAGATCAGTTTGGATTCCGTAGAAATGTTGGAACACGTGAGGCAATACTGACCTTACGACTTATCTTAGAAGAAAGATTAAGAAAAGGCAAACCTACGTTTCTAGCATTTGTAGACTTAGAGAAAGCTTTTGACAATGTTAACTGGAATACTCTCTTTCAAATTCTGAAGGTGGCAGGGGTAAAATACAGGGAGCGAAAGGCTATTTACAGTTTGTACAGAAACCAGATGGCAGTTATAAGAGTCGAGGGGTATGAAAGGGAAGCAGTGGTTGGGAAAGGAGTAAGACAGGGTTGTAGCCTCTCCCCGATGTTATTCAATCTGTATATTGAGCAAGCAGTAAAGGAAACAAAAGAAAAATTCGGAGTAGGTATTAAAATTCATGGAGAAGAAGTAAAAACTTTGAGGTTCGCCGATGACATTGTAATTCTGTCAGAGACAGCAAAGGACTTGGAAGAGCAGTTGAACGGAATGGACAGTGTCTTGAAAGGAGGATATAAGATGAACATCAACAAAAGCAAAACGAGGATAATGGAATGTAGTCAAATTAAGTCGGGTGATGCTGAGGGAATTAGATTAGGAAATGAGACACTTAAAGTAGTAAAGGAGTTTTGCTATTTAGGGAGTAAAATAACCGATGATGGTCGAAGTAGAGAGGATATAAAATGTAGACTGGCAATGGCAAGGAAAGCGTTTCTCAAGAAGAGGAATTTGTTAACATCGAGTATAGATTTAAGTGTCAGGAAGTCGTTTCTGAAAGTATTTGTATGGAGTGTAGCCATGTATGGAAGTGAAACATGGACGATAACTAGTTTGGACAAGAAGAGAATAGAAGCTTTCGAAATGTGGTGCTACAGAAGAATGCTGAAGATAAGGTGGGTAGATCACGTAACTAATGAGGAGGTATTGAATAGGATTGGGGAGAAGAGAAGTTTGTGGCACAACTTGACTAGAAGAAGGGATCGGTTGGTAGGACATGTTTTGAGGCATCAGGGGATCACAAATTTAGCATTGGAGTGCAGTGTGGAGGGTAAAAATCGTAGAGGGAGACCAAGAGATGAAAACACTAAGCAGATTCAGAAGGATGTAGGTTGCAGTAGATACTGGGAGATGAAGAAGCTTGCACAGGATAGAGTAGCATGGAGAGCTGCATCAAACCAGTCTCAGGACTGAAGACCATAACAACAACATCACGTACTTGGGGTTTCAACTCTCTCGGGATGGTATTCGTCCGCTTCAGCAAACTGTCGCTGCGATCGATGCCCTTCCTCGCCCTACATCTGTTAAGGAACTGCAGGCCTTCTTGGGGAAAATAGCATACTATGACAAGTTTTTACCATCTGCGGCTTCGGTGGCTCAGCCGTTGCGTCGCCTGTTGCATAAAAACGTGCCTTTTCACTGGTCCGCGTCATGCGATGCGGCTTTCCAGAAATTAAAGACTATGCTGAAACAGGCCCCGTGCCTGGCTACTTATCGACCTGGCCAACATCTTGTTCTTGCCACAGACACCTCTCAATACGGGGTCGGTGCAGTCCTTGCGCACCGTTTTTCTGACGGTTCGGAACAACCCATTCCTTATGCCTGCAAAGCGCTCACGGATGCCCAACAAAAGTATTCTCGGATTGAAAAAGAAGCTTTGGCCATTATTTATGCTCTTCATAAGTTTTGTGTTTTTCTCTATGGCTCAAAATTTCATCTTGTTACGCATCACAAACCACTTGTTTCCTTGTTTCATCCATAAACGTCACTTCCCGACAAGGCTGCACACCGCCTCCAGCGTTGGGCTCTTTACTTGTCTCGTTTCAATTATGAGATTCATTTCCGGCCAACGGCTCAACATACAAATGCTGATGCTCTGTCTCACCTTCCCATGGGTCCTGATCTGGCATTCGATAGGGACTAACTTTTGTGTTTCCACCTGAATATTGCCGAGCAGCGGGTTGTGGATGGGTTCCCCATCACTGGGGACAGGCTGACGGCTGCTACGGGTTCTGACCCTACCCTCTACCGGGATTTACGCTGTATTCAGAAGGGTTGGCCAGATCGCCTGTCCGCTAAGACTTCTGATCCGTTGCGGAATTATTACACTTTGCGCTACCGCCTCATGGCTAGGGATGGTGTTAACCTCCTCTCCACTGACAATGCTTCGCCGCGTTTTGGTAACTGCATCTTTGCGTGCTTCGGTCTTGCGCCTCCTTCACCAAGGGTACCGGGGTGTGTCTCGCACAAAATCTCTGGCACGCCGTCATGTGTACTGGCCTGGCATCGACTCTGAAATAGCACGCACGGTCGCTGCCTGCGGCCCTTGTACGCCACAGGCCGCTGCCCAGAAGTCATCTTTGTGACCGTGGCCTTCACCTGAGAAGCCCTGGGAGCGCATTCATGCTGACTTTGCGGGACCCTTTTCAGGTACTTATTGGCTCCTCGTAATTGACGCCTACTCTAACTTTCCTTTCATTGTCCGTCGCACGTCGCCTACCACCGCGGCAACCATCAGTGCTCTCGCCCGCATTTTTTCTTTGGAAGGCCTCCCCTCTTGTTACTGATAATGGTCCGCAATTAGCCTCTTCCGAATTTGCGGATTTTTGTGCTCGTCACGGCGTTATGCATGTCACAGCCCCGCCGTTCCATCCATAATCCGACGGTGAGGCTGAACGACTGGTCCATGCATTTAAGGCTCAGATGCGGAAACTTCTGACTTCTTCTGCTGCTGTTGATGCGCTTCTCCAGTCTCTGGCGTCTTACCGTTTCACCCCCATGGGCGACCACAGCCCGGCTGAGCTCTTACATGGCCGACAGCCCCGCACGCTACTTCATCTTCTGCGGCCTTCCACCTCACGGCCGCGGGTCACTTGGCCGGTTCACCGCCGACTTCGTCTGGGTACGGGGATATGGCAGGCGACAAAAATGGAGCCCGGCCCCCTTCTTAAGACACCGTGGCAGACGCCTGTATGAAATCCAGACGGACACGGGTGTTGCAGTGCGTCATTCGGACCAGCTTCGGCCTCGTGTGCCAGCAACGCCTGTTCCGAATGCTGCTACACCACTTTCGGCCCTACCTGACACTCGGGATCTTGGCATCTCTCAATACTCACAATGCAGCCCTCTCACCATCATCGCGATGCCAGCAAAAGAACGGACGCCACCAGAAGACATGTCCATGCAGGAACCGGAAGACCATCGTCTGTCAGAGCAAATCTACTCGCCTCCTCCTCCAACGGACGCCGACACATCGCCCGTGTCTCCTGTGATATCAACTGGACTTGCCGCAATGGGCAGATTCGTGCAGGGGGCCCCAGCAGATTCGACTCCTACGTCTCCTGTCATCTCGACCCGTTATCATCGGGGACACTTCCAGCCATATGGGAAGCCTCCTCCTCGAGACTTTACGGCAAGTCAAACAACGCATATGGACATTAGCCATCTTCAGGACATGCAACAATTTCAAAGGGGGGAAAAGTGTTGTGACTCGCCGATCATTCAAAGCGCCGCCGCGCAATTATGCACGTCCTCTACGTGCGGCGCTGCCTGCCAGCCATGCAGCAGCTGCGCCACCTAAGCGGCCAGCCGAGCAGCGGCCGCTAGACTGGGGCTCAGGGCTCATTCGAATGCTAATGTGTACACAAGTCTTGCTTGTCAACTTACTCTGTGACTTATATGTGTTGTGTCACTCTGGAATATATTTGTGTTATAACACTTAAAAACTTTGTTTCCAGAGAAGACAAAATTTTGTTAGAATTAGTTGTCACACGCGTGTTGCATGCATCATGTTTTAAACAGAAATTTAGGAATGTTGTTTTTTTGGTGTTTGTCAGTTGTATATTCCCCTCAAACCATTTATTTAGCTATGCTGTTGTTTCATTTACAGCTTGTTTATATGCAGGAGAAAGAGGATTCGCCCAAGAATATATCTGCAAGGGACTCCCTGTTTGTATTGATTTTTTAATTTCTGCATCTGAAAAATGTATCTTTTCTTTAGTTCATGTTTTATTTGTATTTTCTGTTTCCTGTTCCTCAAGTATAATGTGAATAATTTTAGTACAGCTCCTCTGATGCCATACATTTTGAGTCTGTCTAACAGTATGTTGTGATCCAGTATGTCAAAAACTTTATGTAAGTCTAAAAAAATGCCAGTGTCACAGTTTTTGTCCATTATTTGGAGGGCATTGTGTATAAGATAATAGGTGACAGTAGTTGTTGTATTATTTTTCCTGAATCTGTGCTGAGTATCAGCGAGAATTTTGTTTTTCTCAAAAAAATTCATTAAACTGTTACACATTAGTTTTTCTATGATTCCACTAAAGCCTGACAATAAGGCAGCTGGTCTCAAGTTTTCTGTACTTGACTACTCTCCTTTCTTATGAATAGGGACCACTTTAGCAATTTTTTAAACAGTTTCGAAATGTTCTAGTCAGGGAAGATGAATTGACTATATCTGCAAGAGGCAGTGAAATGTTTGTAATACATTACTTTATTATGCAATCAGGAATACCACATTTATTGGCTGCGTCAACTTACAATCATATTACTTCTCAATCTCATCAAGACCTGAGGGTAGGGTACAACTCAGGCTGTCACTGTTACATTCATTCAACAAAATAGTACATATGATAATGAGTAAATACTGGAGTAAACAAATCAGTCTTTTTGTGAATATTGCTCTCAGTGACAGGTCAAGTTAGTTGCTGTTCATAAGCAGCTGAAGTTGTCCTGATTGCTAAGTGATTGTAAACTGCTGTGAGTGGGTTTCCTGGACAAACTACCAAGAAGATACCATAAGTACCTGAAGTACTATCTTCTCCCTTAAGTGCTGTCTCATTTCCAGGAGATACATTACCCATCACTACTCGTGTATCGCAGATGGTACCTTGTACCACTACTAGTCATTTCCTTTCCTGTTCCACTCAAAGGCAGAGTGAAGGAAATACTGTCTACATGCCTCTGCATGAGCCCTAATTTCTCTTATCTTGTTGGTCTTTGTGTGAAATGTACATTGACAGCAGCAGAATGATTCTGCATTAAATTTCAAATGCTGGTTCTCGGGATTTTCTCAACACTGCTTTGTGGAAAGAGCATCATCTTAGCGAGAGAGATTTCCATTTGAGACCATCTAGCATCTCTGTAGTACTTGCGTGTTTATTGAACCTACCATTAACAAATTTACCAGCATGCCTCTGATTTGTTTCAGTGTCTTCCTGTAATTTGAGTTGGTGGGGATCCAAAACACTCTAGCAGTACTCAAGAATGGGTCACACTAGTGTTCTGTATGAGGTCTCCTGTATAGATAAGCTACACTTTCCTGAAATTCTGCCAATAAACTGATATGAACTGTTTGCATTCCCCTCTACTATCTTTACATGCTCGTTCAGTTTCACATCCCTTTGCAACATTACATTTACATATTTCATTGACGTGACTGT
The DNA here is from genome assembly GCF_023864275.1 of Schistocerca cancellata. Taxonomy (NCBI): domain Eukaryota; kingdom Metazoa; phylum Arthropoda; class Insecta; order Orthoptera; family Acrididae; genus Schistocerca; species Schistocerca cancellata. Next base: position 96,475,511 of record NC_064635.1, on the reverse strand, counting down.
GTTGAGCAACACACAACTAGTGCTGTATTCATATGCATAAATTTACATTTTCCTGTATTTAGAGCAAACTGCCATTCATGAAACCAGATAGAAATTTTGTCTAAGTCATCTCCCATCCTCATACAGTCACTTCACAACAATACCTTTTCATGCACCAGTATCATCAACTAACAACTGAAAATTGCTGCTCATTTAAGCCTAGTTTACATGACGACACTGCCTTGCACCACTCGTTGCACGAAACGAGTTGCATGCAAATGGTTTCGTATATATCTGTAGATACACTGCCATCTGTGTACACTTCAGTTTTGTCATTTGTAAGTGCCATATATTCTTGGCTAAAATGAAAGTTTTGGCAGCTGCACGAGTTGTGGTGGAGTTAATGCTTCTTTGCATGAAATCGCTGCATAAGAAGAAAGATAAAAAAAATTAAGAAACGTGTTTGGGGTTGCGAGTGGATGAAGAAAAGACATCAGCTTCGTTGCTCTGCAACATTTCTAAAAGAAATTGTAGTGGAAGACCCAAGAAGTTATTTTAACCACCTTCAAATGACACCAGATCAGTTCACTTATCTTTTAAAAACAGTGATCAATGCATTAAGGAAAAAAGGTACTATAATACGTGAAGCATTGTCACCAGAGCTAAAGTTACAAATTACATTGCATTTCCTGGCAAGTGGAGATTCATATTATTCATTACAATACCTGTATCATGTTCCTAAGTCCACAATTGCCAAATTTGTTCCAAATGTTTGAGATGCCATCTAATGTGAGTTGCAGAATACATGAAGTTGAAGCATAACTCTGTTTAATTATTTTTCAATATTATTATTATTAAAGATCAAAATACGGTGGTCTAGCGGTTCTGGCGCTGCAGTCCGGAACCGCGGGACTGCTACGGTCGCAGGTTCGAATCCTGCCTCGGGCATGGGTGTGTGTGATGTCCTTAGGTTAGTTAGGTTTAAGTAGTTCTAAGTTCTAGGGGACTTATGACCTAAGATGTTGAGTCCCATAGTGCTCAGAGCCATTTGAACCATTTTAGATCAAAATAATACATTTGCAGGAAGACCACACCATTACAATTTAACTTAATTCATTGTGGCATCATAGTATAAGTGGATTGTTTCTAACTGTGACAGCCCTTCTTCCCTACCTAGTATTTCCTCAGCAGCAACTAACTGTTCTGAATGGACCTTTTTTTTTTTTTTTTTTTTTTTTTTTTTTTTTTTTTTTTTTTTTTTTTTTTGCCGTTTGGCCAAGAAAAGCTTTCGCTTATAGGTAATTAGGGACTGGATTCCCTTCATCTTCTGGCAATTTCTGCATTTGCTTCATAATGCTCTTGCAAAAACTGACAATTTCATCTTCCTCATCAGGCTGATTTGTAATTGACCTTAGTGCATCGACAGCATTTTCGAGATGCTGGAAAGGATCTTCTACATGTCTTTCCTTTGTGTTGTCTTTTGATGCTGACTGCAAGCTACTATTGTAAGGTTGAACACTCACATGGTCATTGACTTTGTCCAAGCTTGATATGGGTGGAGACTGTGGTTCATTTATTAGTGTGTCTTCCAATGCATACAGATTTTCATCTTCTTCATTTTATGTATTATCATCCTGGATGGGAGAGAATGAGATCGTTATAACCAGACTTGTGATACAGCTGATCATGATTTAGTATCATTCTAATGAACTACAATACTTTACTATTTTACAGGTACCCCAGACTGAAAATGAATGGAGGTACATAATGAAAAACTTTGAGGTTACATGGAATTTCCCATGTTTTGGTGCAGTAGATGGGAAACATGTAATGATTAAATGTCCACCAAAAACTGTTTCTCAATTCCACAATTATAAGGGAACCGTCAGCATTGTTCTTTTTGCTGTTGTAGACAGTAACTACTGTTTTACGTATGTTAATATAGGCGAAGGAGGGAGGGCATCTGATGGTGGCATTTTTGCAAGCTGCACATTAAAATTGGCAATAGAATGCAGAACTCTCATATTTGATGAAGCCTTTCTCGAAACATGGCCCACTCAGTGTAAAAGAAAAAATACTCAATTACAGACTTTCGAGAGCTCAATGTGTTGTAGAAAATGCGTTCGGGATTCTCGTGCTGAAATTTCGCCTTTTTGAAAAACCGATACCACTCCACCTACAAACACTGGACAAAATTGTCAGGGCTACTTGTGTTATCCACAACTGGCAGAGAAAAACAGCTCCCCAACAGTATGTACAGCCCCAGTAGATAGATCAGGAGAATGTGAAAAGTGCAATTTATCAGCCAGGGACATGGAAGAGTATAAATGCTCAGGGGCTGATAAACACAAAGCTACAAGCCGGCAACAATAATTATTCAAAACAGGCTGCATTAAGAACAACATGGTTTGCAGACTACTTTGTTACAGATGGTGCTGTACCATGACAAACTTTAAGAGTATGAAAATATGTAGTAGTACTACAAACTGTGAATGTTAAGCATTGATGACTTTTTAAATAAATTAATATTGAGTAAATAATCTGACTTGCCAGATTTGTGTATCCCTTTCTCCTGTACACAATTTTCCTTAAAAATGAATCAACTATCTCAAACCATGGGAATTTCGTCTTGTAGATGTGGGCTTTTCCACAGCCAGATGTTTTGCTTGCCTGCATTTTTCTTAGTTAATTGGTATATGTACTCCGAATTGAATGTATTTTGCCCTGCAGCTCAGACGTCATCAGTCGTTCAGTGTTTAGATCTCGTAGTGCAGCAACACGTCACTGCTTGTTTTTGTAGACAGCATGATTAAAATCCCACAATCACTTATGCGTAGCGCAGATGTCCAAAAAGCGAAGAATTTCTTCCATTCCCCACTTCATATTTCTGTTTGTTTACACTGTACTGACACACCTAACCTTAAATCACATGCAACTAGTGTCACCAAAGTTGGAGCGAGCCGAAACTGCTTAGTTTCACAATCTAGTTGCGCAAACGCGATCCCCGCGTGCACAGTGGTCAGGTAGCGCCGTTGCATGCAACCTAGTGTCGTCGTGTAAACTAAGATTTATGGGATTAGGGAACCGGATTTGTCCTATCGCACCTCCCTGGTGCAGTCCTGATGACACCCTCGTCTCTGACGAACTCTTGCCAGAGGACAACATACTAGGTTCTATTACTTAAGAAGTCTTTGAGCTACTCATATAGCCTGTACAGGTACCACTAAAATTTCTGGTTACTATGCCACGTAAAACAAGTCTGAAGTGCTGTTTCCCATTGAAACTGAGTCTCTGTGACAAACTTCATCCATTGGGAAGCCTGTGTGTCAAGGGGAAGCATGTGCAATAAGACAAAATTCTTTTAATCATTGGCAGTTCAAATGTACCATGAACAGTGCTACAACATAGCAAAGAGTTTGGGCAAACTCTTTGCCTTTACATATGTCTGCTTGTGTCTGTATATGTGTGGATGGATATGTGTGTGTGTGTGTGTGTGTGTGTGTGTGTGTGTGTGTATGCGTGTGTGTTTGTTAGTGTCTCTATCAACATACCAATGCTTTCGTTTGATAAGTTAAATCATCTTCGTTTTTAGCCCACGTGGAATGTTTCCCTAAGATTTTAAGCAGCTGAAGGCCCACAATTTATTTTCCAAAATTCTAAAATACCATAAACCTTTAAGGGCAGAGGCCACAATGTTTAAGCATGAAAGGTAATTTTAAGAATAAGGTTCCAAGTGGAAAGAACACAATAACCCCTGAGCAAATATCCACTTGCCGGAATTCAAACTTACTTATATGTGGCTGAAGGCCTTCAATTTACATAAAGCACAGTAAAACCAAGAATTTTTTAAATCATTGGCTGTGATAGGTTATAACAAACAATTAAACACCGGTCAGAAAGACAATAAAGACAATGGCACTCAGAAGCCTCCAGGGGGCTGGTTTGCCCTTTTTCACTTAGTTGAGACAGGTGGTGAGCCCAACTACATTTGATCCGACTGAACCCAACCAAGGGACAGTCATGGACTGACCGACGAAACGACTTGTTTGCCACCAATCAGAACATGAGAACTCAAACACAAAATGTTATGGACGTAATTATTCACAATCAAATATGTACATTAATTAAGCTGTCAAAACTACACACCATGTTGGACAGCGACAACAGGTGAGGAGAGGACACTGCCTGAAATTACGTTACTGGCCAGGGCAGGTAACCAGAACACCAACGGCCACAAGGCAGAAAATTCCGCTGGTGCACTTGAATTGTAGTCAATCAATATAGTTAATTCAACCGCATGGTAGCTAAATTTCAGAAATGCAAACACTCGGTGTTGCTCACAGGAAAACCTCCCCAACACCGAACCACTGAAATGAACCAAACAACATGAATGGACGTGGCTTGGGTACTTAAAACTACATTCAACTTTGATGTCCTGGGTCAGTGAGCGATGAAGCTCCTAGTGATCGGACAGCTCCACACACGTTCCGACACTGCACAGCGACTGCCAGCAGACCCAGCCGCGTGGAGATATTGCACTGCACTGCGTGGAGATATTGGTCCACACCAACTGACCGACTCCTCTCAGAATGCTGACAACATCTAAAATAGTCATCAGTGGAAATAATGCCAACTTCACACACAACCTGACAAACACTTGTAAAATCGAGGACAAAGTTGAGGACGGACAATCGCATTTTAAATGCTGTACACCGAAGGAGCGTCTACAAATAAAACATTTCATTAGTACGTTAGAGCTTCCAGCCGTTACATGGTGGCGAAGTGGTTAAGAGCAAGACTAAGACTACAATGGTCTCGGGTGCAAGCTTGATCAGTACCACGATTTTCATGTGCCACTATACACTTATTTCACCTCGTGCAGTGTTTGTTGATGTGAAAAATGCCGAGTTGCACTGTGGTCCGAAAGCCTCGTTAAACTGTAGGTTCCACTATTAACTAGTAAGGTAAGTCAACTCAAAGGTCGGAGGATAGCAACGGCATACCACCTCCAACAAGACCGCGCCTATTAAAGCACTGTGGTGTCCAAACCAAACTTCCGACTGATGATTCCTTTACTTTGCTATGGGTTTCAAAGCTAATGATCTCTGGGATGTTAACATTTTTGTGTTTTCATGTAGTAATTTTGATACCAGTAAACGTAAGTAACCGGCCGAGCACTATCACCGTTCGATTTGTCAAGGTGGTAAACGACGATGCTGTCGAACCCAGTTACAATCTTGGTCATGGCTATGTTTCAGTCGAATGCCTCTATGTGCTGGTCCTACCACAGCTGAGAATTGGCAACATCGTCACAAACATTTGGCAACACTGTGACAGTGCAATCACTTCCGTGTATGGTACTGAACTGACTTGCTAAATTCACTTCATATTCCCTTTCCATTTGAATGATTCGGGCTATATAATCCTCACGTAAACTAAGACGCTGAGAATGAAAATTCAATTTTTTTGGCTGAAGAAATTCTATTCTTCACATAAGTGACAAATTTTATTATCTTTCACGATGCATTATGAGGCTGAGCGACTAATACCATGATGAGTGAAGGGTGTTGGCAGTTGTGTGTCCGTAGCCCCATGGTACCGCCCGTGTCTCGTGTCGCAGTTATAACCGTGGTAGGGGTCAGCATGTGCAAGCTCTTTTTCTGATTTATTTAATGGAGCTGCTAATTTACAGAAAAAATTCTGTTAGGTTGATAATCATTTTGAATATTTAGCAGTACTGTACCCATTGGTCTTAAACTCGTTTTCAACCAATGATACCTACAGCTACAGGAACACTACTTGCATACTGTGGTGTCACCGCCAGACACCACACTTGCTAGGTGCTAGCATTTAAATCGGCCGCGGTCCATTAGTATATGTCGGACCCGCGTGTCGCCACTGTCAGTGATAGCAGACCGAGCCCCACCACACGGCAGGTCTAGAGAGACGTCCTGGCACTCGCCCCAGTTGTACAGACGACTTTGCCAGAAGGGGATCACTGACAATTACGCTCTCATTAGCCGAGACGATAGTTAGCATAGCCTTCAGCTACGTCATTTGCTACGACCTAGCAAGGCGCCATTATCCTTTGTTATTATTGCTATTATACTTCTGTATCATCAAGAGCGATGTTCTACAAATGTGGATTAAAGTTAAGTATTACAAGATTTTCGTACTTTATTGCAATTCTCAAGACATTGTCCTGTTCCAGACCTCACGCCAATCTGCGTGTATTTAAACGCGTGCATTTCAGCCTCCTCTAGACATACAGCACATACCTCTTAGACAAAATACTAATGCAGTGCTATCAGACGAAAAGATCAACCTGACACAAACTGTGAGAAGTTTGTTTTACAACTTTCGTACCGGGATAAAGAGCTCTTCCTATTTGAGATGTCTGCGAACGTTGCTGCATAAGGCGATTTAAGAAGAAATTTAATTCCTTCAGCTACGACAATGTTTAAACAAATCGTCTTAACGGCGCTAAATCGTGGTTTGTGAATCGTTTACCGACCGTCCTCTGCCGCATTTCGCTGGTTGGAAGGCAAAAAGCTTACTGACAAATTACACAGAAGGAAAAGGGGGACGAAACGTCTCCCACTGGAAGATTTTGTTGTTTTATTTAAATGATTACAAAATCAGGTAAAACGAACAGTGAGGTTGTCAGTATAAGCACATTACTGTTGTCAGTATGATGTTGTACTGCCCAGGGCCTGTAATGAGAAACGGTCCGTTTAGCGCAGGCATACTGTATACAGAAGTAGAAGAGAGAGCACCACTAAAGTCTACAATCCGTATGCATTGCACACACACAGAAATTACTGTTACAGTGTACTTATGGAGCCCAATGAGTGAACGGCCTATTTCCCGGTAAGACAGAGCAATTCCAAACACTCTTCCCTACATTAGGTTACTTAAACTGGCGTCACTCTGACCTAGAATTCATGGTCAGCGACTACGTGTAAGGTCAATGAGTCGGATGTGGGTCTTGCAACTGTGAAATACTTCCCTACATTATAGAAGCGAATAATAAATTTGAACTAATATTGCGAAAAGTTTGAACTTGCATAGCTTATGTAAATCTTTCTGTTTACTGCAAAGGAAAACAATTGATTTTCTAAAACATTCTCTGTCATACACAACTTGAAACAGGTCACGTCGACCAAATCATATGGAAAAACTGACAGCGACGTATATCGGAAAGCAGTAAGATCCCTTCGCTTTTGGTTTGGCTGTATTCGACTGCCATTTCTAGGCGAAAGTAAATGAAGAAAGGCAGCGCGTTTTTGTTATCAAGTAACGTCTTCATCAGTTACTTTAGTTTTAATGTAATCTACTAGTAATTGCAGATGTTTGATATTAACATGAAAAGGATTCCGTAGACAGGGAAAGAACCTGTTCTTCGGCAACTGCTTCTATAATCACCAAAAGGCATTAAATGATCTTCAAGCAAATGTGTTAAATCAGCGTATGAAGAAAATGATAGTAATAATGACGGTAAAAATCGAATTTTCCCGTAATTCCACACTTCACAGTTGATTTTCTCAAAGTAAGAAACTTGCTGAATTAGTGAAAATTTCAAATTGGCTTCACATCGAGGCTATGATACATAGAAGAGTCTTTACATCCTGCTCACATGAGAATAGCATAATATCCGCGTCAGAAGCTTGCTTCTACTTAACCATTTAATAGACTCGCATTTTTTCCACCGTGACTAATGTTGTAAGCTAAGCACACTCCTTGGGCTGGGAAATGTGGCCACAATGGCCTGGTGGAACGAACTATCACAGGTGCAACGCGTGGGTTCAGACTTTTACTTTTGAGACGCACAAACAGATTTACTTTACCTATGGTAACCTCAAGAGAAAGACGATATAATCCAGAATCCGCATAAAACATCACGTTCCTTCATTACCAACTGGGCAGATGCTGTTTACGTTGGGAAATGACATAGGTGGATGTCATGATAAACAGAAATACTGTCGCCACTAAACTTACTTAAATTAGAAAATTTTATTTTGTTTCATGAACCGATAGCCATTTAAAGGAACAGGGCTCTTATTTTATCTGTACTTGATTGAAATAGAGACGGGGAAACATTTGGTGCTGTTCTGTGACTCGAATTCGTATCTCCTCTTTTGAGGATCTGAATATCTCGGAACAGTATAATTCAATAATTTCGTTCCTTTTCACAACACTGCAGTCTTCTCTAGGTCTCCTCCAAATGCAGGTATGTGGGTCCGAATCCTGATCCAGTACAAAAATATTCATAATTTCATTTTCACGTGCAAACCAGTCTGCTATTGAAAATTAATGTGCATTTTTAATGTCTGTTCATGTGTTGTCAACAATCGCAATAGGCGTCGTTATTTCTGGTCAATCAAGCACACATCTTACTGTTGATGACTAAACAATTAATACTTAAGCTATATTCGTGGATGATAAAGAAGGTCGTTAGGTGTGCGGCTCGATTGTCGCTCAGGCACAAAAATTTGTATCCTTATTTTAGATTCAAACACCTAGCAGCTGGTAAGAAAAACCGATACGTAACATTTCAATTTACCTAATTAACAATCCGATTATGAGCTGGGTTCGTATCTCCATCACAGAACTTCTCATCATGCACTTCATCTTAAAAAGCATGCACACTTTGTTACTTCTGAATGGAAGTATATTAGACATCTTTCGTGGTTAGTTAACAGGGACGAATGGAGTCCCGGTTTATTACAAAAACTGTCGTCTTTTATTTTCAAGCTTAGATTTGGTTACTGATATTGGCGAAAATTTCGGTAATTCCTGACTCTTCATGGCTAGTCAGCAATATGATATGATTAAATTAGATTGAATCTGATTAGATTAATACTTGTTCCATAGATCATGAATATGACATTTCGTAATGATGTGGAACGTGTCATTATAATGAAAGGTTTCTTTACATACCATGTTTAATTTTCTTTACAACTACTTTTTACTCTCTCTCTCTCATTCCTTTTTATATTTATGTCTCTCTCTCTCTCTCTCTTGTCACACACAACCACACACACACACATTCTTTTTTTAATTTTATTTGTTTGTTGTGCTCGACTATCAGCCAGGCACGAAAATGACAATGAATGAATTTCTTAGTTTTGAGTACACCTATGAAAGGAATATAGAAACAATTATGAGAGTTACTGATTTATGATGCTTAATTTGCAGTCAGTTCTGAGTATTATTAGTAACTCTACTCCAGTCCCTAAAACTAGTTACAGATATGCGAATCAGATGCATTACGTATTTCCAGCCCGTGGCAGCCGCATCTTTGAGACGCCAGCTATGGTCACTTCCCAGCCCGCTGTAGGCACACATCTGTTCGTCCTCTTCCTGTTGGTACTGTAACTGAGATTTGGCAACCAGGCTAGGTATGTTTGGCAACTCTGTGATCGACGAGTTATTTCCTGGTGTGCACGGAATTAAGCCTCAAAGTTCACTTGAGTTTTCCAGTCATTTCCATTGAATAATCGGAGGTATTATTGCTTGAGGTGTAACAAAACATTGTAAATTTACGATTTTCAGTCCGCGAAAGTCATAGTACTCTGAAATCGAAACTAATCTCGTCCTTTATATAGGGGTTTACGAGTTCTAGCCACTACTGGCCTCGTAAGAGGTAGTGAAGGAATATATTTCTTCGCTAACTCTGTGGTAATGTACTGACTTGTGGAAAACCATCTGTTATGCTTCCCGGTTCTAGCCTCACTTACTGTGAAGTTTTTATCCCTCCTGTGAAAGATCTACAAGCAGTCAGATCAAACATCGATAAGGAAATCGTAAGAAAGTACTTTCGGCTCATAGTGCAATGGTGAAAAACATACAGGTAACGCCTCATTCCGCTACTGAGAAGGAAATTTTGGGTTTCCAGGATTACATAACTTTGTTAATGAAATGCCACAGTGCGCAAATTTCGTAAGGTTTCTTTTAGTGTTGTTAAAACAGTAGTAAATCTGAGAGACAAATAATTCATCAACGATATATGCGAATTCTCTGATGTTATCTATAACCGTCTGACAATACACATGCAGTTTATTGATTACATGCATGTAGAAAACTTGTTCTGAGTTAAGGCTGTCAAACAAGGTTTGAAGAACAATAAAATGCTACTACCACACTACAGCTAATGCAGGAAATACTTTCTGACGTATTTTGGCACGTTGCGCTCGCTTCATACTTAATACAAAAGTTTGGAGTTGCATCTGCTGCCTGGCCGTCTATTAAACCTGAAAAGAAAAAAATGTCGCAGAAGTTAGCCCTTTATCCACATGCGGCTATTTTGGGTTTAGAAGTGAAGGGAATTATGTTCAAAGTTCCATTAGATAGATCACTTCAGCAGACAGCAGAATTGCGTTTTAAGAAATGCGGCAGTGAATAAATTTGAACTCGCGACACTTACCATGACGCCACCAGCTGACACATAGCAACAGTAGTTCCCGAAGTCAACAACAATTCATCCAGAACTTCTGCATTCCTCAGTGCTCTGAGATAATGCATATGGACGGAGTTAGACTTCTGAGAGACAGACAGTTACACCTTTTCTCTTGCACTGCACGACGTTATCGACAAAGAAATAGCGTAATAGAGTAGCTCGAGTGGAAAGGAACACTTCCCATTTACATTTCTGCATTCTACAGTGTTGGCAGTTCTGTGTAGGTGGCAATTACATGACTTTATTCGGCGATCACAAGATAGAGTCGAATGTATGCACTGGGTAGCCGAGGCAGCTGGTTCATTGGCGATTTGGTCAACGAAGTAAATGAATGTACTGAACATGCTGCAAACCACTACAGGGAGCCTGTGTGTCAGAATTCTCATCCAGTGTGGCGCAACGGCGTTACGATAGAAAAATGAGTCACCGAGAAGAGGATTTGGTGGTCTGTCGGATTGATGATAGGTTGATAAACGTATGGTCTGGGATTGATTCCAAGTTACGCCGATGATTTTGGACAGGCTCCGCTAAGTGATGAAGGTATAATGGCATTGTGGTCTGAAATTCACATAAAACAAGATAATCCTTCTCTGCCAAGTAGACGTTAGGTTCAAAATGGTTCAAATAGCTCTGAGCACTATAGGACATAACATCTATGGTCATCAGTCCCCTAGAACTTAGAACTACTTAAACCTAAGTAACCTAAGGACATCACACAACACCCAGTCATCACGAGGCAGAGAAAATCCCTGACCCCGCCGGGAATCGAACCCGGGAACCCGGGTAGACGTCATGTTGAACCACAATAGAGCCAGGAGTGGTGACATGTAGAAACTCACGTCAGCCTGGCCGAGATGGGGGAATACGGTGTGGTCGTAAGGCCTCAGTACTATCGCGCCATGCCGTTGTGTGGCGCGAAGGAGGCGTCAGCCACTGGCGTTGGTGATGCGGGAGTTCCATTGCGTGTTTTTGGCGTTAAGGTCGCCCGGAATTAAAATCTTCCCCTCGCAACGCCAGTAGAGCATCGAAGTCAGCCTCCTGGAGCAGTCCCCTCGGCGGCGTGTAGGCCGCAACGAAGGTGATGACCCCTGCCGTAGTGGTAACAGCCACCGCAGTGGCTTCCACAGCGGTGAGGGGCGGAAGCTGCACTTCGTGGTGTTTCAGGGAAGCCTCGATGTAAACGACAGTCCCTCCGCCATGGGTCAACCTGGCCACCTTGACATGTATCCCAGCCTTGAGGAAGGTATCGCATACGAGGCAAATATCGATTGCCCCCTTGCAATGGGAACAAGCTATTCGCGTTAAAAGCGCAGACGGTGAGGCCACGGATATGGTGATTATCCACGATGGGGTTGAGGAACGACGCCTACCTGGAGGGCCGCCGTGACCGCGGTGACGAGCACCGGGATTTGCTCCAGAAGCTGGCTCAACGACCGCAGAAGTGATCGGAGCTCAGCTGCTTCTGAAGCAGTGGAGGCGGCGGGGGCCACTGGGGCGGCCTCCGCCACAGGGGCGGCTGACGGGGGCCACTCTGTAGGTGTCGACTGCCGTGGAGCGACAGTTTCGGGCCGCAACTGCGGCGCAGCGCGAGCTGCTTGCCGCTGCCGCGGCGGACTGTCGGTGGCAGTCTGTTGCGCAGCGGCGAGGGTGGCACGCCCCGGGCGCCGGCTACGCCTGAGCGGACGGGCAACCCGCGCGTCAGGCGCGGCCGCGGGTATAGCCGCCCTCTCGGGCGAAGCCGTGGACGGCGCAGTCGGCTGCTGTCTCTCTCCGACGGGTTGGCCAGAGCGCTCGGAGGGGGCAGGTAACCCGCTCTCGGTGGCGGCAGCGAAGCTGGTGGAAGAGTGCACCTTACGAGAAGGAGCACCCTTGTCTCGCTGCTAGTTCCGGCCCCTGCCGAAAGCCGAACAGCATCTATAACAGGGCACATCCGGTCCGCCAAAGTTGCAGCAAGTCGGCTTGTCCCCGCGGGCAAGGCCGCAAGATTTGCTCTCGTGCTGCCCCGCGGACTTGACGCAGCGGGGAGGCATGGAGCAGTATCTGGAGACGTGGTCCAGCCGCTGGCAGGAAAAACACGGAGCCCTTTTGCCTTTGGCCCGGAGTGATCGACCTCAACCTTGACGCGGCCGACCAACTGCAGCTGGAAAGCCTTCCGACTTTCCAGGTTGTCGACTAGGGCAACCATGTACAGCGGCATGTTGTGGTGGGTACTAGGGGACTTCATGAAGGCTGTGGACCCGACGCCGAAGCCCATATCGTCCAGTTCCTCACGGAGGCAGTCCGCGCCAAACTTGAGGTGAAGGTTGCATGGGGGCTTATTTAAAATATTAATGAAAATATTTTTAGTGGCTGTATGTCCGATTACGCAAGTCTCGTAAACGGCTGGCCCTGACTAGTATTATTATGCAATCTGACTGCTTAGAATGACAACAAAGAATGTAAGAAAATTTCTGTTAACACAATTAACTAATTAAGTCCCCAGCAACTATAAAACCTACGAAACCAAAAAAGCACAAGTGTAGCTGTTCTGTATGTGGTAGTATGACTCAACGCACATCTGGCACGGTTCTTCTTCAACAAGACAAGAATTTTTTTATACCAATTATACTGACGTGATAAAGGAAAATTAGAAATACTACAATTGCGCAAGAAAATCAGAATTACACTCTAATACAAGGACACACGCCAGATGCTTTGTTGACTGAACCTGTAATGAAGCATTATTCAGGACACACAAATAATAAAAAAATAAAGAACAGTAGTTAGTTACCTTAATTTATATTGACGAAAAGCACTCAGATCATTACAATATCTCCATTGGAACAAAATCTGCTATCTCTCCCATCAAACCACTGCATAACATGGAACAACACTCACTACTAACCCATCTCATTCCAACTTCAGATACAAGCAGTGTCCACCACAACTGCTCGGCAAGAACTGCCTGCCGCTACCTCTCAATAAGCACTGCCAGTGGAGGCGGCGGAACAATACTCTCTGGCGCGATGGCTCAGTGTAGCCACCTTTCATATGCCCTTCCTCCACGGACTAGAATTTGATGGTATTTTTGCCAGCATTGGTGGTGAAAATACCACCAAATTCGTCAAAAAAAATACAGACAAAAATAAAAGATAATATTAATACGTAAATATCATATAACTAGATAAAATTTTGGCTTTGCACTGACCTTACAATAGCCTAATATATAAAATACAGTAAGGAATACAAATTCTTTCATACATGTGACTTTACATAATAGTTTACAGAAATATCATGTGGTTAAACAATTCAATCGATACCGTCAGCAATGACGAATATGAGCAGGTAAGAGTCTTATAACTTTTCACAAACAGTAATACACAAAAAATTAGTTTATACAAATATTCACAACAAGTAGTTGACAGTTCCAGCAGTAGCACCCAGCACTGTTGAATGGGTGCTGCAGCAACAAGTGACATCATCTCAGTAGAAGCAGTTCATCAGTGGCACCCAGCAATGTCGAGTAGGTGCAGACTCCAACAGGTGATATCATTTCAGTAGAAGCAGTCCGTCAATGGCACCCAGCAATGTTGAGTAGGTGCAGACACAATCAAGTGACATTATGTCAGTAGAAGCAGTTCCATCAGTGGCACCCAGTAATGTTGAACAGGTGCAGACAGCAACAAGTGACATCATTTCAGTAGAAGCAGTCCATCAGTGGCACCCAGCAATGTTGAGCAGGTGCAGACACCAAGAAGTGACTTCATTTCAGTAGAAGCAGTCCATCAGTGGCACCCAGTAATGTTGAACAGGTGCAGACACCAACAAGTGACATCATCTCAGTAGAAGCAGTCCATCAGTGGCACCCAGCAATGTCGAGTAGGTGCAGACTCCAACAGGTGATATCATTTCAGTAGAAGCAGTCCATCAATGGCACCCAGCAATGTTGAGTAGGTGCAGACACCATCAAGTGACATTATGTCAGTAGAAGCAGTTCCATCAGTGGCACCCAGTAATGTGGAACAGGTGCAGACTCCAACAGGTGACATCATTTCAGTAGAAGCAGTCCACCAGTGGCACCCAGTAATGTTGAGTAGGTGCAGACTCCAACAAATGACATTAAACAACTATCACTGATCACACTGTTCCTCAGCACAAATTAAACATGTCCTAGTGGCACCAATCATGTAGAAAAAGTACAAGTAACAGTCCATAATTTCATCATCACTAATCAGACAGTTCAAGCATGAACAATAGTTTGAATGCACATACAAATGCTTTTACAATGCTCTTACACTAAACATACAAATCATAACAAACACACAAATGATATCAGACAATTGTCATATTACTATTACAAATACACAAACATCAGTAAACCTATAATATTTATGGGTGTCAGTGCAAGCCACTACAAACAAATAAAATAATATTTAGGAGATAGGTGGGTAGGATTAGGAAAGGAAAACACACAAAACACACTCACTCATCTTTCATCCACATTAAGTACTACTGTGTAATTGTATAGTGTTAACTGTCTGAATACACTTCTGTCAAATTTCATGTTCATCATGTGTATCAAGTAGTAGTGACAGCAATGTATAACAGTCAATAATAGTTAAGTCAACGTCATAGTCATCATGTCAAGACCAATTTTTGCCAAGCCAGATCAAAATGTATGGTTGCTGAACAACTGTCAGTGTGCCAAGATATGCAATGCTTCCTCTCTCCAAAAAAAAAAAAAAAGTGCATACTGCTTAGTGATTTAACAAAGTGTGTGTAGACAATCTTCCTTCCATTTTAGTGTTCTAGTCTGCTATCTTCATCCTCCTTGTTCCATATAGACCAACAAAAAAAATTATGCACCTCACTTATTTTACCTCTTATACCCCAAAACTCCAATCAACTTCATATAATCTCAATACCTCAATAATACCTCTTCAATACGTCGATACATATAAACCTTATTGCCAGTATCATTTACCTTACCTCTTGTCCACAAAAACTCCAATAATCATCAACTTCATACAATCTCAATACCTCAATAATACCTCTTCAATCATCAATACATATAAACCTTATTACCAATATCATTTCACTTCCATAACAACTCTTTCCTCAAGTCAGTCTCCTCTATCGAGTACAGATAAAATCCTTATGCAAACCTCCTCATCCCATACAATCCGAAGGCACACTGTCAACACACAACCTCTGTGCAATCCATCTGACCAAAATCTTCTACTCATTATGAATTATAAACAAAGAATGCATACATGACCTCTAACAGACTTAGTTCGAATAACTCTCAGTAATTAAGTACGATTACGGAGTGTGAATGATCCTAATATTTCACAGTGTGTACACCACTTCAAGAATTATGGCAAACAGAAGCAAACATGTGGAGTATTTCTTGTGTCAAGTGTCACTTCCTATTTCAATTGCTCATGAAAAATGCAGTGTAATAACTGTGTTGGTATGTCATGTCGTTAGCTTCCTTCCTATTGGCATACATTTATACAGCTTTCATAAAACCTCCAGCTCGTGTGACTTCTGTGATGTTTCTTGTACTAAAGTCGCTCGTCGAATTACTGCAGTTCATTTTCTTATCTTAAAAATATAAAGCACTGAGCGTAAGCAAAACAAGCAATAGCGAGTAAATATACCAGTAGAGAACAGAATGTCAACAAGTGGATGCAGCACAAATCTTACAACGAGGCTCTGCCAAGCGAATAATCTGTAACTAGTACCATAGTGTAACCTAAACTCTATGTTCATACACAGTATAATAGCATTTCTATATACAAAATTAAAGAGTAGTTGTGACAACAAACAGAAATGTATAAATATGCAATCCATACGCATAGCAGCAAACATATCTTACGTAATAAACAGGTCATCAGCATTGTATAACCGTAAGCAAATAAATGTTCATATGTAATCTAATAAATAAACATGAAGGCGCAAGCAAATAAGTAAACATGAAGGCGCAAGCAGATAAATCACAAAGTATAACTTACATACCTAACCACATCAGCACAATTAATCAGGTGACAATTATAATTTAAATAAATAAGCACAGCAGGCACATAATAAAAAAAATATGCCATCAGTGAAAAAGCATATCAGCCAAGCGATGCATAATATACACAAGTAAAAATCCAGTTCATTAATAATCATTGTCAAAATCAGTTAACGTACGCAAGCACGTCGCTTCACAAGTAATTTCATTGAACATGTAATTAGCACAAAGTATGAATCACGTAATCGCGAGCAGCAAATTACGTCTAAAGTACGTACCTAAGTGGAAATATGTTACCTGAAAAATAAACTCAATTAATAATTACCTTTTTAGTTTATTACTTTCTTCTTCGAAATGACATTTTTCCTGAAATTTTCTCGATAGCAAGTCGTCTTAACGTCGGACACGCACAGAATTTACCTGAAGTTCTTAAATATTTTATAGAACCGTATCCTGAAAAATACTGAATGTTAATAACAGAATTCATCAAGTCACTATAGCTTTATACTGAATTCAGTCGGAGAAATTAGACTGTGTATTTATTTACGGCTGTCAGTGCATTCGCACTGAGCGCTCGATCAGCTGTAGGCTCGTGACGTAGGAAGTGATTGTTTGCGGTCAACGACTGCCTTGTGCGGCGCGCAGACTTGACTGTTGCTTTGAGTATATGCCGCCGCCAAAACACAGCGCGGTATCCTTGTACTCTCCGTGTGTTTACATACAACTGTTAGTTTCTCAAAAGTATGTCATTCTACAAAAATTTTTCAAAAGTATATCATTCCACAAAAATTTTAACGTTAGATATATGATGTATTCCCTTAGAGCGTCGTGATTTAAGAGTTTCTACTTCAACAGTGTTATCATGAATAATTTTGCGAATTCTATATGGACCGTTATAAAGCAGAAAAAATTTCCGACACAAGCCTTTTCCTTTGTGAGACAAACGATGAGACTTAATTAACACTTTCTGACCAACTGACAAGATTTTTAAACGACCAGGACGCTTAGCTGATTTCTCTCTTCTAGCAGCCGCAGATGCAATATTTCGTAGAGCCAGGTTGACAACTTCAGAATGCCGCAGTTTCCGTGAAGGCGGAAAAGGAACGATTTCAGAAATGCGATTTGTCGGTGCTTTGTTTTTTAATATCAGTATAGGTGGTAAAGAAGTTGAGTCGTTAGGAAGTTCATTCAGAATGTTTTGAAAAATATGAATATACTGATCCCACGTTCTGTGATTCTGATGACAATAAAGACGACACAATTTATTGATTTCCTCCATCCATCTCTCTGAAGCGTTAGATTGGGAGTGAAAAAGTGAAATGAAAATTGGTTTAATTTTACGACGCCGTAGAGTATGAAGCCAAATTTTAGAACGAAACTGTGATCCATTATCTGATATAACCTTATCAACATGACCCACTTCTTTAAGAAAATGGTTAATGAAAGCATCAGATACTGAACGAGCTGTTGCTTTGCGTAAAGGTGTAAAACACACATATTTTGTTGTCAACTCCACTGCTACGAAAATGTACGCAAAACCATTAGTAGATCGAACCACTGGACCGAACAAATCAACTGCAGCCATGTCCTTTAATTTTGCTGGAATGATAGGAAACAACGGTGCTCTGTGAGAAACTGTCGGCGGTTTAGCCTTTTGACATAATTTGCATTTGGCAAGAACAAATCGAATACGATTTTCCATATTATTGAAGTAGCAATTTTCGAGTAATTTATGAAAGCATTTTCTGGGACCAAAGTGCGCATAACTGAAATGCGTATACCAAATCAGCTTATTAACCCACTCATCCGGAATACAAACTAACCAAACAGAGTTGTCGACCGATTTTCGTTTGAAAAGAATGTCATTGCGAATTAAATAATGCTGTCTAATCGCTACGCTTTCCTTTCTCCTCCACTTCTCCTTAATGTCCTTCCAGATTGGATCCTTATTTTGCTCCTTAGCGATGTCCTGGAGCGAAGACGAAATAAAGTTCTCAAACGCAACACCTTGAATATACATCAAACAATAATTGTTTTCCTTGCAGTCCTCTTCAGCACTTTGTTTCAAACCCATAGGTGCACGCGATAAAGCATCAGCCACAATATTTGAAGAACCCTGTATATAGACAATACTAAAATCAAATTCCTGTAGGTACAACGCCCATCGTGACAATCTGCCGTGAGTTAATTTTGTTGACATAAGAAATTCCAGAGCTCGATGATCGGTGTAAACCTTAGTATGTCTGCCAAACAAGAATGTCCGAAATTTTGTAAAAGCCCAAACAACAGCCAAAGCTTCAAGTTCCGTAATCGAATAATTCTTTTCTGATTTAGAAAGAACACGACTTCCAAATGCAATAGTCCTTTGTACTACAACGCCGTTTTCTTCTATCTCTTGAAATAAATGTGCACCTAGCCCTTTGTATGATGAGTCCGTTGCCAAACAAAAATCTTTAGATAAATCCGGGTGTGAAAGAAGTGGAGCAGCAACTAAAGCATCACGGAGTTGTTCAAATTCTGACTGAGCTTCCTCATCCCAACACCAACTAGATTTCTTTCCAGATAGTTCACATAAACGAGGTGTGGCCAAATCGTCCAATTTAACAAAGCGTCGAAGAAAATTACAGACACCAAGGAAACTACGAACATCACGTTTTGTGGTAGGAACAGCATAATTACGAATTGCGTCTAATTTCTCTGGATCAGGAAGAATACCTTCTGTAGAAATAATGTGACCGAGAAATTTCACCTGTGAACGACCAAATTCAGATTTCTCCAAGTTCACAGTAATGCCAACTCTTGCAAAGATACGTAACAATGAATCCAAAATTTTGTTGTGCTCACTCCAAGAATGTTTAGCAATAAGAATGTCGTCAACATATGAAGTAATATTGTCACGAAGATATACAGGTAAAATTTCAATTAAGCTACGAATGAATGCTGCCGAAGATACAGTAAGTCCAAACGGTAATTTCCGAAACTGGTAACAGTTACCAAAGGCTAAAATGGCAGTATATTTTCTACAATCAGGGTGGAGTTCTATTTGCCAAAAACTTACGCGCATATCAATCGTGGATAAAACTTTAATTCCATGGAAATGTTGAAGAAGTTCACCTAAATTTTGTGGGCGGTCAGTTTCAGGAATGATGATATTATTTATCTGTCTGGAATCCAGAACCAGACGAATTGACCCATCCTTTTTCAGAACAACGTGTAATGGGCTAGTATAAGGACTGACTGCAGGCTCAATAATGCCCTGATCTAACATGTACTGAAGTTCATTCTTAACCTTGTCTCTGTAAGCCAAAGGAATAGCGTACGTTTTCCCGCGAAATGGTGTGTGTTCTTTTACTTTAAATAAATATTGTAAGCCTTGTATAGTTCCTGTGTGATGACTAAATACTGTAGCATGTGAAATCAAAATGTGGTGCAGCTCTTCTCTTGCAACGTCATCTGGCACTTCAGCTTTCTTAACCTTTTCATTAATTAGTTCTTCGCTATTAATTATATCATCCATCGCGTCTCTGTATCTATTGTCATTGTCATGAATAAACACATTGTCGTCATAATGCTCAACGAAACATCAGAAGTAAGAAACCTTAAACATTTTGTATCTGACTCAGATCTTGTTAAACACTCGAAAAATTTCAAACATTTCGGCATTCCGGCAACAGTCAAATTCACACTTCCTTCTTTAAAGTTCAAAATTGCCTTATGTGCGTTAAGAAACTCCATACCTAATATAATTTGTGTACTGAGCAATGGAACAATAATAAAATTAGCAGAAAATTCGTATCCTTGACAACTGAAATTTAGGTTGGTCTGTTGTTTAACTTCTACACCTTTTCCAGAAATCGCTCCTCGAATTGTAGTTTTAGAAATAGGTAACACAGGACAGGCAATAGTCCTTTCACATATACGAAAAACTGATTCACTAATGACGTTCAATGGGCTCCCAGAATCTAAAACTGCAGTGAACTTATTCTTACCCACACGTACTTCAATAACAGGATGTAAAAATGCGTCTACATTATTTTTCTTTTCGTCTAACAAAATGTCTCTCATGTCTTCCAGGCGTACGTAGTGTAAAGCCGTAGTGTCATTACTTTCTGAACCGTCTATATTGCTGCCAGAAGCCGAAGCTGCTAGTCATTGTCGATTGTTTGCGTCACGTCTTTGATTATTCGCGTCATTTCGCGGATCCATTTCTACGATTTGCACTTGTCTCTCTTAAGTTCTGTCACGTGGAGGATGCCAATTAGGTCCCTCCTGTCTGTTAGATACAAATTCTTGGTTGTGTCTGTTATTAAAATTTCTGTTTTCCTGTCTGTCTGCATAGCTACTTCTTGTGTAATTTCGACTGTCACTTCTGAAATTATTGTTGTATCTACTACCCGGATTATTTCTGTAGTAAGAATTTCTATTACTGTTTGAATAATTTCTGTCTTGATAATACCGATTACTGTTTCCGTATGATTGATCATTCCGGTACGAATTACCGTTATTATAATTGTCTGTGTAATTTCTGTTAGAACGTCTGTTATTGTCATAAGGCTGGTATCTATTGTCCTGTCTGTTTCGTCTGTCATTCTCAAAATTACCGCTATAACGTCCGTTCCGATCACTATCCCTTTTCTCTGAAAATCTATCATAATTACTGTTACTGAAAAAATTACAGGTAGTCCCGTCGTCATTGTCGTACTCGAGTTCTTGTAGCAAAGTCTTAAAAGTCTCAATGTCGTCTTTACATCTTCCGGCTAAAGCAATTTGTTTTATGGATTGTGGCAGCTTGGTTAAACAAATGCGAATTAATTCAGTCGGGCTATAAGGGTTGGAAAGGAACTGATTCTTTCGAATCATGTCTTCAAAATATTCCGCTGGTGTGCGGAATTCAGACTGTTTGAAATTACGCTGCATGATAAGACTGTGTTTGACTCTGTCTTGCGTGTTTTCGGACCAATATGCTGATAGAAATGCATGATAAAAATCATTTAGGCTATTACAATCTCTAATGATTGCGCGCATCCGCGTCGCCGGTTCGTTTTCTAAATACCCACACATAAATTCCAGTTTGTGACTTAGTGGCCAATTTGGTGGAAGTGCGTACATAAATTGATCTAACTATGAACATGGATGTATGTCATTCTTAGAACTGCGGAAGATCTTAAATTTCCGAACAATCAAAAAGTGTTTATAGTCAAAGTTTTCGCCTCGTGGCGACAAAGACCTACCGCGTCTGTCCCAGTCCCAAGGTCGATTATTGTCAAGTTCGCGCGCCTGGCGATCTCTTGTTGCATCCCGTAAATGAAACAAATTATTTTCTTCAAACCCCTCTGCTATCTGTGATTCTAAATTTCTTCTACTGTCTTTACCTACAATTTCGCCTTCAATTTGTTTCACTTGCTTTCGTAATGCCTCAACTTCCCTTTTAACGCGTTCATTAAATTTTCCCTGATTTTCAACATGTTTACTTATGCTCTGGTACTCTTCGGTTTCTGAAAATGGCAATGGAGCTGTGTCATCTGAATCTCTGTCCCCATTTAAACTAAAACTTGTCAGTTTATCTGAAATCTCCTCAACTCTTTCCGATAAATCATCTATTTGTTCTTTCTGTTTATTTACGTCTTCCGTAAGTGTCGCGACTCGCGTTTCGGTATTGTCACCTTTAGTAGTTAACTGTTCACACTGTTGCGTTAAGTTATTTATTCTGTCAATTGGTACGGATTCCTCGATTCTCTCAAATATTTCTTTCTTATCGTGTGCACGTTGTAAATTTAACTCTGAAAATTTCTGTACTATCACGCGATCTTTTTCCTCCTGTTCTCTATCCTGTTCCCTTTGTCTAATCTCTACTGCAATTAATCTATTATTGTGAGAATTCAAAATTGGTTGTACTTCTTCTCTGATTTCTTTCTTTAATTCATCTTTCATATTTTTGAAACATGTCCCTATTCGTGAATCTAACCGTGTTTCCATTGTTTCCATCTCTGTTTCTAGCCGTGTTGCCATTGTTCCCATCTGTGATCCAAGTGAGTCTAACCGTGTTTCCATTGTTCCCATCTGTGTTTTTAATTCAGATCTAAACCGTGTTTCCATTGTTCCCATCTCAGTTTTAAATTCAGATCGAAAATTTAATATTGCACTCATCAACTGCTCCATATTAACTTGTTCGAGATTCCTTTCGCCCCTAACATTTCCCACAAAACCAGTTTCCCTCGTCATAGCTGTAAAGCTATCTGTATTCGATACTATTCCAGAATCTTCTGTCGTTAATCTCGGGTTCTGTGAATTTTCTGATTGAGAAAAATTTTGAAATGGTTCCGGACTGTTTTCCCGACTTATTACATTGTTTTCCACTTCATTATCCATCATACTGTTTTCCTCTGTTGGCGAGTTCGCCATGTTAACAGTTTCGTCATTCTCACTATCCATCATTTTTGCCTTTTTCATCGATCGCGTAATCATTTACAAAACATACAAAACTCGTCACTGTACGAAAATTACACACAATCCCTCCTTATGTCCAACAATACCATTCACTCGAAATGTTTCCCTCAAACACGATTGACAAACAATTTAAATAATTGCACTAAATCGTCAAACGCGTATACAAGACAACAAAATTAAATTATGAAATACCATTAGAAGAATGACAATTACCAAATCTACACATGCAAAATAGACTACAATTACTAAACTACAAATTACTACAACAATACTACTGTCTACTATTTTTACAATCAGAAGATTCCAAGGGACGATCCTGGCAGGGTCGCCACGTGCATGGGGGCTTACTTAAAATATTAATGAAAATATTTTTAGTGGCTGTATGTCCGATTACGCAAGTCTCGTAAACGGCTGGCCCTGACTAGTATTATTATGCAATCTGACTGCTTAGAATGACAACAAAGAATGTAAGAAAATTTCTGTTAACACAATTAACTAATTAAGTCCCCAGCAACTATAAAACCTACGAAACCAACAAAGCACAAGTGTAGCTGTTCTGTATGTGGTAGTATGACTCAACGCACATCTGGCACGGTTCTTCTTCAACAAGACAAGAATTTTTTTATACCAATTATACTGACGTGATAAAGGAAAATTAGAAATACTACAATTGCGCAAGAAAATCAGAATTACACTCTAATACAAGGACACACGCCAGATGCTTTGTTGACTGAACCTGTAATGAAGCATTATTCAGGACACACAAATAATAAGAAAATAAAGAACAGTAGTTAGTTACCTTAATTTATATTGACGAAAAGCACTCAGATCATTACAATATCTCCATTGGAACAAAATCTGCTATCTCTCCCATCAAACCACTGCATAACATGAAACAAAACTCACTACTAACCCATCTCATTCCAACTTCAGATACAAGCAGTGTCCACCACAACTGCTCGGCAAGAACTGCCTGCCGCTACCTCTCAATAAGCACTGCCAGTGGAGGCGGCGGAACAATACTCTCTGGCGCGATGGCTCAGTGTAGCCACCTTTCAAGGTGGCGGAATACCACCTTCAGAAGTTTTAGCGGCTCGGAGGGGTGGGTGTAGCAATGGAGGCCGTCCTTGCAGATGGCGTCCATCATCGCCCGGTACTCCTCACGTGTCGCGACCGTGACCTTGTAGAGGTAACGGCCGCCATTCTTGATAGTAGTGGACGTGGCCACCCTCTCGAGTTTCTGTTGCAGGTCCTTATACACGCCGTCCCATTGGACGACGATAGGAGGCGGGGGCGGCGGGGGCGGCGGGGGCGGTGGGGGCGGCGGGGGCGGCACCAGAGGCTACTCGCCGTCCTCCATCACCTCGACGTTTGCCCCTGCAAACGTGCTAGTTGTTGGCAGCGGCTGTGGTGGCTGCAGTACGGCAGCCCTGGCGGTGTGCCGCCGAGGTGGGGCGACAAAGCCGTCCTCATCAGGCTGCCGGGAGACAGCATTCGACGCAGTGGGCCGCTGCGGCCTCTTCGAAGGTCGCGCCTTGGCGGCACTCTGGGAAGAGCCCGCTACAGCCCTCCCAGCGGGAGCCTCTGGGTGCCTTCTTCCGCGGCCTCGCGGAGTCGAAGGACGAGGAGTGAGTATCCGAATCGTTACGAGTCATGGCCCGGCGCTTCCTGGGCGCTCGGGCTTCGTCAGAGTCGGTATCGCGACACTCTGCCTCGGCAAGGTTCGTGTCCGGGAGGTCAATGGCCTCCATGTCAGTGGCCTCTGGAGCTGTCTTTGCGCTCGTCCAAACCGCATGGATGCCCCCAGTGCAGGACGGTGCGTCGACTAGCGAAGCAACGGGTTCTTCTCGTGTCAACGGGGCCAGTGGGGCAACCGGGGGAACATCGACCTCTCGAGTGGTCGTGTCCAGTGGGGCAACTCCCTTCGAGGCCGCCGTCGCCGGGGCCGCAAAATCTTGCAGCGCGACCGGCGAGGCTCTCGGTGGCACACCCGACTCTTGCTGCCCCGAGCTCGGTAGTGCAGCAGCCTTGAGGATATTGCAGAAGGGCAGTATGGCCGCCTCGTCGACCGGGGTAACAGCCTCCGTGAACGAGCTTTTTCATAATAATGAACGGTCGGTCACAAGAGCGCATGTCATCAGTGGAAGAGCAAACCTGGTGTTAGTCAGTGGTCGGAAGCTGGTTCGTCACAGGTGGGGGGCCGGACGGGGCCGCCGACGGGTTCAACTGAGCCGCCTGAGCTGGCCCCACCCGCCACAGCCTTCGCGTGGAAGACACTCCCCTCCCCTCGCAACGGCACCTCGGCCACGACCGGCCGAGCCTGGCAGGAGCGGCGCTTGTATTCTCCTCCTGTAGAGGCCACCGCTGTCGTGGTGCGCTCCTAATCAGCGCACCATTGGTCGTCGTCGTGTCACCGCCTTCTCTTCTCTTGCGTTCTTCATCTCCGTTCTGGCGCTTGCTGTTACGCCAGAACAACATTGTGCAGAAGGAAACACGGAACTTCGAAAATGTTCACGTTACGTGCCGAAAGCTCGGCCCGCAGAATACTCATTTATCAAAATTTTGACGATATCAGTACTTTTTTAAGCAATGGGCATGTTTTAACCTAGACGAATCTAATTAAGGCTAGATGAAACAATTCCTGGTCTCAGCACAGTGTAGAAAGACAAGTTCTTTCACAAAGGTTTGAAAAGAATAGAAAATCCAGTGCCTATGTGGTGAATGAAATACCAACTTGCTTAACGTGATGGCCAATTAAACGCAGTTTATAAACGGAAACTGCAAAACTGAACTGTAATCGCAGAAAGGCACTTTCCCGTCGCATTTTGTGTCTGACCTACATATACGTCGACAACTCAACACTTCTCGCCAAATGCTTAGTAAAGAAAAAATGGTCATCTCTGATGCAGAATGGTCGTATAAGAGGATCTTTAATATCACACAAGGACTTCACACACACAAACCCAATGCTGCTTTCATATATTGCTTACTCTGTGGTTTGATTGCGTGTTTACAATTTCAGCAAGATTAAAATAAATCTAGTTATTCATTACTAATGTAACATGAGGTTTTATTTAATAACTGCTTTTCCTGGCTAGCGATCGTTATTTTCTTAAAGAAATCTCTTCTTGGGAACGTGTACCAATGTTGTCTGTCAAGCAGTGTAAATGGAAGTAAGTTCACGCACAAAAGTAATCATACACATACCAGCAAACAACCTATATGTATGATATGTAAGCTGAACTAAACAAGAGTATCGATTTTTACTATTTTCAGTGCTATTGCATAAGTCTCTTTACTAGTTGCAGATCGTTTATGGAATTTAACGCTGTTGGTATTCCAGGTGGCAACACTTTTCTTTAAGCAAAATGAACAGTTTTGTCACACAATACAACACAACACTAATGTATTTTTTCGTGTCATAAACTTCTTTACGAAATAACCGGTCTTCATACAGCAGCATATAAGAATTTGTATTATGTAAGGTGCTGTTTACTTTCACAGAAATTCACAATATT
Source organism: Schistocerca cancellata (assembly GCF_023864275.1). NCBI lineage: Eukaryota > Metazoa > Arthropoda > Insecta > Orthoptera > Acrididae > Schistocerca > Schistocerca cancellata. The sequence continues at coordinate 96,449,110 of NC_064635.1, read as the reverse complement.
TAGAGATTATTCACAGTCTAACTGGAATGTGTTACCTCAGATTGAGTTCTGAGCCACCAACACACACTTATTATCGCTATTATGATCAACAACATTTATGTGTGTATAGGAAGCCAATTTAAAACTACCACTGCAATATTTCACTAATATGGCGGCCAATGTAAGACAATCACTTATTGATTCTGCTGCAAGCCTTGGTTTGCTACTAACAAATAATACATATTAAATCTTTTTGTACCTTCACTATATGCATTAACATTTGAAAATATTTCTTACTGTTAATCGCATATTATTCAGCATTTACCAATATACTGCGCAGTAGATCAATAGCGCTAATGGCTCCGCTCCTTTGTAGCTGATCAGAAAAATCAACATTTACATAGGACGAGAATCACAACGAAATAAAACTCCAAACAGAGAAGATTTATTTCAATGACACATAAAATCTATTTTTCAAATATTAAATTGGCAACATAGTATAGTTTTTTACAGACCTCTGTGTTTCCAGACATCCGTCATATCCTATCAGTACAACAGTTCGAAGAAGAAGGATTATTCTAGAAGAATCATGGATAACAAAAGATTGAGATTTCCATTATCTTTTTCCATCGGTATCGTCTGAGATATAGTTTTTTACATAATATTTAATTATGTCGTTGACAGTATTTTTTTTTATTTACGACGAAGTCCTTTTTATTATTATCACGAGAATGTTCATTCACTTTCCACACACAATTCTGTCGTGAATATTGCTCTGAATAAAATGTAGGTGTGGATATTACAACTCTCACAGTCTTGTCAAAATGTACGAGGAGCAGTGAATAAGTAATGAAAGGCCTTTTCTTGCTCCACCATTTTGCTTAAAAAAAATGCATATTTTGTTGCGAGCCATCGTGGCATATTCCTGCTTCACAGCCTCCAGTTTCACGGAATACCGATAGGTGATGGCGCTGTACGTGGCCTTCAAAATGTCGCCCGTAGCGGAGGTGCGTTACAAGCAGACAGCTGTCACTGAGTTTCTTTTGGAGGAAAACTGGAGTATCGCAGATATTGAGGCAGCTTGCAGAATGCCTACGGAGACCTGGCAGTGAAAAAAATCACGGCGAGTCGCCGGGCCAGGTGTCTGCCGTCGTCGCAACGAGGCTCGCCGGCCGGCCGCACACAGCTGTCACTCCTGCAGTGTTGCAGTGTGCGGACTCTCTCTCTCCAAGTGATCGATGAGTCACAGTCAAACGCCGTGTTGCACAACTGTGTGCCTGTGTCGGTAGTGGTGACTCACTCAAAGTTGTGTGCTGATAGTTCGCACCTTCAGACTTCCATCTGCTTGTTCAATGAAGGATGCACTCTGCGTGAAGCAGTACGTGGGTGATGGTGAGCTTACTGATATCGCGAGGCGGTGGCTCTGACGTTGGCCAGTAGAGCGGTACCGTGCGAGGCTACAGGCCCTCCCAGCAAGGTGGCGTAAGGCTGTCGCACTGAACGGAGGTGATGTTGAAAAATAGGATATTGTAGGCAAAGCCTGTGGGGAATAGTATGGCGTATTTGAATCCGTAATAATACCAACACGCCTTCAGGAAAAAAAATGGTTGTGTTACTTACTGAACGCCCCTCATGTACAGGGTTATTACAAATGATTGAAGCGATTTCACAGCTCTACAATAACTTTATTATTTGAGATATTTTCACAATGCTTTGCACACGCATACAAAAACTCAAAAAGTTTTTTTAGGCATTCACAAATGTTCGATATGTGCCCCTTTAATGATTCGGCAGACATCAAGCCGATAATCAAGTTCCTCCCACACTCGGCGCAGCATGTCCCCGCCAATGAGTTCGAAAGCGTCGTTGATGCGAGCTCGCAGTTCTGGCACGTTTAATGGTAGAGGAGGCTTAAACACTGAATATTTCACATAACCCCAAAGAAAGAAATCGCATGGGATTAAGTTGGGAGAGCGTGGAGGCCATGACATGAATTGCTGATCATGATCTCCACCACGACCGATCCATCGGTTTTCCAATCTCCTGTTTAAGAAATGCCGAACATCATGATGGAAGTGCGGTGGAGCACCATCCTGTTAAAAGATGAAGTCGGTGCTGTCGGTCTCCAGTTGTGGCATGAGCCAATTTTCCAGCATGTCCAGATACACGTGTTCAACCGTTTCTTCGCTGACTGCAGGCCGACCCGTTGATTTCCCCTTACAGAGGCATCCAGAAGCTTTAAACTGTGCATACAATCGCCGAATGGAGTTAGCAGTTGGTGGATCTTTGTTGAACTTCGTCCTGCAGTGTCGTTGCACTGTTATGACTGACTGATGTGAGTGCATTTCAAGCAAGACATACGCTTTCTCGGCTCCTGTCGCCATTTTGTCTCACTGCGCTCTCGAGTGCTCTGGCAGCAGAAACCTGAAGTGCGGCTTCAGCCGAACAAAACTTTATGAGTTTTTCTACGTATCTGTAGTGTGTCGTGACCAAATGTCAATGAATGAAGCTACAGTGAATTTATGAAATCGCTTCAATCATTTGTAATAGCCCTGTATATAGTCGGTTTCGACGGTACACAGTTTTACATTGTAAGAAAGGACACCTTCCTCTTTCACAGCCTCGTACAGAAAAGAAAGAATACGAAGGCTCTGCTTTCCTTCGAAATTTGTAAAAGCATGTCTAACGTCTGCGCTCTCTTTCTCGTGGTTGGCTTAGGTTATTCACGTCCTAAAGAACTCAAGTAGAGAAACTACCGTACAAGACGCTGCAGTGAAAGTCGATCACTAGGTTCTGCGATAACAACACAAGTTCGTCGCCAATAACCGACACGTAAGTATCTGAAGGTTAGCAATGTGCATATATAACAGACAACTGTTATTTTGATACGACACGTCAAAAGGAATCGAGGAATGCCAGTTTCGAAATGGAGGAAGAGTGGAGGGTTAAAAGTACATCAAATTGATGTAAATTGTGATTCAAATTCATGTAAACTGCGGTAGTTCCGCAGAGGTGAAGAGCTTTACACAGAATAGACTAGTGCAGAGCACTGCACGAAGCAGTCTTTGACTAATCTCCGCAACGACACAGACATGTGTAACGCTAAATTAATTACAGTTGGTAATCAGCTGGGAAAGCTGACGATCGAGAGAAGTATTATTCGCAAAATCTAACAAAATAAAGGCTGCGCTCTCTGTTTGCTCTGTTGTCCTAAGTACGTGAAGCAAATTTTTTTAATAACCTTTACCACAAATTTGATATTTCGGCTCACTTCCCGTTGCACTGAATTTCAACGCAAGACCATCCACACGTGATGATGCAAGAACTGTGGATCTGAACCTCTGAACCTCATGCAGCTGTTTTTTAGTGTTTAACAGACCGATCTGACCAATGACCGCAGGCGACGAGTCGTGTGAATACGATATAATAGCATGAGTGTACTATAATAACAGGACAGCTTAATTCCCTCTTAATTTTGATGAGTGTGTCATATCCATCCAGAAAAAGCAAAATTTGCTTCTGGTCCCTTTTTCTTAGTTTTGTAAATTTTAAGAAATATTCTAGCATTCGGAAAAATAGCTTTGATGTCATCCGTCCATTTCTTGAGCAGCCAAATGCTGTGTTTGGTGGGACTCCTCCTTCTAAGGCGTCATTCATGCTACTGCGCTGAATTATTAATACAAACGGTATGAATTCGCCTGTTGCATTCACAGTATAGAAACATGTCGTTTGAAGAGCCCATTCTCCCCTTGCGATTGCACCCATTTGGTGTTTGCATTTTAGAGCCTTAGACGGTTTTTGAACGTGAATAATGGGATTCCATACACTTTATGTATTCGGTCAGTAGTAAACTTAACATTCATCTACTATTTCCCCATATTTATCAAAAACTCTTTAGCACCCTCTTTATTAACGTACTTTCCTTCGTGCGATCGACATTTCTTCGCAATCTCGCAAGGACAATCTTTCATAAACCTGTAATACCACTTTATACTTGATGTATTATTTTTCGTTGTTGAAGCGATGTGGTTGATGACATTTTTCAGCCGGTTGACAGAAAAGGCTCCTTCATTCATTAATAGTTACTCCAAAGAAAGTGGATTCTAAATTAATTATGTGCTGCACCAGTACATCTTCCAACTCGTAACATTAGGTCTTCCAAGTTTTGATGATTTAATTAAATCGTTCCAATGTTATATCCTTTATATGCTTCATTAAAGCCAATTTCATGCTTTCGATATTTCAGTAAAGCTTCCTCCATATCCTCTTGCTTTCACTTATTGTACGCTCTCTTCGTCATATTGATCAGATGAAAAAAACACTTTTTAGGTGATATGTGATTTCTATCAACGCCTACGTTGCACCGGTACGATTAGTGAATTCTGCACAGCTTTGAGTAATGCAGTGAGGACTCCACCGTTTCTCGCGTCCGTCGGCCGTCGTAATTTAATATATTATTATTGTTATTATTATTATTTTTTGATTGTGGCCGACTTACGTGGTGGGCCTTAATAAAAATGATATTCCATTTAATTTTGATTTTACGATTAAATGCTTTCCTGAAGTTCTCCTTTTTAACAATATTAATCTCAAATTATTTGTTACGTTAATGAATGTTAGACTTGCTGCATCTTAAAACATGAGCATACAAGCTGAACAATGTAATAAACTTTTCATATTAATTTCCTCGGCTAGTCAATTCACTTTAAAGCAAAAGATCTTTAGTTATTAATTACAATTGCGGCTCACACACGCGCGAGAGTATTTTTTCTTACCTCCGTTAACCATTGTACTGTAGTCGGAGTCCTTGCTCTGGGTCTCGGCTATGGTACTGCAAATAAGAATCTTAAAGCTAAGTATTTTCTGCAACGTCGGGCGGCTGTGGAGAAAAATTAATATTATGTTAATAGCGGGCTAGTTTTCCGCTTCCGCTAATTTTTCACAAGTTAATATCGCCACGTAATGGCGTCGTTGGCTGCTTCGGCCGCTGCGATTGTTGAGCTGTAAATTACTTGAATGCAGGTTAATTCAAGGAAGGTGGACATGAAATCGGGATCACCTCTTGCAAATTAAAAGTGCACAATAATATTAAATCATTATATTATATGCTTAACTCGTACAAATATGCTTACATTTGTCAGCACTCGAAAGATGTCCGTCTATGTACACTCAAGACAAAAGAGAGGAAGTGAAGACGACTAAAAAATTAACAAAGGAGCGTATCTTTTCGTCTCTTTAGATCACTTTGTTATATTTCTTTGCATTGCATTTATTTGCATTTCTCGACAGAGAAATTATTGTTTTACGGCTACATGAAAAAAAATATATTATTCAATTTATGAATGTCTCTTATTTATAAATATTGTTTTTAAGTCTTTTCGTAGTATGGCACTGGGGACGCTATATTGCCCCCCGAAATGTTTATGTCATAGCAAATGTTCGTGTTTTTTGACATAAATATTTTCTCTTTCATGTCCACAGTGTCCACACGCAGATTTTTCTTTCACAGTCTACATATGTCACATCGTATATTTAAATCGTTAAATTACTGAGGTGTGTTGCACACAAAGTGTAATACAGATGAAGTTCTCTACATAACAATAAAATATACAATTGGTTACGTTTACAGTCATGTACAAAAGAAAAGGACATAGAATACAATAGAATACAATTTTGGCTGCTTCTTTTTGGGTTGCAACCTTTGCAGTGTTCAAAAGTATCCAATCACGAGTTAGTCCATAAACATGAAGTCCCAGGGGTGTCAACTGTTCGCTCCCCATTTGGCGCGGCCGTAGGGAAACCCTGGGGAAAACCTCGGCGGAGCGACAGACTAACTGCTTTGGTTACTTTCACTTAATTGTTTCTGGGATGTCATTGTAGTGCAAGATGTGCATACATTACAAATAATGTTTTGTTGCACTATGCAAAGAATGAGGTCATTATAGCAATTGGTTGCGGTGTCGTTGATCTACGCCGCGACGTTTCGCTCGCGACGGCGCCGGTTGGTGCCTTCGGTGCTCGGCGTCCGCGGCGGCTGCCGTGAGGTCAATGCCCGCTCGTCGCCAGTGTGTCTCTCGCCGTCGCGGAACGTCAGAATCAGCTGATCGGCTGCACGGTTGGCGATGCGCTTCTGTTTCGCCCAGGCGTGGCGGAGTGGGATGATATTCGCCCCCCGCGCTTGTTGGCAGGAGTCAGCTCTGCTACGCATCTCCGACGTAGTACATGAAACATACACACAACCAACGTAATATTTGTTTCCCGCTGCAGATGGTTAAGCTAGTGGGAAAGAAGTGCGGCAGTTGTTGTTAAGTTTTCGCCAGTTTCCGAGTGTCAAGCTAGCACTGTCTTGCAGAATACATTACATGAACCTTCTCCCGTGAAGGAAGTTTTGTTGCGCCACTGTTTCCATTACACGTCAGTTTTTGTCTTGATACAATTATTTATGTTTTCGCCGCACTCGCAGGCACTGGTGAGTGTCCCAGTACGAGCTTAACACAAACATTCGCCGTTTCTGAGGTCGCTGTTTTGCAACAGTCCACGCATCGCATTCCAATCTCGCATTATTGTGCTCACTGAAACTACACTCTGTCCCAAAAATAATGACTGTGGGTTCACTTCATGTTAACAGTTCACATTTATAAGCAACTTCACAGTTTTTCGTGCGTAATATTGGCGTTTGGCGTCCTCACCGCTGTTGAACGTTCAATACTAGCACTTCACTGTCCACACCACAGTTTCACCTTCACAGTTTTTCACACTGCTTAAAGTAACTGTTTCGATTAGTTCACAAACACTAATGTATTTCATTCAGTCTGAACTCGATTTTGGCTAGTGCTGGATTTTACCAGTCTCTCGCACTAATTATCTCTTTTCATTTTCCATTTAGAGTGGTACTTGCCTTCAGATTTTTTTTGACTATACAATTGTATTTCCGTCTCATCTGAGGTAAGTCCCCATGTCATGTCTGCCCACTCATTGCGTACTTGCCCTCCAGAGCCAGGCTCGACTTTACAAAACTTTGCCTCTCACATTATTGTAGACATTTTATAATCTAGGCCTAGCGTGCAAGTTCCTAGATTAATGTTAGATTTGTGACTTTTGTTTACACTACAAATTCGTGCAAATCTCTGCCTTAGCAGATGGCAATATATTTTAACAGTGCTTAGCGGTAGTCGCGTTTACTGATTTGCTTTGTACCTTGTCCACAACACATGAGGTACCTTGGGTGATTTACACCCTGCACTCATATTGTTAGTAAATTTGATTGAGCATATTTCAGGATCGGTATAGACATAAATACATGGAACAACATATACACTATAATATTGAATTTCATAAGTTGCATTACTACTACAGTTCAAAAATATTCATGACACACTAATGAAAAATTCTTTTATTACATGCTGTTGAAATTTTTTTTAAATATTTTTAAAGCATTCTTAAACATGAAATTTGTAAAATATTCTTAAATCTACGTTCATTTCTTTTCTTCAAAATGCAATTGCTTAAAAATACTATTATTCCTTAACATCTACAAAATTGAATCACACTAATCTTGTGTGCCTCATTGTCTTTAAATGTTACACTAAAATCTGAACATTTACACAAAGAAAAAATACAAACTTAACCTATTATTAACATATGTAAAAGCTTGTTTCCTTCGTAATTGCCTCCTTCTTTGACCACGGGATGTTGTAGTTTGCGTGACAGAAAGTAATGTGAGGTACCACTTCGATATTATAGGTGTAGCCCTCGATAACACCGGGTTTTTTCGAAAACACATTCTCATAACCTGTAAGTAGCTGTGTCAATTCGTTTTGTTGTGCTTCAGTCAAATGTTCTGACTCCCTGACTTTCATGGCTATCAGTTTCCTTTTTTCCTCTTTATCTTCAGTAATAAATTCTTTATTATATGCTTGTCTTGTACTTAAGTCAGAATATAAATTCATTACCTGCATTCCTTCGAATCTCGACTGAAAGTTCCGGCAATATTTACCGTGCTCTTCCCGTGTCCTCAACAATGGCAAAATTACACGTCTGTCCTCATTCATAAGGCTTACTTCCCCGCACAAGAGGTCCATTTTTGCGTCCCTCTGGCGTAAAAATTCCATCCCCGGGATGCAAGCAACACCTAATCCCTTAACTACTAGGAACGAGCTTTTCATTGCTTCATTTCCTACCGTAAACTCGACTTGCACCTGGTGCTTTATGATATGAGATTGTGCACCTATTGCACCCGTTACACGACAATTCTTCACTGGCAATACTGGTATTCTATTATTTTGACTCAAGTACTTGTAAAAATTTGCACTCATGACATTGGTTGACGCACCGGTGTCGACTATTATGTGTATTGGTGCTCCATACATATCTGCTTGCAATATAGCCTGCACAACACTTTTGTCGGTTCGGTTGCATTTCTGCGGTTTCTATTTTTGTTCCTTCATTGTATTTCAGCATACAAAGTTTACGGCTGTCATCCGTGAATGTGCCCTCCTACACCATCCTGCAGCCAACAACGGAGAGCGTATTGCGGCTGTCTTTAGTTTAACGGATGAGCATTAGTGGGTTGACAGTTGTCTGTCACTTCCACTAACCTCACATTGTGGTTCTGGTTGTTGTTGTTGCTACTGCTGGGTTGGCCACCCTGCCTCCCCGATGGTGTAATTTGATATTGTGTATGGCTCTGGTTTTGCGGTGCTCGGCTGTAATTTCCTGACATGCTCTGTGACGGACCTGGGTTGGCGTTCCATTGTGGCGCTGTGTTTTGTTGCCACTGTGGTGTCGGTTCGTTACGACCACGCCACTGATTTCGGTTATTCCGCCATTGCGGATTGCCGTTGCCATTATATCCATTACTCATGCGTCCATCATGATGTCTCTTTCGATTTTGACGATTATAACCGTTGCCGTTATAACCATTGCCACTGTTTGTGCCTCGATTCTGTTGCTGGTGCACTTGCTTATTCCCGTTGTTACTACCGTTACTGTGGCTGCTATTGTAATCGGCTTTTTGTTGATTACAGCCTGCATGGTTCCACTTGTTTTCGGTTTTCATATCTTCGATCAATAAGTCAACAGAATCCATTATTTCCATGAATTGTTCTATATCGTATTCCGGCACATTGATGAAATATCTTTTAATTTCACTGGGCAACTTCATTTTTATCAATCTGATTATGTCACGATCGGACATTGGCTCGTCCCAGTACCTGGTTTTGTTTATATACTTTTCGAAATATTTGCGTAACGTTCCCATCTTAGGATTGTACATTTCTGGACTGTACAACTCCTTTCGTAGTCTTTCTTGGACGCTATCGGACCAGAATTTTTGCAAGAATGCACCTTCAAACTGTTGCATCGTTAGACATTTTTCGGACACGTCGGTGGCCCACAGTGCCGCGTCACCTTCAATAAAGGAGACCACGAACTGTATTCTTTGTCTTTCCGTCCATGTCCTGGGAAACACATTCCTGAAGCTCTTAATAAATACAACAGGGTGGACATTTCGCTTTTCGCTATTGAAGGGTTGGAATGTCCTGTGTTTTATTACATTGTCCTCTTTTTTGCACATCTGATTGCTACATTCTGGGACATTCATCACTTCGTGATGTGCGCTGCACGGTATCGCATGTTGTTCGTGCTCACAATTCGCATTAGGTTGCGGTTGCGCACTCGTACCCTGCCTACCGTCAGCGTTATTATAGTAATCAGTGCGCGGAGTCGGATTCATGACCTGTCCGCCACTGTTTACATTGCTTTCCAACGCAGACAGTCTTCGCGCGACCTCCTGTTGCCAATTTGGCAACTCCGTTGTCACACGGGACTTGATCTGTGCTAATTCGGCATGTAGTGCGGCAGCGCTAGCGTCAATATTTACACTCGCGGCCGCAGTCGCTTGTTCTACAGCTGTTTTTACATCGCTTCCAATCTTTGCAGATATCTCGCGATCCTCTAGTTCTAGCCATTCATTTAATTCTTTTTCTACTTTTTGAGCTTGCACTTCCAAATATGCGTCAATACTTTTCCGTGCATCTATCTCCACATTATCTACGCGGTTGGTTAAAGTCTGGACATTATCTTCAAGCCTAGCCTGCGATATCTGTAGTTTTTGCATCTCGCCGGCTAAGCTTTGCACAAGATCGGGTATTTCTTTGCATGCGTCCCGCATCTCGGCAAGTTCGCTTCGGATACTGTATAGTTTCGCTTCATTGCGCTGCTCTTGCTCACGTAGCATCTGAGCCAGTTTTTCGTCTCTTTCTCTTTCCCTCTGTTCTAACATTCTTTCTTTTTCCCTTTTTTTCTGTTCTCTTTGTTGCTCTTGCTCATAGAGCATCTGAGCCGGTTTCTGATCTCTTTCCCTATCTCTTTCTTCTAACCTGCGCAGAAATTCTGCAAATGGGTCTGCAATCGGTGAGCATACTGGTGTCCCGCTTAATCTAGCACTCGATTGGCCCCCCTGCCCAGGCAGTGGAGTTGTTACTCTATTCCCATTCTGCTGTGGAGCGTCATTCACAGTCCACAAATCCTCCCCCCCCCCCCCCCCCCCCCGCTCCGGAAATTATGTTACCGGAGGCGGTGGCTTGGGATTCGTTTACGTTTTGCAAATGATCCTCACTTTCCATATTAACAGAATTTTGTTCTTCTGGTACGGATGCTTTAGGTTGTCCTATCTTACCCATACTAAATTCACTTTAAGCCACTGGCAAATCTTTAACACTGATATAGGCTCTGAGCACTATGGGACTCAACTGCTGCGGTCATTAGTCCCTTGAACTTACAACTAGTTAAACCTAACTAACCTAAGGACATCACAAACATCCATGCCCGAGGCAGGATTCGAACCTGCGACCGTAGCGGTCTTGCGGTTCCAGACTGCAGCGCCTTTAACCGCACGGCCACTTCGGCCGGCTAACACTGATATACACACAAATAATTATCTCCTCCAAAAATAAACATATAAATACACAAAACGAATTATTATCCACTCCAAAAATAAACACATAAATACACAAAACACCGAAGGTATCTCATGTGCACATGGGTTCGATGTTCCGCACAGAGCTACACAGGATGCTTGCACAATAGGCCTTACCTTACTTATTTTTCTTTCTCGCAATCCTTTTTCTTTTCTACTCTTTTTCCTCTCCAGATCTCCTCAAGGTGTGGTTTTGTTGTTGTACATGTAAAAGAATTCATACAAGCATTAATATTTTACAACAATTAGACACATACATAATTACATTCAGTACAATAGAATCATATTAATCGGGCCCCAAACTTGCGGCGCCAATCTCGCGTCCGTCGGCCGTCGTAATTTAATATATATATATATATATATATATATATATATATTATTATTGTTATTATTATTCTTTGATTGTTGCCGACTTACGTGGTGGGCCTTAATAAAAATGATATTCCATTTAATTTTGATTTTACGGTTAAATGCTTTCCTGAATTTCTCTTTTTAACAATATTAATCTCAAATTATTTGTTACGTTAATGAATATTAGACTCGCTGCATTTTACAAACATGAGCATACAAGCTGAACAATGTAATAAACTTTGCATATTAATTTCCTCGGCTAGTCAGTTCACTTTAAAGCAAGAAATCTTTAGTTATTAATTAAAATTGCGGCCCACACACGCGCGAGATTATTTTTCTTACCTCCGTTAACCATTGTATTGTAGTCGGAGTCCTGGCTCTGGGTCTCGGCTATGGTACTGAAAATAAGAATCTTAAAGCTAAGTATTTTCTGCAACGTCGGGCGACTGTGGAGAAAAATTAATATTATACTAATAGCGGGCGAGTTTTCAGCTTCCGCTAATTTTTTCATAAGTTAATATCGCCACGTAATGGCGTCGTTGGCTGCATCGGCCGCTGCAATTGTTGAGCTGTAAATTACTTGAATGCAGGTTAATTCAAGGAAGGCGGACATGAAATCGGGATCACCTCTTACAAATTAAAAGTGCACAATAATATTCAATTAATATATTATCTGCTCAACTCATACAAATATGCTTACATTTGTCAGCACTCGAAAGATGTCCTTCTATACACACTCAAGACAAAAGAGGAAGTAATGAAGACGACTAAAAAATTAACAAAAGAGTGTATCTTGTCATAAATTATTTCTTTGCATTTGAAACTTGGACAGAGAAATTCTTATGTTACGGCTACATGAAAAAAAAATCTCTTACAAATTATGAATGTCTTCTTTATAAATAAAGTCTTTTCGTAATATGGAACTGGGGACGCTATACATTCCAGTACAGTCGGACAGCCTCTGCAGTGCTGTTGTTAGTGTCTAGCGGCAATAGCGTGTGGTCTGAGGGTGGATTGGCTGGAGTTTGGACAGAGGAGGTAAGTGCGCCAGGGTAGCCCGCGTAGATTTACGAAGCCACTGTGCCAGGGTGACGCAGTGGTTGTAGCGTCTGCCTGGCGAGCAGGAGGCTTGGGCTGGAACTTTCGTTTGTCGCTTTAGTCTGCATGAATACATCATACGTGCCTGGGACTTGGGAAGGTCTCTGAAGTCATATAGCTCTATCTGACCATCATTATTTTTGTTATTATTACTACTACTATTATTATCATTATTATTATTATTATTATTATTATTATTATTATTATTATTATTATTACGAATATTAGTAGCAGTAGCAGTAGTAAAGTGCTGCCAGTATTCACTTTACTAGTTCATTATCAGTAGTACTTCCTCACAATGCCACAACAGACATTCATATTATCTTAATATTATTTGGCTTATTAAAACTGTTATTTACTAGGTGACTGTGGTGTAGAGAGGGCACTGCGTCTTTGAAACCCTGGTGTGGTGTAACAGATGGCTTCGCGGTCGTTATCATATCAAACTAAAAAATTAATAAATAGAAAATAACAGTAAAATAAATGAATATAACAGAGGGCTTGACAGTCGTCATCAGATCAAGCTAAACAAATGAATAAATAGAAAATAAAATAATAAAGTAAAATAAATTAATATCACTCTAAAACATAGGAGGCAAAATAAAACTGCAGCTAAATTAAGAGTAACAAAAATCAGAAGGTATATTGCTGGTAGCAGAGTGGCGGATGAGAGGCTGTAGAAGGCTGTTGTCAGACTGAGGCTGAAGTTTGCCAGTCAAGATGGACTGTTCAACGGACCTAAGGGAGTGGCCACGGGGACGCCGGTCCACCGGAGCAAAGAAAGAAGGCTGCACGAAACATCTGACGTGGCTACGTGCAGGTACTTTTTCACCAGGCTATCTTCTATTGGACGTTATCTCAAGTAACCAGTTTCCGTACCACGAAACGCCTAGGGCTACAATAATCTGATGGACGTTTGCCTTGCTAGAGTCCACACTTCTCTAAATAGTAAACAAAAATAAATTTCACAGAATCTGTGCTTCTGCACTTCAGAAACAAGACAATGCAGGAATTTTAAAACACAGTACCAAGAATGCATCAGGAGTTGGAAAAATCAAACTAAATATTCCACTTGAGGAACGCTTAAAACACCATGCCCTTTATCCAACCAACTTAGAACACGATATGAAAATAAGTATAGCAAATGTGTGGTGTCACCGCCAGACACCACACTTGCTAGGTGGTAGCCTTTAAATCAGTCGCGGTCCGTTAGTATACGTCGGACCCGCGTGTCGCCAATGTCAGTGATTGCAGACCGAGCGCCGCCACACGGCAGGTCTAGAGAGACTTCCTAGCACTCGCCCCAGTTGTACAGCCGACTTTGCTAGCGATGGTTCACTGACAAATTACGCTCTCATTTGCCGAGACGATAGTTAGCATAGCCTTCAGCTACGTCATTTGCTACGACCTAGCAAGGCGCCATTACCAGTTACTATTGATGCTGTAAAACATGTACCGTCAAGAGCGAGGTTTACCAATTATGGATTAAAGTTAAGTATTCCAGCAGCTCCGTACTTTTTTTACTAGTCGCAATTCCTTTAACTGTTACAGACCTCACGCCAGCCTGCGCGAGCTTAAACGCGTGCTTTTCGGCTTCCTCATAGTGGTTTGGCTGTCTTGCCAAGGCACAACAAAATGTCCACAACAAACACAAGAACAGCATAATATTCAGAAAGCCTTAAGAGAGAAGAAACACGTTTAAGGGACTAGACACACATCGACACAAACAGCCTGCTAAACTTGCTATAAGAAATGAAATAGTAAATATAAAAATCCTAAAATGGTACCGACCGAGGTGGCGGAGTGGTTAGGTTTACCGTAATTTCTCTAAATCGCTTCAAGAAAATGCTGGGATGGTTCGTCTGAAATGGCACGGCCGGCTTTCTTCCCCATCCTTCCTTCATCCAAATGGGACCTATCACTTCGCTGTTTGGTCCCATCCTCCCTAACCAACCAGCCGACCCGAAATGTGTACAACCATTTTAAAACAGTACATACTACTATGTTAAAGAACGCATGCATTGCGACACAGGGATGGTTCACTGATAACACAAAGAGGTATTCAACAGTTAGTAATAACATTCAACAGGAGGAAACATCATTCGAAACATCAAATAAACAGATATTCGTTTCCTAGCTTGCGAAAACGAAATATCGTATGGCAGAAAACAGAAGAACAGCTGTAAAAGAGGAAAAAGAATGAATGTTGACTAGCATCTATGGAATCGGTAAACAGAAATTTATAATTCACTATATCATAGATAAGAAGAAAGTGCTGGAACTGTTTATAACCTCAATGCACAATGTCCAGAATGTAAATCAAAACAGCTTAAACGTAAATCCACATACAGTCCAGGCCACTGAAGATGCCTTGCAGATAATAAAGATGAAATGCATACGGAAAAAAAAACATATATAATGTGACCTTTGCATATCAGTGACAAGGGGAAATTCTCAAGTATCAATAAACGAGCGTAATAAAACTTGGTGTGTGTAGAGGAGGCAAAATAATGCAGTATGTATTGCTTTTGTTTCTGTGTAGCGTCACTGTCGAGCGCTAAAACACATCCCGAAAAGTGATGTGGAATATTTATATGGAAATATTTCTCATATAAAAGTTCACATACAATTAGTGTTCATGAAACTGATTTTTGTAATAACTGTACATTTCGCAAAATATACCACCATTAATGTATTTTGAGAAATGAAAACTTTTGTTACAGGATTAAATTAAATAAGCTTTCAAGCAATATATGTCCCTCTATAATAAATCTCGGATCCGAAATACCATTTGTGCAAAATAACCTATACACAACATGCTGACAGAGTAATTTCTATGTTCCTTATTAAAATAGCGAAACATTCTCTACTGGTGCTTTTATTTATTTTAATGGTATTTGTTTCATGTATCAAACTGTTATTTTACATTTCACATTCTTTCCTTTGTTTCTTAGTTTACTCTTTTATGTATGTGTATTCTGTTAATTGAAAATAAAATGTAATTCATTATTACGATACAAATCATTTCAATAACGATATTTTGTAAATAAAGGCTTAATATAAGACGTTTTCCTACACCATGCACATAAAATGAACGGAATTTCTTCATATAATTTAAGTGTCAGAGAACAGGAGAAAGTTGGTGATTGAAATGTCGTGAGAAGGTGCTGGCTCAGCGAAAGATACTTTTCTTTTAATGACTACCACCACAATTCGTGTATCATATCCGTGAGACTCCCTTCAATATTTAGCGATAATACGAAACGAGCTGCCCTTCTTTGAACTTTTTCGATATCTTCCTTCAATCCTACACTACTGGCCATTAAAATTGCTACACCATGAAGATACGTGCTACAGACGCGACATTAACCGACAGGAAGAAGATGCTGTGATATGCAAATTATTAGCTTTTCAAAGCATTCACACAAGGCTGGCGCCGGTGGCGACATCTACAACGTGCTGACATGAGGAAAGTTCCCAACCGATTTCTCATACACAAACAGCAGTTGACCAACGTTGCCTGCTGAAATGTTGTTGTGATGCCTCGTGTAAGGAGGGCATCACGTTTCCGACTTTGATAAAGGTCGGATTGTAGCCTATGGCGATTGCGGTTTATCGTATCGCGACATTGCTGCTCGCGTTGATCAAGATCAAATGACTGTTAGCAGAATATGGAATCGGTGGGTTCAGGAGGGCAATAAGGAACGCCGTGCAGGATCCCAACGGCCTCGTATCACTAGCAGTCGAGATGACAGGCATCTTATCCACATAGCTGTAACGGATCGTGCAGCCACGTCTCTATCCCTGAGTCAACAGATGGGGACGTTTGCAAGAACAGTTCGACGACGTTTGCAGCAGCATGAACTATCAGCTCGGAGACCATGGCTGCGGTTACCCTTGACGCTGCAACACAGCAGGAGCGCCTGCGATGGTGTACTCAAAGACGAACCTGGGTGCACGAATGGCAAAACGTAATTTTTTCAGTTCTGTTTACAGAAACATGATGGTCGCATCCGTGTTTGGCGTCATCGCGTTGAACGCACATTGGAAGCGTGTATTCGTCATCGCCATACTGGCGTATCACCCGGCGTGATGGTATGGGGTGCCATTGGTTACACGTCTCGGTCACCTCTTGCTCTCATTGTCGGCACTTTGAACAATGGACGTTACATTTCACATGTGTTACGACCCGTGGCTCTACCCTTCATTCGATCCCTGCGAAACTTTACATTTCAGCAGGATAATGCACGACCGCATGTTACAGGTCCTGTACGAGCCTTTCTGGATACAGAAAATGTTCGACTGCTGCCCTGGCCAGCACAATCTCCAGATCTCTCACCAATTGAAAACGTCTCGTCAATGGTGGCCGAGCAACTGGCTCATCACATTACGCCAGTCGCTACTCTTGGTGAACTGTGGTATCGTGTTGAAGCTGCATGGGCAGCTGTACCGGTACACGCCATTCAAGCTGTGTTTGACTCAATGCCCAAGCGTATCAAGGCCGTTATTACGGCCAGAGGTGGTTGTTCTGGGTACTGAGTTCTTAGGATCTGTGCACCCAAATTGCGTGAAAACGTAATCACATGTCAGTTCTAGTATAATATATTTGTGCAATGAATACCCGTTTATCATCTGCATTTCTTCTTGGTGTAGCAATTTTAATGGCCAGTAGTGTATTTGATGTGGATACTACACCACGCAGCAGTGCTCCAGAAGAGGCGGACAACTGTAGCGTAAGTAGTCGCTTTAGATTGGGTTGGTTGTTTGGGGGAAGAGACCAAACAGCGTGGTTCAAAAAATGTTCAAAAGTGTGTGAAATCTTATGGGACTTAACTGCTAAGGTCATCAGTCCATAAGCTTACACACTACTCAAGGTAAATTATCCTAAGGGCAAACACACACACCCATGCCCGAGGGAGGACTCGAACCTCCGCCGGGACCAGCCGCACAGCCCATGACTGCAGCGCCCTAGACCTCTCGGCTAATTCGGCGCGACCAAACAGCGTGTTCATTGGTCTCATCGGGTTAGGGAAGGATGGGTTCGGAGGTCGGCCGTGCCCTTTCAAAGGAACCATGGCGGAATTTTCCCGGAGCGATTTGGGGAAATGACGGAAAACCTAAATCAGGATGGCCGGACGCGGGATTGAACCGTCGTTCTCCCGAATGCGAGTCCAGTGTGCTAACCACTGCGCCACCTGCTTACATTACCTGTTATATTTTAAGTGTTTTACCAATGAATCACAGTCCTTGGTCAGTTTTTCCCACAACATTACCTGCATCATCGTTCCCTTTTATGTTATTCATAGCTCCAAAGTATTTATTTGAGTTTACAGCCTTAAGATATGTGTGATGTATCGTTTAACTGGAACTTAGCCGACTATTTTTAAGCTCATGAGCATGACATCACAATTTTCATGAACTCTAGTCAATTGTCACTTGTTTCACCATATAAATATCGTGTGTAAATCGTTTTGCTATTCCCTTTGATCATTTCATGGCATTATATGACGGTAAACGATAGCATCATCAGCAAAAAGTCTTAGAGGACTGCTCAGATTGTCTCCTAATTCCCTTACGTAGACCAGAAACAAAAAGAGGGCCAATAACACTTCCTTGGGGAACGCGAGATATTACTTCTCTATTACTCGATGAAGTTCCAGCAGATATTACGAAGTGTGACTTTCCTGAGAGGAAATCGACAATCTTGTCAGACAATTTGGAATCAATTTGATTGCCCCTCTCGATAACACTCATTACTTCATGTGAATAAGAATCAAGCTGTGTTTCACAACAACTCTCATTGCATGTTGGCTATGTGTCAATAAATCGTTTTCTCCGAAGTGATTCATTATGATCGAGCATACCTTACAGACTACATCCAATCGCCATCTTCGCCTTCAGACTCACTTGTTAAGTTCGTCACTGTCTTGTCGCGTATTCACCGCCATAAAGGTCTGTGGAATACGAGGAGCAGTGCAGCACGATAGGGCTGCTGACACCTGGCACACTGAGCCTGCAGGTTCCGACTGCACTCGTAAGACTGGTTCAGGGTACGTTATGCCGCAGCCCTGCTGCTGGGAGCCCGCTGACCGCTTCTGTCACGTCGAACCTCGCTGCCTGCCCGGAGCGTGCCTCGCTTCTCACTGGGCTCCTTTACACTGCACCCGTCCACACCTCTAGGTGAGTGCATTAATGTCAGTGTGCGAGCTAAACTAAAGGCTAAACAGGCCTCGATGCTCCAACGGTACCATCCGGCTGCCGTGTCATTCTCAGCCCACAGGCATCACTTGATGCGGATATGGAGTGGCATGTGGTCAACGCACCGCTTTCGTGTCCGTTGTCAGTTTTCGTGACTGGAGGCGCTACTTCACAATGAAGCGGCTCGTCAACTGGCCTCACAAGGGCTGACTGCACACTAGCAGCGCTCGGCAGACCAGGCAGACAAGTGCTAGCTAAGCCCGACGTCACTTAGCTTCCGTGATCTGACAGGAACACGTGTCGCCACTGTGGCAAGGCTGTTGGATTCAGGGTGGGAAGCAATAACTACAAGGGGATGCAAAAAGGCAATACCACCAAATTTCTTGCTCTGTTATGATTATCGCTTTGCATATTACTCAGTCCAGTTTCCACCTTAACTGACGATGGCTGCAAGCCTTTGCCGCTACAGTGCTCCGAATTGTACTGTGTGACATGGTGCTGTGTAATGTACTATCTCGGTGTGTGAGAAACACTGCCCGTAATCGAGTTTGCATGATGATTGCCTGAAATGCAGATCGGCCATGGATGCATGATCACATAGCCAAATCAGTTAAGGCACTTGCGTAAATTGGGAAGTACGGGCTCGAGTCCAGGCCTGGCTCAACATTTCATTTTGAGCGTGACACTGATGGGCTCCTTAGCAGTATTGTGACAGCTGCCGAAAGCTACATTCACCATTTTGACTCCGAAAACAAGAGAGTATTAATCGAGTTCTACTACAAAAGATCACCAGCCATGCTGCCAGGAGGCAAAGTCACGCTCATGGTACTGTAGGATGTTCACGTTCCGGTGCGTTTGGTATTAACTCTTAATGGCACCACTGCGAGACCCCTAGAAAGTCAATGAATTCGTTTCTCGTCACGAGAAATGTGTTCTTCGCCAGGGTGGCTATGTTGAGTAATAAATATTTTCACATGAACAATAAAGATATATAATTTTAATAAATTTTATTTAAAGTGCTTTAAAAACGAGACATAAAAAATTCCGAGGCATTACTTTTCACAGTACCGTCTTGTATCCTATGGATCGTATAACTGTGTAATACTGGTTTGTTGACATCAAAAATGGAGCTGTTGACTACGAGAAAGGACAAGGTACCGCTACGAGAAGCACCGAGTAACCCCTTGCGTGAGCGCCTCAGCTGCAGCCCGAGTTTCTCGCAGCGCCGCCTCCGAGCAGCTGCCGCGGACACCAGCTGATCATTACGTGCGTGCCGGCTGCCTCTGCCACAGGCAGCCACTTGCTCACCTGTCACTGCGGGCACTCGCCCTCGTTCCACATACGGTCTACGCCCCCCGCCACTACGACAAGTCACCAGCTGCCCCCCCCCTCCCCTCCCCACCACGCCACTCTTCTATGGAGAGACAACCGCCGCTAAGGTATATTACACGAATCAAAAAGGAAAAAAAGGAAATTGTTGTTACTATCGAGATCTTTTCCAGAAGAGTAATCTTTGCTGGTTGTAGCACTTCCACTATCAGTGAAAAATACACCAAAGGATCCATAATAGACTACCGAGAATCAGTTTAGGTATCGAAGGCAGAATAAACTTACATAAAAAATGGAGACTCCACTTTGCCGAAGACCACAGGCATCGGTCGTTAATGCGCTGGAGTAAAGTACTGTTCTGCGACGAAAGCAGAGTGAACTTCCGTGGAAACGATGTTCGTACCGGGGTATGGAGATCTCGTGAGGAACGTAATAAGGTGCCGGCCAGAGTGGCCGAGCGGTTAAAGGCGCTACAGTCTGGAACCGCACGACCGCTACGGTCGCAGGTTCGAATCCTGCCTCGGGCATGGATGTGTGTGATGTCCTTAGGTTAGTTAGGTTTAAGTAGTTCTAAGTTCTAGGGGACTTACGACCACAGCAGTTGAGTCCCATAGTGCTCAGAGCCATTTGAACCATTTTTGAACGTAATAAGGAAGCTGCAGTGTCTCCAACACACGTGTAATAGGGGAGAAGTATATCAACGAAATGCTTGATCCTTTGTACAACGTTCGGCACAAGATGTTGGTTAAAGATTTCTTCTAATGCACGGCAACGCTCGTGACCATGTTGCAGCCCCAGCGCAAAATTTTCTTCGGCGACACAATATCAGTGTTCTAGAGTGGCCAGCATGTAGTCCCGAGGTAAACCCCATAGCACACGTATGGGATTTACTGAAGAAAGAGTCAGGACGAATGCAAATCCTCCTGAACAGCTGCAGCGGTTGCACGGAGCGTTACTAGTGGAGTGGCAAGGCACACCACATGATTTCATTCGAAAGCTGATTCCAGGTATGCCGAGACGCTGTGCTGCCATTATTGAGCAGCAGAGGTCAACACGGGCTACAAGTGTGCATCGAGGCAAACAAACCTGTTTTTAATAATATTTTGAGAAGTTAATGCTGCCACTCACCGTATAGCGGAGATGCTGAGTCGCAGATAGGCACAAAAAAAGACTCTCACAAACAAAGCTTTCGGCCATTAAGATCTTCGTCAACACTAGACACACATACGCACACACACACACTCATGCAAAGGCAACTGCCACACACAACTGCAGTCTCACGCAACTGAAACCACACTTTCTTATGTGCAGTAAGATCTACTTCACATTTGTGCTTCTTCACAGTTTTCTATACAAAAAAGGAAGCATTTTCTTGTGATAAGACGTGGACTGTTGTGTAAACTAAGTTTTTTTAATTGTAAAATCTAATGTGTTGACGTGTGTGGGACACCCGCGCACTCTCCATACTTCGCCAGAGGGTGATGAGAGTGACACTCATCGAAACGTCTCGGAATTTCGACGCAGCCGCCAGGACTGGAACTCGAGAAGATTTTATCAGTACCAGTAACGTTCACCCACTAGCATGGCACATTTAATAGGCGGAGAGGGATACATGACAAGTGAGTATTGTTATTCTTAGCCAAGTCTTTGACATCAGTAACCTTTTCCTGTAATACTAAAAGGGTTGATAGATACACACAAAAAAACCGGTCATGGATGGTTGGATGGAGAGGGTTGTACGGGCGCACGACGGCGAGGTCTTCAGCGCCCGCTCATTAACAGATTGAGACAGGTGTCAAGAAAAGACTCAGAACAGAAGGGAAAACACAGGTAACAAGGTTGGAAAAATATGGGCCCACCCACATCGAAACGTGGGACGGAGCACGCCGTCAACAGTAAAACATGGACAACACAAGACGAAAGTGGTAGAGGGAGCTAAAATAATATAGCAGATGGAAGTGGCCGGCTGACCACAAGGAAAAAAGGGAGGAGCCAGCCACTTTGCAGTACACTAAAACCTCCAGCCTAAAAGTTTAGGCCAGGGTCCAGACACATCACAAAACTTTAAAAACCTAGACACACACTTCTCATCATTAGCTAAAAACACAGGGCAGATCCCCTTCAACTTGTGCTTCTGCCCTTGCATCTCGCTATAAAATGCAGTCTGTTAAAATGTGGTGGACAGACATCTGCACACCACAAGCATTACACAACGGCGGATCCTCCCGCCGTAATAGAAAGCTATGTGTGAGAGGACAGTGCCCAATCCGAAGACGCGTGAGGGCCACCTCTTCCCGCCTGAGCAACCGGCAGGAGGAACGCTACGGCCGAGTTGTGGACTTCACCAGCCGCAGTTTATTGGTCGTCACCGCCAGCCATTCTTCCTCCCACAACTCCATGCCATTCTTGTGGAGTCCAGAAATGATAGACTACAAGGGAATAGGACACTGGACCACATCCTGCTCTCTGCAGGCCTCCTTGGCAGCACGATCTTCCTGTTCATTGCCCCATATTCCTATATGACCAGGCACCCAGCAGTAGGACACCTCCTTACCCCGCCGCTGGAGCAAGTACAGTTGGTCATACATCAGCTGGACCATCTCCTCAGTTGGGTACAGATTCTGTAATGATTGTAAGGCACTAAGGGAATCGGAGCAATCGATTGCCCCGAACACGATTCATCTGCTCCAGTGCCTTCAGGATCGCGTGGAGCTCCGTTGCGAAAACAGTATATTCATCAGGGAGGCGAATCCGGGTAACATGACCAGGGAACACTACAGAACAGCCAAGGAAATTCTCCTGTTTGGAGCCATCAGTGTAAACGACGGTGAAACCGTGATGCGCATCTAAAATGTTAAAAAACTGAGATTGGAATGTAAAATCTGGTGTACTATCTTTCTTAAAATTAGTCAAATCTAAAATAAGTTTGGGTCTCCGGAGGAGCCAAGGTGGAAATCTGCTCCAACCACGACGGAAAACATGAAGACCAGCCATAGACATCGCAGAGAGGCAATCCTGTGCGGGAATCCCACAGGGTTGCGCCGCTCGTTGCCGGTTATGAAATAGCCGTGCCAGAGGAAGCTAAGCATTGGTTTGGTATGCAGGGGTGCATGGTGTGGACAAAGTTTAATACGCCTGGCGCACCGTAAGTAGCCGTCGCCGCATATGAAGTGGCGGTTCACCAGCCTCTGCACAGAGGCCTGGTATGGGACTAGTTCTGAATGCCCCAGTGGCCTACCGAAGCCCTTCATGGTGCACAACGTCCAACATCTTTAAGTAAGAAGGCCTCGCAGACACATACACCGTGCACCCATAATCGAGCCGAGATCGCACAAAAGCCCTGTAAAACAGAAGCAGACAAGTCCTGTCGGCTGTGACATTTTAAAATACTTAGCCTGAAGCGACCGCCGTTTCAGGTCTTTAAGATGAGGTAACCACGTAAGCTTCAAGTCAAAAATGAACCCCAGAAATCTCACAGTGTCTTTAAAATTAAGGACAGTGTCCCTCATCCTCAATTCAGGGAAGGTTAAAATCGAACGAGAACGGCGAAAAAGAACACTTACGGACTTCTCGGTGTAAAACTTAAAACCACTCTTCTGCGCCCAGTCATCCAAACGTCTAAGAGTAAGTTGCAACTGATGCATTTTCGTTGCAAGGCTTGAGGAAGAACTAAACAAAGAGAAACCATCCATAAACAAGGATCACTGGACAGGACTTTTCACTATAGAGGTAATGTTATTAATAGCTATGGCAAAAACAGTCACACTTAAAACTGAGGTACACCGTTCTCCTGCTCAAAGCGGTCAGACAGGACGTCACCAATTCGGAATCTAAAATATCGTCACGAGAGGAAACACTGAATAAAAAGAGAAAGAGAACCACGGAAACCCCATTCGTGAAGCTGCTCCAGAATGAGACACCTCCAAGTGGTATCGTAGGCCTTCTCGATGTCAAAAAATACAGTTGCTTACCAAAAAATTACATGTCAGTGGATATGGAAAAATATTAAGTGAGTATTGATGAAGAAACGTGACACAAAGAAGAAAATGTACAAGGATGTCAAAGATTTTCCAGCAGTCAAGACAGAAGGACCTACATGGTTTACATGTTCGTCTTCAACAAGGTATGGCAATGTAAAGCGGTTATTCGGCGTCGCGTGAATCATAGGAACCCACCAATTTCATATTTGATGGAGTGGAGGTGGAGCCCCTCAACGCCCTCAGCGGCACGGTGGCCAACTCAAAAGGTCTATCGCCATCTGTGCATAAGGGTTAGTGATCACTAAAGTGAGGTGTCGCAGGATGTAGGTACTGCGATGTTTGCGTACGTCTGGTTAAGGCTAACCATTTATAGGCGCTCATCTGGAGATAGATTGGGTCGAAAGTCGAACAAAGGGTAGTGGTTTGAAGGGCATAGGGAAAAAAGTGTGATAGTTAGGTCGGGTAGTAAGAGCAGTAGCGGATGCCTTGCTGACTGCGACAGCGACGTAGGCTGCCCTTTTGGCTTCTCGGTCCCTAGCGGGTTCTACCCCCACGGCTGTCGGCGTCGCCGCCGCTACCGTTGGGGCTGCGGTCATCTACACGGCACCCTTCCACTGCGGCGCTGCTGTGGCGGCCGGCGGGGGAGGCACCAGAACGCCCTTCTGCGGGGTTGCAGTAGCGTTCGTAGGTGTTCGAACCCCTTCTGCTGCACGGAGGCCTCGGGCAAGAACAGCACGCAGCTGCCTCGACGACCCTTGCTTCTCTGCAGCTAAGGCGGCTGCAAAGGCAGCCCTTTCTGCCGCAATGACGGCTTTGAGGGCTGCTGTGGCTTCCTCCACGGCAGTGCTGATGTCGACGCCGCTGCTCTTCACAGGGACGCGGGCTGCATTCGAACGTCCGCCTCCGGCAGGTCGTCCGCGCTTTTGGCGGGAGGAGCTGCCTCTGCGCTGTCCCTCGGCTGAGCCCGGCTGGTCTGCGCCCGTCGTCGTCGCCGACGTCGTCGTCTCTTCCGCTGCGTCGGTGCAGTCGCGGTCTCCTCGCCGCGACTGTGGCTCGAGAAAGCCGGGCTGCCGCGCCAGCTGGCGACTTACGGGCCGCCACACCGGGCGCAAGTCGGCGAAGCTTCTCTACCGCGGTCGCAGGCGCGGCTGTTGTGCTCTGCAGAGCACTCGACGCATCGCGCCGCGTTGCGGCAGTACTTCGCGACGTGGCCCTCGCCCTGGCAGTTGAAGCACTGGGGCGGGGGGTCCATGCTAGTCGGGAGAGCCTCCGTCGTAACCGGGATCGCCAGCAGCTTCCGCAAGTCGAAGATCTCACCCTCGTCGTCCACCGTTTGCACGGTTACGGCACAGAGCGGCGCCCTCTTCTTATTCGTCTGGTTGCGCAACCTTGCGGTTGTGTTACCGAAACCGGCTCGCAGCAGCCCTTCCCGAACCGTTGCTTCGTCACAGCAGCAACGCAGCCCCCTTAGGAGTGCCTCGGTCGTCTTCTTCCTTCCATCGGAAGGCGCCTTCTCACGCGTCGGCGGCGCTTCGACAATGTGGGCGGCCACAGCACTTCTGATCGCCCTGCGGTCGGCCAGGTTTACTGCCCGAACGCAGATCAGCGAGCCTGCGCCGACAGGCACGTAGACCACCTCGTTCTTGGCGCAATTCGTCATTAAGTCGTACAGCGCCGTAAACCCGCCTTTGCACCTGACATACGAAGGGGGAACAGGCTGGGACTCGTCTTCTCGGGTCCTCCTTGCTCGGTCGGCAGACTCAGTGATACGCACAACCGAAGGCCCAGTAGTAGCAGCAGGTTTCCTGTGCGCGTATTTCTTTCCCATGCTGTGGGGCGCAAGACACGACAATTTGCAGGCGTTGTGAGAACAACACACACGAAAATTTGCTTTTCGCGGCACCCACAGCACAGAAATGAAGCTGGAGCTCTCCTCGGCCGAGAAAGCGTAGCGCGCAGCGGCAGGAAACACGATCGTCATGAGGAGGTGTGCGATACTCATTGGCGCGTCATGGCGCCTTGCGAGAGCTCCACTGGATCTACGAATGCCCGCGACAATGTTCCACAGCGCGTAATGGAGCCGCTGCCAACCTACCGCCGTCCTGCAGTACAGCTGTCAAAGAGTTGGTTCCCTGGAAGACGGTGGATTCGCGCTTTCTCATCGGCACGATGAAGAAGGTATCGGATTTCATCAGGCCGTGCAACGCTCTGCCACTGCGCCAACGTCCAGTGCCGACGGTCACGTGCCAATTTCAGTCGCAGCTGCCGTATGTCGCGGTGTTGAAATTGGCACATGCCTGGGTCGTCTGCTGTGGAAGCCCATCGTTAGAAGTGTTCAGTGCTCTGTGTGTTCAGACACACTTGTACTCTGCCTGGCTTTAAAGTGCGATGTTACTTCCGCTGCAGTTCGCCGATTGTCCTGTCTTACAAGTCTGCACAGCCCACGACGTCCAGCATCCGTAATGAGATGTGGCCGCCCACCCCCACGAAGTCTGGACGCGGTTTCATCTTAGTTCCGCCACGTGTTGAAGACACCCACCACAGCACTCCCCGAACATCCGACAAGTCGTGGAGTTTCCGAAGCGCCCCTGCCGAGCCCCCGGGCCGGCCACCGCAGTCTGCCCTCGGCCAAACCCACGCAGGTCGCGCGGCTTCCCCACTCCACACGCGGACAGCGCGCCCACATATACTGCGTGTGCCGTGCGTGTCTCGAGACTACCACTCATTCCCAGCCAGTCGACGCTGGCGTCT
Organism: Schistocerca cancellata; assembly: GCF_023864275.1. Lineage (NCBI taxonomy): Eukaryota > Metazoa > Arthropoda > Insecta > Orthoptera > Acrididae > Schistocerca > Schistocerca cancellata. The sequence goes on along the minus strand of NC_064635.1, from coordinate 96,422,446 downwards.
TCTTGAGTCGTTTATATCGACAGTAGCTAGGTGATCACAATGTCCTGGCTCATCAGTGTATGTCATTTATAAATGTATACGCTGTTGAGCGTGGCTACGAGTTCATGCATTCGCCCGTACAATCTACTAACTTAAATATTAGTGTTTCATTCGGCATGGGGTTTTCTTATGAATGCTTCCGAATATTACCTTTGTCGAATGATACCTTTAACAAGGAAAGAGAATCAACAACAAACCAACACCGTCAACAACAGCTCAGGAATACATGCTGACGTCGCAAGCCGAATATAAAGAGATACAGAAAGTGTATGCGGATCTTGAACGGGTAAGTCGGCATGTAAAGGGAAATGAAAATCTAATAGTCACGGGGGACTAGAATGCGGTTGTAGGGTAAGGAGTAGAAGAAAGGGTTATAGGAGAATGTGCGCTTGGTAATAGGAATGAGGAAGAAAGATTAATTGAGTTCTGCGATAAATTACATCTACTAACAGAAAATAATATGTCCAGGAATCACAAGAGGAGGAGAAAAAGGCTTGGAGATACAGGAAAATTTCATTTATATTACATCATGGGTAGGCAGAGATTCCTAAATCAGATACTTGATTGAAAGGCGTATCCAGGATCAGATATAGACTCGAATCACAATTTAGCAGTGATGAAGAAGCTTAATGAGACTATTCAGTAAGAATCAACGCTCAAAGAAGATGGATACAGAAGAACTGAGGAATAAAGAGACACGCTTAAAGTTCTCTGAGTGTAGATACTACTATAAGGAAAAGTTCAGTAGGCAGTTCAGTTGAAGAGGTACGGCTGTCTCCAAAAACGGCAGTTGTAGAAGTTGGAAAGGAAACTGGCGGTACATCGAAGGTAACTGAGAAGAAACCGTGGGTGACAGTAGAAACACTTCGGCTGATCAGTTTATCGATGAAAGAAGGAAGTACAAAAATATTCAGGGAAATTCAGGAATACAGAAACACAAACCTCTTAGGAATGGAATAAATAGGAAGTGCAGGAAAGCTAAGACGAAATGGATGCACGAAAAATGTGAAGAAGTCGAAAACAAAATGATTGTGGAAGGCCTGGCTCAGCATATAAGAAAGTCGGAACAGCCTTTGCTGAAACTAAAAGCAGGGGCAGTAACATTAAGAGTGCAATTTATTCCTCCAAATGTATACATAAAATTCTATGAAATACCCACTTTCACAAACCTATTCCTTAGGGGATGAAACTGATGGAATTCAGAAGTGGTAAATCTATCGAACAGGATGAGTTACGCACTTAAGATTCGTCGATTTTCGCGTCGCCTGATTTTCTTCCAACTATTCCTGAAAACTTGCATAACGGTCTGGTGACAGTTGGGACTGCTGGGACCTGTGGGCCAGGAATCACGATGAGGAAAGTACTGGAAAGAGTGGTGCTTTGAAAAGAATGTGCGATATTTATGCTGGTATCTGGCATTTAGTAACTAGAAGCTACAAACCTGCCCAGATATCCGAGCGCGTTAATGCATCACTTCAGGGATTCGAGGAGGTGGAGCTTCCTCAGATCGAATCCCCCTAGTGCATTAACAACAAGCGCTCGTTAGCCAGTCACCCTAGAGGCGGATTTTACGCGGTTTTCCACAGCCATCTAGGTAAATACTGGGCTGTAAATTCTGTCCCGCGTCAGATAGTACTACATAAGCGTTAGGAAGAAAGTTCTCGCACTTAAACATGACCAGTACACTACAAGCAGATAGATCTGCTGCACAGACTCTGTCCCACGAGGAGCGGTGGCGTTAGTGAGGGAATCCGGTCTCTAGCAGTCACTATCATTTCTTTAACCCATATAACAATATCGATCACGTAGGAAACTGGTAAAAGCAGAAGTGAAGGAGAAGAACCGGGAGATACGTAGTACTGCACTTCTGTGGGAAGGGAATGAGCTGGAGCCTTCACTTCTGATGGGACGAGTGTGCTACATTAAAGCCAATAAGATGGTTTGCTCTCTGGAATTACTTTATGCCTTGTGACGTGGAGATTGTTGAAACGGAACTGGAAAACAGATGTTAAGCGTTGGAATACAAAAGGTAGGTGGAAAGTGCAGATATAACATATGCCACAGATCAAAGTGGGCAAGGATTGGTGATAGAGTAAGGCTCACTGGCAAATTATCCTCTAGATTATATTCTTATTTATTTCTATGCGGAGCAGAATTGGGGCATGTACCCATCATCAGCGGTACTTGCGCTACAGCGTAAATTTACCTCAGGTGAATCGTTTTCCATATCAGTTATTTTATGATTCAACATACAAGCTACGTGTACTGCTTTTAGGATATGCGAACAACTTTGGCCAATAATTTACCTGTTATTATGTCAACATATACCAGTGATATTCAGCACATACAGTTGAGTCATAATTGGTGCACACTATTTGACAGAAATTATTTACTCAGAGATGTCATTATATGGAGTCTCAACCTGACAACCAACATGATTGATGCACTCAAATCAACGTTCAACAATACAGCTTTGTCATAATTGTCCGCTACTAATCCAGTTGATACAAACGTTCTGGTAAATGCGATAAATTGTTAAACGAGTTGGCGGCCATTTGTATGGAAATCATTCTACAAACCTTCGTCACACTTCTGTCGCCGACTGCACAACGTCCGTTAAGCTATCTCCATTCTTCTCTGTTCAAATGTCTTTCGTCTCTGGGTATCAACAACATGGAATAAAAAACGGTAAATTAAGATTGTTCATATTATTTTGACTCGCACTGTAGATTTGGTTAATGTTCAATTGTCAAATTTGATGTACTTTACATCCAAAGGTAATGATTAACTTGACTGATCTCAGACTATACAAATTCGTTTATATATTACATTATTTTGTTACCGTAATATCATACAAAAGAATGTATTGCAACAATAGACACTTAGAACAACATCGGTGAAATTTTCGACGATTTTTTGTTGTTTAACACTGTCTCTTCGTTGGAAACAATGACAGGATGTTTTGTCAAGTGTATGAAACTTCGTATTTTATCTAAAGTAGTTAGTTTGCTACGTTTTCAATCAGTTGCTGGGACTACCAGGCGTTGTTTTATGTCACTAGCTGAATGTTTTTGCGTTTTTAGATGTATAATAAATAAAGATAGAAAAGGTTGAAAATACCGCTTCAGTTGTAAATTGGTTTATTTTGACACGACCGGTTTCGGACTGTTAAGAGTCCATCCTCAGGTGTCGTAGCTGTGCTGTGGTCCCCGATCACCGTGTGTACCAGGCGCGGTGTGCTTCCTATGAGCGGAGAAGACGGAGAGCAGGGAGTTAGGTTTCCGTCAGTGGCGTTCACATCTTCTATAGATAATGTTTTCATTTCTTCGTACCTTTCCAATGTATGTTGTCTCAAGGCTATTCCACTTTAACTTATAGACTCCGCAGTGAGTGAATTTACAGCATTCTACATCTGCATCTACATCTACATTTATACTCCGCAAGCCACCCAACGGTGTGTGGCGGAGGGCACTTTACGTGCCACTGTCATTACCTCCCTTTCCTGTTCCAGTCGCGTATGGTTCGCGGGAAAAACGACTGTCTGAAAGCCTCCGTGCGCGCTCTAATCTCTCTAATTTTACATTCGTGATCTCCTCGGGAGGTATAAGTAGGGGGAAGCAATATATTCGATACCTCATCCAGAAACGCACCCTCTCGAAACCTGGCGAGCAAGCTACACCGCGATGCAGAGCGCCTCTCTTGCAGAGTCTGCCACTTGAGTTTGTTAAACATCTCCGTAACGGTATCACGGTTACCAAATAACCCTGTGACGAAACGCGCCGCTCTTCTTTGGATCTTCTCTATCTCCTCCGTCAACCCGATCTGGTACGGATCCCACACTGATGAGCAATACTCAAGTATAGGTCGAACGAGTGTTTTGTAAGCCACCTCCTTTGTTGATGGACTACATTTTCTAAGGACTCTCCCAATGAATCTCAACCTGGTACCCGCCTTACCAACAATTAATTTTATATGATCATTCCACTTCAAATCGTTCCGCACGCATACTCCCAGATATTTTACCGATGTAACTGCTACCAGTGTTTGTTCCGCTATCATATAATCATACAATAAAGGATCCTTCTTTCTATGTATTCGCAATATATTACATTTGTCTATGCTAAGGGTCAGTTGCCACTCCCTGCACCAAGTGCCAATCCCTTGCAGATCTTCCTGCATTTCGCTACAATTTTCTAATGCTGCAACTTCCCTGTATATTACAACATCATCCGCGAAAAGCCGCATGGAACTTCGGACACTATCTACTAGGTCATTTATATATATTGTGAAAAGCAATGGTCCCATAAGACTCCCCTGTGGCACGCCAGAGGTTACTTTAACGTCTGTAGACGTCTCTCCATTGATAACAACATGCTGTGTTCTGTTTGCTAAAAACTCTTCAATCCAGCCACACAGCTGCTCTGATATTCCGTAGGAATGTTCCATGGAATGTTCCATGGAATGACAACTTCTTGTTCTGGTGTGTGTTCTGATGTTTATTCTCAGCTTGCACGATTCAAATGAGCGTTTGTTATCATATGATAATCTCCTCAATACGAAAATCATCGTACTTTTTGTGAAATAAACACTAACAATGTAAAAGTAACTGATGAAGGGAATACTGTGGAGACATGTTTAAAATAGTCTGCATAAAAAGAATCTTCGAGTGTGCATCAAAATAACATGATTTGTACAAAAGGACATGTAGCTACTTGGTGTCTGTCCAAATTAAAAATCCCTAAATAGCAAAGAACATTTACTTGACAAAACAGAAAGAAACATATTGCAACATGATGAACCCATCTGCAAATAAACTGCAGTCACTGCCAAGAATTCATAAATACAGTAACCCTTTCAATCCAACAATAAACTGCAAAGTAGTTCTTTATTCTGACTAAGACGAAGGTAATTTATATACTTGCTCAGGACTGTACATATGGAAATCAGTATACAGTGAATAGTTCTAGTGGAGTTATACAACAAATTACAGACATCGATATCCCATCCGATTTAAAACATATTTTGTTAGATAAAATCAACATGTACACCAACTGAATAGTTAATGAGACCAATGAAATTGCCGAACAGAAGGTTCCCACACGTCGTACGTCGAACGCAGTAGTTGCGGGGGAAATTTATTACTTTACTAAAACTGTAACTCTCCTACAACCATTCCAAGTTCAGTAACCAAATATATGTATTAGAATGCGGTTTAGTAATGGGAAACCAGCTTGCCGGAATACTCGCTAATATTTTACTGCAGCATATTGAGAACCAGTTCCATTATAGACATCCTAAATGGATTAATAAAATCCGTTACCTGTACAAATAGGTAGATGATACACTACTGTTACCACACCGATCAGAAACCTAAACAGAGATGTTCCACAGAATGGAATAAATAACACAAAAATATAATCAGTACGGAAAGAATAGATCGATACTCATCACATGAGGAGACGCTGGGTCACGAAGAGGCTCAATCAAAAAGACAGCTGAAGTATTGAGCGTTATAACAATATTCCTCTTCGGAAATAGAAAACACACACACGTTCACTCAAGCACAACTCTCATAAAAATGGCCACTGTTTCTGGACGCTGGAGCCCGACTTATCATGAGTCAGGCTCCAGTGCCCACGGGCAGTGACCAGGTTTGTGTGAGTTTTTCTTGTGGGAATATCTGTTTGTTTTCTTTTTCTGAAGAAGCACTGTCTTAAAGCCCAGTCTTTAGGCTGTTTTTTCATTGTGCCTGTCTGCAGCTCAATGATTCCTTTGTGTTGAGCGGCAATACACTCGTCCCACATTGCTGTTATTCCATTATTTGATTTCACACAATAATATATTCATAATCGTGCATCAACACCATAGTAAAATAAACTTTCTAGATATAACTTAAATAACAAAGTATTAGCAGAAAACGATGGCTACGATCCAACGTTGGCCAACAAAATTTGTTTTAAGAAGCTACACGTAAATGGAAACAAAATTAAGGTCAGCATTTCGCTAACAAGAAAACATAACAAAAATAGCCCATTTCACTGCCAAACCACACTGGCAAAAAATTTCATATAAAATATAAGTTGCTAAACTTGTATATGAGAGAAATGGAGTATGAATTTCGATTTTGCCTCGTGATTTAGGTTTTCTTGGCTTACCTTGAAGACTGCCGACACTACTCCAAGTCGAAATCGCCACATCCATCTAGAACTGATTTTGTGCGCCGTCGACAAAGTTCCCGGTTATGTTAAAATATTGCCTCTTGACTTTCCTTCTTTTCAGTCTTATTTATTTTCATTTATTTACTTACTTTACTCAGAATATTTTAAATATTTCAGGCTCTGTATGTGGTGTAACGAAGACTCAGTAAAGACACTCATAACAGAAGATTTTGCAATGTGCTTGATGGGTGGTTTTTACGAAACAATAGTAGCACTTGTAGTAATTAATAAACATATTACAGGGAAGTCAGTCTTATTCGTTCTGTTAAGAGAACATAAGAACTTATACGGTCCAACAAACAGAAACTACCTACTCCTCATACTCAACAATTTATGAATGGTTCGAACTGTCTTAGTTTTCACTATTTGCGGTTTGTAGGGAAGTGATAAGTATACTGGACTGCAAGTTTATGTTTTGTTTACCTATTTCACATGTCGAAAAATAATGATCATCCCTGTGGTTACTCCATTATTGTCGTAATGGTTTTTGAAAACATACGTTAAGGAAAACTCATTTGTCATGAATGTGCTATCTCTAGGCTGAGTTTAGTCTGTTAATCATTTCTATGTCGATAATTTAAGATTTGTTCTCTATGTAATGCAAGCAACTTTCTTGTTGTAACTGGGGACATGTTTTCTTTTATCACAGGTACTGATGGTGTCCTGTAGTTCTATCCGATATCGAAATGGCGAATGGAAGGGACTTCTTAAGATCTGTATCACGATACCACGCCATCTGCAGGGTTTTCGGGCTGACGCCGTTCACAGTGGACACTGATAGGTGTGGGCTACAGAGGACACGTGCTGGTACACTGTACGCAGCGGCTGCTCTCGTCATGAACCTGACACTAACAGCGCTTACGATAAACTGGATGCAAGCTATGAACACGATGAAAAAGGTTTCCATACCTTTGTGTGGTCTGTTGCCTATGTGATGACATCCTACGACACCACGGTGACGGCGGTCGCCGCAGACCTGTTTCGAAATACCCACAAGTACCAGAGGATACTCACTCTATTGTCTTACTGGGACAGCGGCATCTTGCAGTGGCGTCATTTCTCCAGCGCGGCGGTGAGGATCTGCTGCAAAGTGGTGTACGCAGGCTCTCTCGCGCTACGTGTAGCTGCTGTGACGTCAGTATATCTGATGGAAGGGATGAAATGGACGTATACGTTATCATTGTTCTCAAGTGGTATTCTACCTACAGCTGTTTGCAGGTGTGTGGGGCTCGTTCTTCTTGTGAGGAGTGACCTGCGCCAGCTCATCCAGTTTCTGAGAGCTACAGCCCAAGTGAGATGCCAGCGGCGACCATTTGCAGATCGCTACCGCATGTTGAGGAGCGTTTACTCCGCCCTGTGCAACCTGTCCCAGGAGGTTCTTTCAGCCCACGAGATAGTCTTAGTCTTATTAATGGTGACTGCACTGTGCAGTAATCTTGGAATGCAGTTGCCGCAGTCTTAACACATCAGCAGGAACAGCTAGTGGCGATACACATGTTGTTTCTGTCGTGGCAGTCGTCACAGGTGTTCATGGTGACAGTGGACATGGAGGCGGCGCAGACAGCTCCTCTCCTCTGCCGGCTACTCCTGGGTTCGACTCTCCGCAGTCCAGAAACGTCAGAGCTGCGCCACTTCTGTCGCCTGGTCAGCAGCCAGAGTCCCACTGATCAACTTTACGGCGTCGTTTCCTTGGATTTGCAGATGTTGATTGCCTCCTTGTCTTTCATTACAACTTGTACTGTGATTCTGTTAACTTTCTGGGAAGCGTACTGAAAAAAAAAGGACATCCTGCTAAATATTGTTACAGCACTATTGGTGAACAGGGAATCTTCTGCACTAAAATTCTATAACTGTGTTGCTATGATTAAGAGCTATTAATAGTCCGCAGCATTTTAAGAGATGAGACCATTCTTCAAAGTGTTTCCTTATTTAGCATTATACTCGTACAGCACAGCGAAGGGGTGCGAAGATGGACGTGTTCAAGTCTATTGTGCAGTGTATCTAGTTACAGTGTCTAGTTTCGCTCAAAACCAACATGAAATCTTCCATCGATTGAAACTACAGGAGCCGGCCGGAGTGGCCGAGCGGTTCTAGGAGCTACAGTCTGGAACCACGCGACCGCTACCGTCGCAGGTTCGAATCCTGCCTCGGGCATGGATGTGTGTAATGTCCTTAGGTCATTTAGGTTTAAGTAGTTCTAAGTTCTAGGGGACGGATGACCTCAGCAGTTAAGTCCCATAGTGCTCAGAGCCATTTGAACCATTTTTGAAACTACAGGAAACAAATTAAAATTGCTGCACTTTCCACACTGCGTTACATATTCACACAATTGGTAATTATTAATAGCACGAGTGAAATGAATTACTTAAAAGCATAAATCGCTCGAATTTTTAATTCTTGAAACACACATGAAGTTATTTCACGTAAAAGAAAAAGAAAAGTTCAGGAACAGTAACTGGAATATTTTAGTGGGGACAGAAGCTGTGTTCCTCAGAAGGAGGCGGAAGGTTGACAAAGAGGTTCAGATGCGACACGGAGCCACAGTTACCAACAACAGGACGTGGCAACAGAAGAAGACCAGAAACATTAGCCGACGCGAGTGAACGTTAACGGTGTTTCATCACTGTATGCAGTTGGACGTCAAATATGATTTATTGCAGCTGAAAAAACGTACCGCATCAAAAATTACACTAGCCTTAATCTCGGACATTAGTATGACTGCTACTTGCATTGTTGCATAGCGAAATCGCGGCACTACAGTCTTAAACAGCACGACGGTCTGGAGAAACCATCATAAAACCTAATGAATCATCAATGAAACGCAATCCATATCGAGATCTTTATCACAGTTATTATTTCCCTTGACACAGTCAGATATGTCTCAAGCAACCCGAGTGAATCATTTTACTTTCACACCATATGGACATACATATTTTATTTCTGCTGGCCAAGTTCTTCAACCTACTCTCACACCAAGTCCATCGATAGTAATAGATCTACAAACACAGACATGGTGCAGAACAAGAGTAGTAAACAACATATAGCATGAAAGACAAAATATGCACTGCCTTGGCAGGAAAGACTTTGAACTTACCACACTCATCACAGACACGGTCAGTACAAGCCTCTGAGCACTAAGATGGTAACCTCACTACACATTACATTCACTTTAACGCTCACAGTGTACCCACTCTGGCTCAAAAATCGAACAAACGAAACATCTGTCACATCATATACTCATCTCTACAGACCAAGACACAACAATTGCAAATCATAGCTCACTTTTCAGTATACTAGGACAGAACTATCTCGTCATTTGGAACACAGTAGAATCATAAAGCCATAACACAAACGTCTGCAAAATATAAATATCCACAACATATCAGATTGTGCCCACACTTATCTTGCATACGAATTGCTCTTTATCAAAGACGAATGTTACTCATTCAAGGGAACTATCATCAAGTAAAATATCTAGTAAAGGCTAAACATAACTGGCATAAATCCACCTTTATATCATGCACAGCGTGTACTGAACCTCACTAGATAGATAATATCCACTCACAATCACACGTCACAGTTTCAGACTCACAACAAACAAACGAAAATTCCTAAGTAGTATCATCTCATTATATCATACATTATTCTGATAAACCAAATATCACTACATCAAAATATTCATAATAATGATATGATGAAAATGGACGTTAATCAAATGCAGACCTGACACTCCAACAAGAAACTGCACAGTGCATGCATAAAATTACATCATTAACGAATAAAACAAGAATAAGAAGGTGTTATGTATCTATGTGAGAGATGGTAATCACATCTCTAATTAAATCATCATGTGTAAGAGCACTTCACACTGCCTCACTCGTCCCCATAATCAAGAAAAGCACTATAAATTGTCTCATCAATAGTACTCCTCAAGATCATTAAATTCCTCATCACATGTGGCAACTATAATAATAATAGTCATACTGCGCAACAGCAAATCTTTCAAATCCGATGGCACCTGGAATATCCAGAAGATAATCCATCCAAGCACTAACCAAGCCTGACATTTTTTAACTTTGTTTAATCTGCGAGTTCCAATGTGGCAAGCCCATTGGCTATATCACCACTCACACAGAAGAAATTATCTAGACACCTGGCTAATGCCTCAGTCATGAAAAAAAAATCTATGAAACGTGAAAATATACAGAAAATAGAACACTTGGAATGGTCTCGATAGACAAAGAAACTTAACTGGCTCATAAGTAAAACACTAGATATTTTACACTAGATACCTTAACATCAGAAAATGTGGTACCTTCACACTACCACAAAGTAAGATTTGCACTTGACACGATATAAGTTCTATATGTTCCTATATGTTCTAAGTCTAGTGTTTAGCTTCTGATTGATACTGTGGTCATTAGAGATAGTTATGAAAAATTTTTTTCCTGAAATGTAGTACATACTTCTTTCTGTTACTGGATGTTTTGTTGTTTATATCCTTTGTTGGGGAAGCATTCACAAAACCACTGCAGGTGTGAAGTAACTTCTCTTTAAACTTCAGTTTGCTATCTCATTATTTAATAACACAGGCCAACGATGGAAAAACCTTTTTTGCTGAAAATACCTTACTCTTATGCTTCTAGGGTGGGAAATCTTAATAAGATACTTATAGAAACTGTTGTTGCTGTTGTTGTGGTCTTCAGTCCTGAGACTGATTTGATGCAGCTCTCCATGCTACTCTATCCTGTGCAAGCTTCTTCATCTCCCAGTACGTACTGCAGCCTAAATGCTTCCAGGTGCTTCAGTCAAGAACCGCGCTGCTGCTACGGTCGCAGGTTCGAATCCTGCCTCGGGCATGGATGTGTGTGATGTCCTTAGGTTAGTTAGGTTTAAGTAGTTCTGAGTATAGGGGACTGATGACCTTAGATGTTAAGTCCCATAGTGCTTTTAGCCATTTGAACCTACATCCTTCTCAATCTGCTTAGTGTATTCATCTCTTGGTCTGCCTGTACGATTTTTACCCTCCACGCTGCCCTCCAATACTAGATTGATGATCCCTTGATGCCTCAGAACATGTCATACCAACCGAGTTTTATCACGACTGGCTCTCCCAAGGCCCTCAGTAGTTCTACTGGAATGTTATCTATTCCCGTGACCTTGTTTCTACTTGGGTCTTTCAGTGCTCTGTGACTACTGTAAGGGCTTTCAGCTCACTAGTGACCTTTTATGTGAGACAGCCTTGTGAATAAAGCATGGAGTCATATCAGTCTTCTTATCAGAGATCTAATATTAACATGTCTTATAGTGACTAATACTTTGTGAATAGAAACTGACATTTTTTGACAAAAAAAAAATTTCAAAATGGACTGCGCCTGTGTTTTTGTCTCTTCTACGATATATTATGCACAGTCTACCACTGTTGAGAGCGTCTGGTTGAGTGAGACTGATGATCGAAAATTTTGATGCCAGATACACCTTGCAGTCCTTCAGATGAACCAGCGCCGTTGCTCCAAATTTGTTGGCAACATGTTCTGTGCTCAATATTGGATGGCCCCGCGCTTTCTCCAATGCCGATAGGGCATACCGCACTCCTCAGACTCTTCCTGTTTTGTAATGTGTTACCCCTGTTTTCATGTATTACGATAAGTAGTCGATTAGCAAAGCGTATAAATTCTTATTAGTAGCAGGAAGGTTCAGCATCAGATGAAAACTTCCTAACGAATTTTTCCCGCATTTATCTTACGCCCTCCTCCTGAATCAGCATGAAAAATATGTGATTACGAGGCATTAATCAGTCAGTTAATCACGATATCAAATAACGTTGCCATAGCTTCCGAACTGTTTGCGTTAGGGCGTTAAAACTGCACGGTTGGCAGCGAGGCATGATTGGAATTAGTATGCGCTGTATGGTTTGGGCTAGTGACGAAGCCCGCTTTCATTTGGATGGGTTCGTCAATAAGCAAAAGTTGGCGCATTTGAAGGACTGAGAATCCGCATTTCGCGATCGAGAAATCTCGTCACGCTCAACGGGTGGCTGTTTGGTGTGCAATTTCCTGTCACGGAGTAGTCGGTGCGATATTCCCTGATCGTGCGGTAACTGCCGAAAGGTACGTGAAGCTTTTGGAAGATGATTTCATCCTCATTATACAAAGTAACCCTGATTTCGACGAGATGTGTTTCATGCAAGAGGGAGCTCGACCCCACCGAAGTAGGAGAGCGTCTGATGTCCTGGAGGAGCACCCTGAGGACCGCGCTCTGCCTCTGGGGTACCCAGAGGTCACTGCGATCGGCCTCGATTGGCCGCCATATTCTTTGGATTTGAGCACATGCGACCCCTTTTTGTGGTGCTATATTTAAGACAAGGTGTACAGCAATAACCCTAAAACCACTGCTGAGCTGAAAACAGCCTTTCAGGAGGAGGTCGATAACATCGATGTTCCGGCACTTCAGTGGGTCATGAAGGATCTCGCTATATGTCTATGACACATCATCGCGAATGATGGTAGGCACATCGAATGTCATAATCTGCTGGTATATCCAAATACCTGTAGTGACGCTTACACGTTGAATGAAGTGTGTACCTGCCGTAGCTCGTAGCTAATTTACGTTTCTTTCATACAGTTCGATAATTGTCTTCCTGTATCGTTCCCGGAGACGGAGTCACACACTCTCTCTCTCTCTCTCTCTCTCTCTCTTTCTCTCTCTCTCTGTGTGTGTGTGTGTGTGTGTGTGTGTGTGTGTGTGTGTGTGTGTTGGAAGGGAAACCTAGTTAAGCAGACGGATTTTGATGGTCCAAAACAAAACCTATTGTTAATAAAGATATTGCTGCAAAGCATATTTTTAATGAGTCCGCCATAACAATTGAAGTGGCAATGCACGTGTCTTAGGTTCGATCGTAATGTGATCCTACTCAGCATTCACTGCAGCCTTGTGGCTGATAATTCTGCGGCGTAATCTCTTACAATGACTGTAACCTCTTCTTGCTCACACATCTTGCCCTGTACAACGTAAACGTGTCTCAATTATTTGATTAATATTTTCAGTTCATTTGAAGAAGAAAATATGACCTCTCACACATTATCCAATCTAAATTCACACCTCTAATCTGTCTGTGAACCACTTTCAACTGCATGGCAAAGAATACGTCCTATTGCAACATTTATTATTAGTGTTCGTTCCCATTCCATTCACATACGGAATTTGTTAATAATTATTCTTCAAATAACTCGTAATTCCTATTGGAGATGTATGTGGATATGTAGGTATCATTTAGTTTTTTATTATTTTTAAAATTAAATATCGAGTGTTTTTAGCGAGTTATAATTTTTTCGTTATTTAATGGTTGTGCTCTTTTTATAGATGTGGTAATAACCTCTTTTTTCTATCCAGCACAGTTTAAGTGGTATTTTTGTCAGCTATCATTTCTTTCATTTGCTTTGCCATTGATTCTATAATCTGTGATGAAAAACTTTCTCTGAAAGTATTTTTTCGGTGTCTGTAAAATCCACCGACTTTAATATGAACCATGGACCTAGCCGTTGGTGGGGAGGCTTGTGTGCCTCAGCGATACAGATGGCCGTACCGTAGGTGCAACCACAACGGAGGGGTATCTGTTGAGAGGCCAGACAAACGTGTGGTTCCTGAAGAGGGGCAGCAGCCTTTTCAGTATTTGCAGGGGCAACAGTCTGGATGATTGACTGATCTGGCCTTGTAACAATAACCAAAACGGCCTTGCTGTGCTGGTACTGCGAACGGCTGAGAGCAAGGGGAAACTATGGCCGTAATTTTTCCCGAGGGCATGCAGCTTTACTGTATGATTAAATGATGATGGCGTCCTCTTGGGTAAAATATTCCGGAGGTAAAATAGTCCCCATTCGGATCTCCGGGCGGGGACTACTCAAGAGGATGTCGTTATCAGGAGAAAGAAAACTGGCGTTCTACGGATCGGAGCGTGGAATGTCAGATCACTTAATCGGGCAGGTAGGTTAGAAAATTTAAAAAGGGAAATGGATAGGTTAAAGTTAGATCTAGTGGGAATTAGTGAAGTTCGGTGGCAGGAGGAACAAGACTTCTGGTCAGGTGATTACAGGGTTATAAATACAAAATCAAATAGGGGTAATGCAGGAGTAGGTTTAATAATGAATAGGAAAATAGAAATGCGGGTAAGCCACTACAAACATTATAGTGAACGCATTATTGTTGCCAAGATAGATACGAAGCCCACACCTACTACAGTAGTACAAGTTTATATGCCAAATAGCTCTCCAGATGACGAAGAAATTGAAGAGATGTATAATGAAATAAAAGAAATTATTCAGATAGTGAAGGGTGACGAAAATTTAATAGTCATGGGTGACTGGAATTCGGTAGTAGGAAAAGGGAGAGAAGGAAACGTAGTAGGTGAATATGGATTGGGGTTAAGAAATGAAAGAGGAAGCCGCATGGTAGAATTTTGCACAGAGCATAACTTAATCGTAGCTAACACATGGTTTAAGAATCATGAAAGAAGGTTGTATACATGGAAGGACCCTGGAGATACCAAAACTTATGAGATAGATTATATAATGGTAAGACAGAGATTTAGGAAGCAGGTTTTAAATTGTAAGACATTTCCAAGGGCAGATGTGGCCTCTGACCACAATCTATTGGTTTGACCTGTAGATTAAAATTGAAGAAACTGCAAAAAGGTGGGAGCTTACGGAGATGGGACCTGGATAAACTGAAAGAGCCAGAGGTTGTACAGAGATTCAGGGAGAGCGTAAGGGAACAATTGACAGGAATGGGGGAAAGAAATACAGTAGAAGAAGAATGGGTAGCTTTGAGGGATGAAGTAGTGAAGGCAGCAGAGGATCAAGTAGGTAAAAAGACGAGGGCTAGTAGAAATCCTTGGGTAACAGAAGAAATATTGAATTTAATTGATGAATGGAAAAAATATAAAAATGCAGTAAATGAAGCAGGCAAAAAGGAATACAAACGTCTCAAAAATGAGATCGACAGGAAGTGCAAAATGGCTAAGCAGGGATGGCTAGATGACAAATGTAAGGATGTAGAGGCTTATCTCACTAGGGGTAAGATAGATACTGCCTACAGGAAAATTAGAGAGACCTTTGGAGATAAGAGAACCACTTGTATGAACATCAAGAGCTCAGATGGAAACCCAGTTCTAAGCAAAGAAGGGAAAGCAGAAAGGTGGAAGGAGTATATAGAGGGTCTATACAAGGGCGATGTACTTGAGGACAATATTATGGAAATGGAAGAGGATGTAGATGAAGATGAAATGGGAGATACGATACTGCGTGAAGAGTTTGACAGAGCACTGAAAGACCTGAGTCGAAAAAAGGCCCCCGGAGTAGACAACATTCCAGTAGAACTACTGACGGCCTTGGGAGAGCCAGTCCTGACAAAACTCTACCATCTGGTGAGCAAGATGTATGAAACAGGCGAAATACCCTCAGACTTCAAGAAGAATATAATCATTCCAATCCCAAAGAAAGCAGGTGTTGACAGATGTGAAAATTACCGAACAATCAGTTTAATAAGCCACAGCTGCAAAATACTAACACGAATTCTTTACAGACGAATGGAAAAACTAGTAGAAGCCGACCTCGGGGAAGATCAGTTTGGATTCCGTAGAAATACTGGAACACGTGAGGCAATACTGACCTTACGACGTATCTTAGAAGAAAGATTAAGGAAAGGCAAACCTACGTTTCTAGCATTTGTAGACTTAGAGAAAGCTTTCGACAATGTTGACTGGAATACTCTCTTTCAAATTCTAAAGGGGGCAGGGGTAAAATACAGGGAGTGAAAGGCTATTTACAATTTGTACAGAAACCAGATGGCAGTTATAAGAGTCGAGGGACATGAAAGGGAAGCAGTTGTTGGGAAGGGAGTAAGACACGGTTGTAGCCTCTCCCCGATGTTATTCAATCTGTATATTGAGCAAGCAGTAAAGGAAACAAAAGAAAAATTCGGAGAAGATATTAAAATCCATGGAGAAGAAATAAAAACTTTGAGGTTCGCCGATGACATTGTAATTCTGTCAGAGACAGCAAAGGACTTGGAAGGGCAGTTGAATGGAATGGATAGTGTCTTAAAGGAAGATATAAGATGAACATCAACAAAAGCAAAACGAGGATAATGTAATGTAGTCGAATCAAGTCGGGTGATGCTGAGGGAATTAGATTAGGAAATGAGACACTTAAAGTACTAAAGGAGTGTTGCTATTTTGGGAACAAAATAACTGATGATGGTCGAAGTAGACAGGATATAAAATGTAGACTGGCAATGGCAAGGAAAGCGTTTCTGAAGAAGAGAGATTTGTTAACATCGAGTATTGATTTAAGTGTCACGAAGTCTTTTCTGAAAGAATTTGTATGGGGTGTAGCCATGCATGGAAGTGAAACGTGGACGATAAATAGTTTGGACAAGAAGAGAATAGAAGCGTTCGAAATGTGGTGTTACAGAAGAATGCTGAAGATTAGATGGGTAGATCACATAACTAATGAGGAAATATTGAATAGGATTGGGGAGAACAGAAGTTTGGGGCACAATTTGACTAGAAGAAGAGATCGGGTTGTTAGGACATGTTCTGAGGCATCAAGAGATCACCAATTTAGTATTGGAGGGCAGCGTGGAGGGTAAAAATCGTAGAGGGAGACCAAGAGATGAATACACTCAGCAGATTCAGAAGGATGTAGGTTGCGGAAGGTACTGGGAGATGAAGCTTGCACAGGATAGAGTAGCATGGAGAGCTGCATCAAACCAGTCTCAGGACTGAGGACCACAACAACATGTGAGTGCTATAAAGGGGGTCAAGTTTATGATGGAAGATAACAAAATATACAGAATGGCTGCGTGGAATTACACCTATCGTGCAGCCCGAATTGGTTTATGGGAGCAGGAGGCATGTGACCATGTCCACTTCCAAAGACATACAGCACACATGTCTAAAATTATATCTCTGGTACTTGAAGAAACTCGCAGACGTAGTATCTGCGTAAAAATGAACACTGTCAAAGCTGGAACAGGGTTGAAAAAAGAACACAGAGGTTGTATAGTAAAAAATCTTTTATTTCTCATCCAGCCTACAAGTAATTTTACATTTGCGTAAGCAAACACATCATCTTCTTCCTGAGTCAATGGAGAGCAGGGCAGCTATAGAATTACAAGTCTTGAATAGCAACAAACCTGAGGATTCGATGCATCCATGAGATCTTCTCCTACCCCTTCATGTGAATGAGGGTATCTGCGTAGTTGAATAGCCGAAGCGACATCACCATATCTTTACATGGTATATCAGGATCATCCCAGTGAATTCCAACGCACTTCACATCCTTGAAAGACCTCGGTGACGCTTTGATTGCTGAGAATGTCTCTATTACTACTGCATCTTCTCTGTACACTACGAATGCAACATCTTTAAATATGACCTGTCTACGCTCACCATCATACAAACCCTGAGCGTCTGCAATGATGTTTACACCTTGAGATACCATTGTGGAATGCTCCAGGTATGGCACAGCACCTGTTCATTTATACAGCCCGTTGCACAACGCCTGTGAGCGGGCAGTAGTTGATCACACAGTCATGTGGAACTAGAGCACACATGGCAGTGTGTTCCGGGAAATTTGCAGAAGAGTTAAATTCAATATGTACACATGGTCTAGATGTAATTATCTCGTTGTGTTTCGAGCGGCCTATTACGATGATCTGTGATAGCTTCTATGGACTGAGTAGACAACCCCTTCTTCAGCACTTTCATAGTAAGAAGCATGAAACCTAGCATACATGTCATATGCTAGACTGTACAAATTTCATCCCACTGCAGGTGTAAATTGTCATATGGGCAGTGTGTGATTTGCGAGGGGGGGGGGGGGGGCATGGCGGGGGGGATTTCCCCCATCTGCATCAGACCATCCCCTCATCTGGTTTTAGTTTATGCATCCCAACCTGGGATGTTTATTTCCCACGCACTGGGTTAAAACTTTAAATATAATTTGAATTTGTGGAGCCGAACACTGAAAGTTTTTAATACAGTCTTACTATTAATAATATTAATATGTTTGCTTATTAATTTTGAAAAAGTGTTATGTACTAGTTAAGCATTTCAAAACATTTAGAACTGAATCACCATTAACATGTTGTCATTGTTGCTTTCGTCTAAGGTGCGTCATCCGTTTACTTGCGAGCTTGCGAGGGAAGTAGTGTGGCAGTCATACCGCAGCAGTCGTGTATAACGATATGTTTACATAATGTGTATACATAAACATACAGTTATAAATGTCCCCATTCGTCGTCTGATCAGTCGGAAGTTGCATTGCATAGGAGAGTAAATGCCTATTCAAAATATAATTATTTTGGATAGCTCAACATGAATTTCCTAAGGGACCGTAGTTTATCATGCATTTACCAGTAGAATATGGCGCGGAGAAAGTATTTCGCCGCATGCAACTTCCGTCCGAACTCGACGAAAGAATTCGTGACTGTGAACTCTCTATTTGGCAGAAACATAAAGAAAATTAAATAACTTCATGAAGGAGTGAGACATAGATTCTATATTAAATAAATAGTCCATACAGCAGTTCCATTTAAGTCTGAATTTATGGCAATTAATAGACGAACTTACACTGCAATGAAGGATTTAACATGGATGCCGTTTTGACTGGCACTTCTCTTAATGAAAACAATTCCTTCGACGTTTTCACATACACGTCGCACAATAAATCTACTGCTAGGCACTTTTAGTATTACACATTCACTTTTCACTATAACAATATTATTTTTAACGATAATAATACGGCGGCATGACATGCGCGTCCGACACAAGAGACAAGAGAAGAATGAGTAAATGTTCATCGGAGTATCTCGTACCTCCAAAAAAAAAAAATGTGTAAAAGTGTTCTTCTGTCCGTTTTTTTCGCGCCGCGGTTTTCAAAGTCAATAACTCACTCATCTCTGACGGCGCTTCGACAATAAACAAGTTACGTCACAGGTCGTTCACCTTTTACATTCTCGCAACATTATTTGCTAACTGTAGCTGTTGCCGAGCGACTGCTCGATTAGTGAATGATTTAAAATAAGACAATCACATAATGTTACATTGCCTTCCATGGGAATCTTGGAAATCAAAGAGATTACCAAGATTCACATGTCGCCGTTAACATTATGGGATTGAGTACTTTACGGATTTACATTGATCAAACACAGTATTCCTGTCATTTGATTATTAGGATTACACAAATATGGTGATCTCTCATTCATAGACAAAGACAGTTCTTAAGGTAAAGATACACAAAAAAAATTTAAAAACTAAGACAGTAAATCTACGAAGTTTACAATGGACATTGTACATTATACTCATTTCAGTCATTTTTTTTACAGAGTTCATACCGACCATCTTTGTGGCCTCAAGTTATTGTCCAGAGCTCATAGGCTCTTTGCTCCTGAAAGAAAACACATAGGATTCATCTTTTTATACGCACATAATTCTCACACATAGAATTTCTCACACGTGTCCATTCTTATACACATATAATTCTCACACATGGAATTTCTCACACGTGTCCATTTTCCATTGCTCACTAGTTGTCATGATTTTTACGCTTTCACTGTTTGTGTATTGACACATAAGTTAAAATTTGATTCTTCTCCAGGTGAAGCTTATCCCTTGAGAAGTTGGATCGCTACTTTGCGGTCTCCGAGTAGAAAACTTTTCATCAGCTCTGGCGGGCGAGTCTCACTCGCACGTTACGTACACACGTTACATGTAACAAAAAAATATAAATACCCATTAGTCTAAAAACTAAGCTTAAATCTATTTTAGGACTTGGGATTCATAGGAATTTGACTTTGTCACTATTCGCGTGTGGTTTGGCTGTTCACATTTCATCCACGGGATATAACATTAGCATAGTATGTGATATGTTGTGAACTCATATAAAAGTCTTATTTTGGGAGCGGCTTTCATGGAAAGTCCGTTTCGTCGAACTGCAGCGGGAGTGCTGTGCTAGTACATCACTTTAAATTTAACGCGTTTGTTGCGTAGATGTACGTTGACACAGGCTGATTGTTAGAGCTGAATCGCAACTCGAGGCGCTCACTAGCCTCCACGCGGTACTTCAGCTTTTCCGCGCACGGTTCAGTGAACACGTTGCGTCGATGGTGTTGTGGTATTTTGTGGTTTGCTGAGGCTGGTGAGGAGGGACGAGGATTACCAGGGACAGAGGCTCCATTGAAACCATCCCTGTCTCGACATTTTCCAGCCGATTTTGAAGATTTTAAGGTAGGCTAGCGCTCGCACTTTGCAAAGCAGCTAACACACTTGGTTTCCGATGCACTGCACGTAATCACATCACCGCCTTCGGTTACACAACCGGACTACCATTGTCCGTCGGCCTATCTGCACGTTTAACACTTTATCTTCATCGTTATAACAACGATGCATTGCTTTGTGTCTGTGGCAGACTTCCACACCATTTTAAGCCTTCACTTATACACTACTACGTACACAATTTTTTTTACAGTTTATAATCAAATAGTTTGTCTCACTTTGAAGCTTGTTAATTCAGAGCTTTGATTATCATGTCCATTTCAATTTCTGTTGCTTTGTTGCTAACTACCTTAACATTTCGCTTTACATTGTTCCTCATCTTTCTCTAAGACTAATTATGCTTTTAGTTCACAGTCACAATACATTAGTTTCTCCGATCTGTTAGCAATTATTATTATTTTAATTCATTTCAATCGTTCTTTCTATTTATTAGATTCATTAAAGTTATCACTGTCATTTCAACAAAAATTCTCTTTTTACTAGATGTGAGGATCAATCAGTCACATTTGATTGCCCTCTCACATGAGAACAGAACACCATTCACCCCCCCTCCCCCCAAAATTTCAAATTCCTTATCGCGATCTCGGTTTGCGTCTCGGATTGACTTTAAAAGGAAAAATAAAGACATTTCAAAACTAGCTTTTCCCGATTTCGTTCACGCGCTTCCTTTTGAAAATCGTATGCCAAACCAGCCTTCCACGTCAACCGCATTTCTCAATCTGTGACGTCAAGTCTACGGGACGGGTTTAGGCGGGTTAGGATATTTACACAAATTCAGAAGAAAGACATAGATATAATAGTACATAGAAGAAGAAATCTAGCAAACAACTCCTTGTTCCTTATGACTCAGAAATTAATTTTCCTTTGCGCCGTACGTCTGCGTACACGCTCCAATTACAAACTAGCTACTTTGTTTTGCCGGCGGTTTCATTGTCATTTTATTCTCGCCTTGACGCCTGCTTGCGCTACACTGCATTGGCCTCTATATAATATGACCTTAAGTCATAATTGCTCTGTCCTTGCCACTTACGCTCTTATACTTGGTATTTATTTCACTTATGGCTTTGAATGTATCTGTCCTGTGTATTGCAATTACAATTAATGCTACTTTGTTTATCTAGCTGAAGGATAGCGCTTTCGTGGTCATGTTGGGACTTACAAGTAACTCACATGCTTCGTAAACATTACGTTATTTTAATGCAGAGATGAACCTGTTCCAGATTTCTATGTACATTGGAACTTAATCTAGACGTAGCTGACATAGAAACTAGTTACATGTTTTCCTTTTTAGTGGGATCAGGAACCAATAATTGTCAAGCGACCCTTGTCCTTGACGAAAATAAATTTCGTTTCTGGATCATTGCTCCTTGAACTTAAAAAAAAATTCTTACATACTATGTTTTATTTTCACTTCTTTAGCATTTCATATCGCAGAAGCCGGCTTGTTAGGCACATCCTTCGCTTTATATTTCATTTCTCTCTCTTAAATAATATCTCCTTAAAACTAAATCTTAAAACTAGAGGTCTTGGAGTTGATCACTTTCTTTGTTAAACAAGATTTTTTTTATCAGCTTGTCTGTACTTAAATTATGGCTCAAGATAACATATTTTAAATTGTCTGCTGTATAGCAAGATAGACTCACTGTCGTGTAATATATGTTCTAAGCATTTTTTTTTAACGAAGTCAAATCAGTTGTCACTTAGTCACTAGCGGCTAACCTTCTCTTGTCATTATAAAGCTTTCCTTTTGACTTATTCTGTATTCTATATTAGTATTTTGCAGCTGTGCCTTATTAAACTGATAGTTCAGTAATTTTCACATCTGTCAACACCTGCTTTCTTTGGTATTGGAATTATTATATTCTTCTTGATGTCTGAGGGTATTTCACCTGTCTCATACATCTTGCTCACCAGATGGTAGAGTTTTGTCAGGACTGGCTCTCCCAAGGCCGTCAGTAGTTCTAATGGAATGTTGTCTACTCCCGGGGCCTTGTTTCGACTCAGGTTTTTCAGTGCTCTGTCAAACTCTTCACGCAGTATCCTATCTCCCATTTCATCTTCATCTACATCCTCTTCCATTTCCATAATATTGTCCTCAAGTACATCGCCCTTGTATAAACCCTCTATATACTCCTTCCACCTTTCTGCCTTCCCTTCTTTGCTTAGAACTGGGTTTCCATCTGAGCTCTTGATATTCATACAAGTGGTTCTCTTTTCCCCAAAGGTCTCTTTAATTTTCCTGTAGGCAGTATCTATCTTACCCCTAGCGAGACAAGCCTCTACATCCTTACATTTGTCCTCTAGCCATCCCTGCTTAGCCATTTTGCACTTCCTGTCGATCTCATTTTTGAGACGTTTGTATTACTTTTTGCCTGCTTCATTTACTGCATTTTTATATTTTCTCCTTTAATCAATTAAATTCAATATTTCTTCTGTTACCCAAGGATTTCTATTAGCCCCCGTCTTTTTACCTACTTGATCGTCTGCTGCTTTCACTACTTCATCCCTCAGAGCTACCCATTCTTCTTATACTGTATTTCTTTCCCCCATTCCTGTCAATTGTTCCCTTATGCTCTCCCTGAAACACTCTACAACCTCTCGTTCTTTCAGTTCATCCAGGTCCCATCTGCTTAAATTCCCACCTTTTTGCAGTTTCTTCAGTTTCAATCTGCAGTTCATAACCAAGAGATTGTGGTCAGAGTCCACATCTGCCCCTGGAATTGTCTTACAATTTAAAACCTGCTTCCTAAATCTCTGTCTTACCATTATATAATCTGATACCTTTTAGTATCTCCAGGATTCTTCCAGGTATACAACCTTCTTTTATGATTCTTGAACCAAGTGTTAGCTATGATTAAGTTATGCTCTGTGCAAAATTCTACAAGGCGGCTTCCTCTTTCATTTCTTCCCCCCAATCCATATTTACCTACTATGTTTCCTTCTCTCCCTTTTCCTACTGACGAATTCCAGTCACCCATGACTATTAAATTTTCGTTTCCCTTCACTACCTGAATAATTTCTTTTATATCGTCATACATTTCATCAATTTCTTCATCATCTGCATGCAGTAGGCATGGGCTTTGTGTCTATCTTGGCCACAATAATGCGTTCACTATGCTGTTTGTAGTAGCTAACCCGCACTCCTATTTTTTTTATTCATTATTAAACCTACTCCTACATTACCCCTATTTGATTTTGTGTTTATAACCCTGTATTCATCTGACAAAAGACTTGTTCCTCCTGCCACCGAACTTCACTAATTCCCACTATATCTAACTTTAACCTATCCATTTCCCTTTTTAAATTTTCTAACCTACCTGCCCGATTAAGTGATCTGACATTCCACGCTCCGATCCGTAGAACGCCAGTTTTCTTTCTCCTGATAACGACATCCTCTTGAGTAGTCCCCGCCCGGAGATCCGAATGGGGGACTATTTTACCTCCGGAATATTTTACCCAAGAGGACGCCATCATCATTTAATCATACAGTAAAGCTGCATGTCCTCGGGAAAAGTTACGGCTGTAGTTTCCCCTTGCTTTCAGCCGTTCGCAGTACCAGCACAGCAAGGCCGTTTTGGTTAGTGTTACAAGGCCAGATCAGTCAATCATCCAGACTGTTGCCCTTGCAACTACTGAAAAGGCTGCTGCCCCTCTTCAGGAACCACATGTTTGTCTGGCCTCTCAACAGATACCCCTCCGTTGTGGTTGCACCTATGGTACGGCCATCTGTATCGCTGAGGCACACAAGCCTCCCCACCAACGGCAAGGTCCATGGTTCATGGGGGGAAATTGTTGAATGGTTCAGGATTCGATCCGGCGACCTTCGGATTACGAACCCCAGCGCTTACCGCTGCACCACGACGCTGCGGAATACATATAGCTCACTGAAATCCTTATAAGACTAAAAATTCTTGTTCTGTTCTTCAGCCAGTTTATCCAAAATCAAAGGATATCCGCACCTCATCTAATCCATTAGCTTCTTTGATATCCGAATCATATTCGTCGAACAATTTCTTCGTTTTTCTTATCGTGTTTCTTGTCCTAACTTCACTTTCTCGAACTTCGAGCAATTTTACGAAGAGATTCAAATTTCTTCTGACATTGATTCTTGAAAAATTGGTATCCCATTTTAATTTCTTCCGAGAGACTAACTACGGAACTGTGCCACTGCGGAACACTGGCTGACTTACAACACTGAACCTTTCGAGAATTTTACCCCAACTCGCAATCGCAAAGGATGTTTCAAAACTACACAATTTCTCCGTTATGCCTTTAGCTTCAGAGTTCAACAAAGGCTACACACTTTAATTCCCAATAATTGACTGTGATGCTCTGACCACTGCCTCGCTATCTATGTTCGAAGTTTTGCAAACTTTTTCTCTTGCAGTCAGCCTGTCCAGTTGTAGAGAGGGATTTAACAGTCAAACTGTAGTTGACGAAAAATGTGCTTAAGTATTCCATCGCTGACTACAACCACTGAAAGAATTAAAAACAGCGTGTCCGTAAGTTTTTACCCCACTTTGTATATTAAATATCTATGATGGTATTTTTTTGTTACAGGTCTGCTAGGGAACCCATTAAATTTCTATAGCACTGTGTCTAATTCGACACTTTTGCGAAAAGTAGCGCCTTGTGAGCTACAATGTAAAAACGGTTCCCCCCGCCACCAGAGAAAACAGTGTTGTGTGGCTAGAAGAAACTAAATCATCGAACACAGTGAAGCGAAACTGTGTCTCATTTCAAAAAAAAAAAGTCACCTCAAGCTGCGGCAGACCACTTGTTTCGGGTGATTCTGGGCAGGTAGCTCAAACTGCATTCACGAGGTCGCCACCGAAACCGATTAGACAAGCTTCGATCGCCGAAGAATACAGTTCATAAAGCTGTTCGCAAACGCCTTAATCTTTATGTATACGAGGTCCCAATTTTTCACGCAATATAAGCAGATGATGGCCCAAAACATGAACGATTTGCAGTGTAGATGCTGAACGGTTTGGATGAGGACAATGATTTCTTGAAGCGTGTGTGTTTTTCCGATTAAACTACATTTCACGTTTGTGACAGAGGTAACAAATGTAATGCCCGAATCTGGGGATGAGAAGGTCCTCATATTGTACGAAAACAGCTTTGGGACATTGGAAACGTTATTTTGTGGTGTGGGTTGTGTGTGATCGAGTGACTGGCCCAATTTTCTTCCTCGAAATCAATATAAGTGAATTTTTTTTTTTTTTTGTGGTTTTAGGGCACACAACTTCAATGGTCATTAGCGCCCTGACTACTCTAAGAACGCAACGCGAGGCACAAGTTGACAACAACTAAAAGGGAAAACACGATAAAAGACAGACTGACAGGCATAGGATTAGAAAACAGCATCATCAAATTTCCTTAGAGAGGTTTGTCAAATTGATAAAATGAAGAACACGAGCAGCTGCTCGTGGGTCATCCGCTAAAATGGCATCGAAAGTACTTGGCAGGTTAAGATCTAGACGCCGTGAGCTAAAATCTGGACAGGACATTAAAATGTGTCGAACCGTCAGCAAGTGCCCACATGGGCAGAACGGCGCCGACGCAGCCGTCAGCAGATGGCGATGGCTGAACCGGCAGTGTCCAATTCTTAACCGGGCCAACACTACCTCCTCCCGCCGAGAAGGGCGTGAGGAGGACGTCCAAGCCACGGGAAGAGGTTTTAAGGCCCGAAGCTTGTTGTCTGTAAGTGCAGCCCAATCGGCATGCCACAGCGATAAAATGCGCCGACAAATGACCCTGCTAAAATCGGACGAAGGGACACAACAAGAAGCTGTCCGAGGCTGGAGGACCGCAGCCTTGGCCGCGGCATCTGCAGCTTCGTTCCCAGGGATACCGACATGACCAGGAACCCACATAAAGCTAACCGGAGAATCGACGTCCACCAGCTGCTGAAGAGAGCGTTGGATCCGGTGTACGAAAGCGTGAACCGGGTACGGATCACTGAGGCTCTGGATGGCGCTCAGGGAGTCTGAGCAGATGACATAAGCAGAATGTCGGTGGCGGCAGATGTAAAGAACAGCCTGGTAGAGGGCAAAGAGCTCAGCTGTGAAGACCGAACCATGGCCATGGAGCCGGTATTTGAAACTTTGTGCCCCGACAATAAAGGAACACCCGACCCCGTCATTGGTCTTAGAGCCATCTGTATAAATGAAAGTCATGTTGATGAACTTCGAACGAAGTTCCAAAAAACGGGGTTGGTAGACCGAACCGGGGGTAACCTCTTTTGGCAGCGAGCTGAGGTCAAGGTGAACGCGGACCTGAGCCTGGAGCCAAGGTGGCGTGTGGCTCTCGCCCACTCGAAAGGTTGCAGGGAGTGAAAAATTAAGGTGTTGAAGGAGGCGACGAAAGCGAACTCCAGGGGGTAGCAGGGCAGAGACATACAACCCGTATTGACGGTCGAGAGAGTCTTCAAAAAAGGAACGATAAGACGGATGGTCGGGCATTGACAGTAGCCGACAGGCATACCGACAAAGCAGTATATCGCGCCGGTAGGTGAGTGGCAATTCGCCAGCGACAGCATGAAGACACTCTACGGGACTAGTATAAAATGCTCCGATCGCAAGTCGTAAACCCCGATGTTGTATGGCGTTGAGGCGGCGTAAGATGGATGGCCGTGCAGAGGAGTATACGAAGCTCCCATAATCCAGCTTGGAGCGGACGATTGACCGATATAGACGAAGTAGGACGGTTCGATCCGCTCCCCACGACATACCACTGAGAACACGGAGGACATTTAAAGAACGGGTACAACGGGCGGCCAAATATGACATGTGGAGACCAGCTAAGTTTCCTGTCAAATGTAAGGCCTAAATATTTTTGTTGTCTCCACGATTGGGAGAGCAACGGGACCGAGTCGTAAGGACGGTGGGAGAAACTCTTTGTAGCGCCAGAAGTTAATACAGACCGTCTTCTCGGAAGAAAAACGGAAGCCATTGGCGACACTCCAGGACTAAAGACGGTCAAGAGAACGCTGAAGACAGCGCTCCAGGACACGTGTACACTGCACGCTGCAATAGATGGTAAAATCGTCCACGAAAAGGGATCCTGATACATCAGCTGGGGGGCAATCCATTATTGGATTGATCGCGATGGCGAAGAGAGCGACGCTCAAAACTGAGCCCTGTGGCACCCCATTCTCCTGGCGAAAGGTGTTGGACAGGACAGAACCCACATGTACCCTGAACTGTCGATCCATTAAAAAGGAACGAATAAAAAGAGGGAGGCGACCGCGAAGGCCCCATGTATGCATGGTGCGGAGAATGCCCGCCCTCAAACAGGTGTCGTAAGCCTTCTCCAAATCAAAGAACACAGCCGCGGTCGGGCGCTTCCGCAAGAAGTTATTCATAATGAAGGTCGAAAAGGTAACCAGATGGTCAACAGCAGAGCGGCGCCTACGAAATCCACATTGTACATTGGTAAGTAGGCGTCGAGACTCGAGCAGCCAAACCAATCGAGAATTAACCATTCGCTCCATCACTTTACAGACACAGCTGGTAAGCGAGATAGGTCGATAACTGGAAGGCAAGTGCTTGTCCTTCCCCGGCTTAGGAATCGGGACAACAATAGACTCGCGCCAGCATGCGGGAACATGTCTCTCAATCCAGATGCGATTGTAAGTACGAAGAAGAAAACCTTTACCCGCAGGAGAAAGGTTCTTCAGCATCTGAATATGAATAGAATCAGGCCCTGGAGCGGAGGACCGTGATCGGCCAAGTGCGTTTTCGAGTTCCCGCATGGTGAATGGGGCATTATAACTTTCACAATTCGAGGAGCGGAAGTTAGGTGGCCTAGCCTCCTCTGCCTGTTTGCGGGGGAGGAAGGCAGGGTGGTAATGAGCGGAGCTCGAAACCTCTGCGAAAAAGCGGCCGAGGCATTGGAGACAGCCTCAGGGGCCACAAGGACGTCATTCGCGACCTTCAAGCCAGAAACTGGTGAGTGGACCTTAGTGCCAGATAGCCGGCGCAGGCTACCCCAGACAACAGAAGCAGTAAAACTGTTGAAGGTGCTTGTGAAAGCAGCCCAGCTGGCTTTCTTGCTTTCTTTGATAATACGACGACACTGAGCACGTAATCGTTTATAATTGATACAATTCGCCACTGTAGGGTGGCGTTTAAATGTGCGTAAAGCACGTCGACGAGCACGTAAAGCGTCTCTACATGGTGCGGTCCACCAGGGGACCGGTACGCGACATGGAGAAGAAGTAGGGTGAGGGATGGAATATTCAGCAGCAGCGAGAATGACTTCCGTGAGGTGTGCGACCTGACGATCGCAGCTTGGGAAGCTTTGATCCTGAAAGGTCGCCCTGGAAGAGAAGAGCCCCCAGTCTGCCTTGGAGATGGTCCAACTAGAGGAGCACGGAGAGAGGGTATGCTGCAGGAGATGGATAACACACGGGAAGTGGTCGCTCGAATATGTATCAGAAAGTGCATACCACTCAAACCGGCGTGCAAGTTGGGGAGTACATATAGAGAGGTCTAAATGGGAATAGGTGTGAGATGTGTCCGAAAGAAAAGTAGGGGCTCCAGTATTGAGGCAGACAAGATTGAGCTGGTTGAAAAGGTCTGCTAACAAGGAGCCCCTCGGGCAGGATGCTGGAGAGCCCCAAAGGGGATGGTGGGCATTGAAGTCTCCAGTTAACAAAAATTGTGCAGGTAGCTGAGCAATAAGTTGGATCATGTCTGCCCTGGTAACGGCAGATGACGATGGAGTGTAAACGGTACAAAACGAAAACGTAAAAGTAGGGAGATTAATGCGGATGGCAACTGCCTGCAGGCCGGTGTGCAACGTGATGGGATCTTAGTAAATATCATCCCGGACCAGCAACATAACCCCTCCATGAGCTGGAATACCTACCACAGGGGGTAGGTCAAAACGCACAGAGGTGTAGTGTGCCAAGGCAATTTGATCGCATGGGCGTAGCTTCGTTTCCTGGAGGGCTACGACGAGTGGACGGTGCAAGCGGAGCAGCAACTTCAAGTCCTCTCGGTTGGAGCGAATGCTGCGAATATTCCAGTGAATAAGTGCCATCGTAAGAAAAGGAAGACGAAAGAAGGGGTCACCTCGAAGGCCGCTGAGGGCCTGGCTTCGAGCGAGCACTGCCGCCGCTATCAGTAGGCGGACAGTCATCGTCCATTGGGTCTATAGGTTCATCGGCCATCTCGGGAGGATGGCCGGGAGGGGGAGCTTCCTCCGCCGGTGAACGGCCGGATGTACGGCTACCAGCGGTGCGGCCATGCGAAACAGATGACGGCCTGTGGCGGCAACCCCTGCGTGGCGCAGGAGAAGAAATGCGCCGTGGCGGAGGAGGAGAACTGTGCTTCCTATGAGCCTTCTTGGAAGGACGTTTGGTGGAAGTACAGGTCGAAGGCTGGGAGGTTGAGGTACGTAGGAAGTCTGCACGGGATGGTTCCTTCTTGAAGGCCCGTGCATCTGACTTCGGGGTATTCGTCTTAGCAGAAGCTGATGAAGGGGCTGGTGTCTGTGTGGTGATGGGAGGAAGAGGAGACGTCGACCGCGAGATCTTAGCACTGGCCGAACGGACGACCGTAGTGCTGAAGGTCAGATCGCATGTCTGGGTTGCTACCTCCCTGGTAGTCCGAGGAGAGGCGAGGACAGTACTGTATTTCCCCGCTGGGAGCAGCGCGGGCTTCCTACTAGCCAATAGCTTGCGAGCAGCCGAGGTGGACACTTTCTCTTTGACCCGAATTTCTTGGATACAGCGTTCTTCCTTATAGACAGGACAGTCGCGGGAGGATGCGGCATGGTCACCCTGACAGTTCACACAACGAGGAGACGGAGGTGGACAGTCACCCTCATGGGCATCCCTTTCACAAGTGACACATTTAGCCGCATTGGAACAAGACTGTCGAGTGTGATTGAAACGCTGACACTGGTAGCAGCGCGTAGGTGTCGGGACATAGGGGCGAACAGAAATAACCTCTTAGCCCGCCTTGATGCACGATGGCGGCTTAACACTATCTAAGGTCAAGGAAAGTGTCCGGGTCGGTACAAGGTCATGGTTGACCTTTTTCATGACCCTATGGACAGCCGTCACGCCCTGCTCAGCGAGGAAAGATTGAATCTCCTCGTCAGTCAATCTGTCGAGGGAGCTAGTATAGACTACACCACGAGACGAATTCAAAGTTCGGTGGGCCTCCACCCGGTCAGGGAACGTGTACAGGAGTGTGGCCCGAAGCAGTTTTTGTGCCTGAAAGGCACTCTCAGTTTCTAGTAATAAGGTACCGTTACGCAACCTGGTACAAGATTTGACAGATCCGGCTATGGCATCTACGCCCTTCTGGATAACGAAAGGGTTGACATAGGAAAAATTCTTCCCGTCCTCAGATCGAGAAACGACGAGGAACTGTGGGGCAGGCGGTAGTACTTTCGTCACTGGTGGCTGGTCACGTTACCGTTTTTGGGTCGAAGTCGAGAGAGATGGAGTAGAATCCATTGCGGAGGAATCCCCCATGATTGCCAGCGTCTCCGATGGCGCGCTCCATCCTTGTGGGGACCCTCACAGAGGGCACTCCCGCCTTAGGTGAATGTTTACACCTCAGGTCACACCTCCCGAGAAACAGACGGAGGGACCAATCGGCATGGTCAGAAGGTATCAGCTCAGGCAATCACCCCTCCCCGGGCCTGGCCTTTACCAGGGCGTACGCACGTACCTTACATGTCTACCCAGGGCGGGGACTTACGCGTTACCCCGTCACCGGCTACGCGTGCGAACGCGTGAGTCGGCCTTCAGGCACGCACAGGGAGGAAGGAAGAAGAGGAAAAAGAAGAGGGAGAGGGAGAAAGAGGACAGACTGTCTCAAACGCTGAGGCGGTGACCAGAGAAGGCAAGGAGAAGAAGGCAATGAGAAAGCAAGGAGAAGAAGGCAATGAGAAGGCAAGGAGAAGTCAAGGGAAAGAGTAAGGAAAACTGAGGTGGAGAAGAGCAAAGAAATGAACCAACAAAAAGAAGGAAGAAACGAGAAGTGAAAAACCAAAAAGACCACAATCATAGGTCGTGGAACCGTCCGTCTCCGGACGCAGGCGCTAACTACCCCCGTGAGGGGGATGGACTCCTTTTAATCGCCTCTTACGACAGGCAGGAATACCTCGGGCCTATTCTAATCCCCGGACCCGCAGGGGGGTAAGTGAATATGTGAACCCCTAGACATGTTGGTGAATTATGCCGTACCCCAGCCATGGGATATACAAGGCACTGTCATCTATCAAGGGGACGTCGCTCCCCATCACTGGGCTCCAGGGATTCCTTAATGAAAGCCTCCCCAACAGGTGGACAGGCAGAGGGGGCCCAGTTCCGTGGCCGCCGCCGTCACCTCATCACATCACCATCCCCTTAGATTTCTTTCTTTGGGGATGTGTGTACAAAACAGCAGTTCGTGATATTGTGACAATGCAACACCGCATCAGAGAAGCCATAAGTACAATCACACCACACGTGGTGTAGAATATGTGGCAAAAGATTGAATACTGTCTCGATATTTTGCGTGTTAGCAGTGGTGCACACGGTGAAGTTATTTCAGTGTTGAAGTGAATACCTATATTAAATGTCTATGTAATGTTCGAACCTTGATGAGTAGACACCTATGTGGATACCAAATCTTTCTTTTGTCGTATTCAGTGAAGAGTTACACTGTTTGTTATCAGGGTAAACGATGGATTTATCACAAAATGTCAAAAAAAGAAGTGGAATGATAGCAATATTTTACTGTACTTCAGCCCACTAAATAGAATGTGTGTGCTGAATAAGGAATATAGTGAGTGTACAGAGAGACAGTTTTAATTGTCGCTTCCAAGACAGGGTAAATACTGGGTGGTTTTAATTAAAGTGCAATTACTGCTGGAGGTCCAGTGCGGGCTGTAAGTATCGCATGACAACGAAACTTGTACATATGCTAATGCGTTAATGCGAAACTGATTTACACGGGAAAAAATATTTGTTTTTTCCTCCCGGTGGAAATCTGGTGCTGCAAACTGTTTGTATGACAGTATGACAACCACGCTCTCATCTGGCTAGCCATAACGTGAGTGAACAGTGTGGCTATGGAGACGAGAAACAGTGCGCTGTTAGTGAAAGTGGAATTTGCTGCCGCTCGCATAAAACAGTGCTGCATTGAGAGAGTACCGCTGACGGAAAGGTCTGGGGACAGGCCTGATGTCATTACATGGTACAATGAAGGTGGTAATAAAATTCGGAAACACGGCTGAGCTTGATGTGGCATCTGGAAGGAGAAGGCCTCCTATCACAGTGGAAGTTACTGATGAGGTTGTTGCTGCTGCTGCTGCTGCTGCTGCTGCTGCTGCTGTAACTGACCACGCAGTGTGTCTGGGAAGTGCTAGTGCATGTGTAGTGTCACGAGCATCATCCTTATCATGGTCAACAGTACGGAAAGTTTTGCGATACGTTTTCCCTCTAATTCTCTCCCACGACCCCAGAGACCTTGCACTTTGTGCGGAGGCTTACGTGCGTCAGGGATAAAGATAGCCGTACCGTATATGCAGCCACAACGAAAGGGTATCTGTTGAGAGGCCAGACAAACTTGTGGTTCTTGAAGAGGGGCAGCAGCCTTTTCAGTAGTTGCAGGGGCAACATTCACGATGATAGACTGATCTGGCCTTGTAACATCAAGCAAAACGGCCTTTCTGTGCTGGTGCTGAGAACGGCTGAAAGCAAGGGACTACAGCCATAATTTGTCCCGAGGGCATGCAGTTTTACTGCATGGTTAAATGATTGCGTCCTCTTGGGTAAAATACTCCAGAAGTCAATCAGTCCCCCGTTCGGATCTCTGGGCGGGGACTGCTCAACAGGATGTCGTTATCAGGAGAAAGGAAACTGGCGTTCTACGAATTGGAGCGTGGAATGTCAGATCCTTTAATCAGGCATGCAAGTTAAAAAATTTAGAAAGGGAAATGGATAAGTTAGAGGTAGATATGTTACAGTGAAAACCCGTTGTTAGTTAGAACGCGTTCTTACTAGTTAAAAGTAGTGCATACTGAGCCACTTCATCAAAACGCGTTTTGCCTAGTTAAAACTAGGCTTAACTGACTTTCGCTTTTGACCAGCAGTAAGTTCTAGAGGTAACTAAGGCCATCAGTATCAACTAGTTTCACCTAGTAAGAACGCTTCGTAACTTAACTAGACAAAACTAGTTTTCACTAAATTTATTCAGGGGCAAATATTAAAAGTAAGAGTAACTACTTGTTCGTCGAAATAAAAAAATAAACATTTTTGTATTGTGCAATGCAATATTTATTGAGAATATTGATAATATATCTAAGTCGTTAATATTAACTACAGAAATACAAAAACAACCACACACTGAAGAAACATTTTAAGGAAAATTACAGCCATTTTAACAATATTAGTTACGAAAGTGGAAACAAAATAATCATACAGTGAAAGTATATAAATTACTGATACATTTGACAAAAATTGCCACAGTCTTAATAAAGGAGAAACGTGCCAAAAATTTTTACAATTAAATTTTGATTATTTGTTATTGCAAGGCAAACTGTCTTGACATTCTGAGTTACAAAGTTTTCCTTTTTCCCAACAAAAGCACCTTTTTTAAATACATGCCTTCACACACACACACACACACACACACACACACACACACACACACACACACACACACACACACACACACACACACACACAGCGAACAAATTCTTGTCCTGATCCTAAGGCTGCCATCTTGGCAGCAGTTCTTAATGATACCTTTGTCTGTGGCACGTCTTCCAGCAGCAAGAATTTCTCTTTGGACACGTCGAATTCGGATCTGGAAGAGAACTTTTAATTAGTTTGTTCGAAAGGCGATTAGGTACTTAATACATATAGAATATATTACAATGTATTTAATCTTAAAATATGAATGAATTACTTGAATAGTTAGCGACGTTTTCGGAGCATTAAATCAATTAAGTAATTAATGTCTAACATTTGTCCTTAATTATTGAAATCAATTCAGAAATACATACCTGCAATACAATTTGTGGAGTATCCCATATTTCTTTCTAATCTTGTGCAAGCCCTGTTCATCTTTCTGAAGAACAACTTCAATAAGATTGGGGAGATCTGCTTTTTTTTTGTGGTTTTAGGGCGCACAACTTCAATGGTCATTAGCGCCCTGACTACTCTAAGAATGCACCGCGAGGCACAAGTTTAAAACAACAACTAAAAGGGAAAACACGATAAAAGACAGACTGACAGGCATAGGATTAAAAAACATCATCAAATGTCCTTAGCAAGGTTTGTCCAATTGATAAAACAAAGAACACAAGCAACTGCTCGTGGGTCATCCGCTAAAATGGCATCGAAAGTATTAGGCAGGATAAGATCGAGGCGCAGTGTGTTAAGATCAGGACAGGACATTAAAATGTGTCTAACCATCAGCAAGTGCCCACATGGGCAGAACGGCGCCGGCCCAGCCGTCAGCAGATGGTGATGGCTGAACCGGCAGTGTCCAATTCTTAACCGGGCTAAAACGACCTCCTCCCGCCGAGAAGGGCGTGAGGAGGACGTCCAAGCCACGGGAAGAGGTTTTAAGGCCCGAAGCTTGTTGTCGGTAAGTGCAGCCCAATCGGCTTGCCACAGCGACACAGTGCGCCGACAAATGACCCTGCTAAAATCGGACGAAGGGACACAACAATAAGCTGTCCGAGGCCGGAGGACCGCAGCCTTGGCCGCGGCATCTGCAGATTCGTTCCCCGGGATACCGACATGGCCAAGAACCCACATAAAGCTAACCGGAGAACCGACGTCCACCAGCTGCTGAAGAGAGCGTTGGATTCGGTGCACGAAAGGGTGAACCGGGTACGGATCACTGAGGCTCTGGAGTGCGCTCAGGGAATCGGAGCAGATGACATAAGCAGAATGTCGGTGGCGGCAGATGTAAAGAACAGCCTTGTAGAGGGCAAACAGCTCAGCTGTGAAGACCGAACAATGGTCATGGAGCCGGTATTTGAAACTTTGTGCCCCGACAATAAAAGAACACCCGACCCCGTCATTGGTCTTAGAGCCATCTGTATAAATGAAAGTCATATTAATGAACTTCGAACGAAGTTCGACAAAACGGGAGTGGTAGACCGAACCTGGGGTAACCTCCTTTGGGAGCGAGCTGAGGTCAAGGAGAACGCGAACCTGAGCCTGGAGCCAAGATGGCGTGTGGCTCTCGCCCACTCGAAAGGTTGCAGGGAGTGAAAAATTAAGGTGTAGAAGGAGGCGACGAAAGCGAACTCCAGGGGGTAGCAGGGCAGAGACATACAACCCTTATTGACGGTCAAGAGAGTCGTCAAAAAAGGAACGATAAGACGGATGGTCGGGCATTGACAGTAGCCGACAGGCATACCGACAAAGCAGTATATCGCGCCGGTAGGTGAGTGGCAATTCACCAGCGTCAGCATAAAGACTCTCGACGGGACTAGCATAAAACGCTCCGATCGCAAGACGTAAACCCCGATGTTGTATGGAGTTGAGGCGGCGTAAGATGGATGGCCGTGCAGAGGAGTATACGAAGCTCCCATAATCCAGCTTGGAGCGGACGATCGACCGATATAGACGAAGTAGGACGGTTCGATCCGCTCCCCACGACATACCACTGAGAACACGGAGGACATTTAGAGAACGGGTACAACGGGCAGCCAAATACGACACATGTGGAGACCAGCTAAGTTTCCTGTCAAATGTAAGACCTAAAAATTTGGTTGTCTCCACGAATGGGAGAGCAACAGGACCGAGTCGTAAGGACGGTGGGAGAAAATCTTTGTAGCGCCAGAAGTTAATACAGACCGTCTTCTCGGCAGAAATACGGAAGCCATTGGCGACACTCCAGGAGTAAAGACGGTCAAGAGAACGCTGAAGACAGCGCTCCAGGACACGTGTACACTGCGCGCTGCAATAGATGGTAAAATCGTCCACGAAAAGGGATCCTGATACATCAGCTGGGAGGCAATCCATTATTGGATTGATCGCGATGGCGAAGAGAGCGACGCTCAAAACTGAGCCCTGTGGCACCCCATTCTCCTGGCGAAAGGTGCCGGACAGGACAGAACCCACACGTACCCATAACTGTCGATACATTAAAAAGGAACGAATAAAAAGAGGGAGGCGACCGCGAAGGCCCCATGTATGCATGGAGCGGAGAATGTCCGCCCTCCAACAGGTATCGTAGGCCTTCTCCAAATCTAAGAACACAGCTGCGGTCGGGCGCTTCCGCAAGAAGTTATTCATAATGAAGGTCGACAAGGTAACCAGATGGTCAACAGCAGAGCGGCGCATACGATATCCACATTGTACATTGGTGAAGTAGGCGTCGAGACTCGAGCAGCCAAATCAAACGAGAGTTAACCATTCGCTCCATCACTTTACAGACACAGCCGGTAAGCGAGATGGGTCAATAACTGGAAGGCAAGTGCTTGTCCTTCCCCGGCTTATGAATCGGGACAATAGACTCGCGCCAGCATGCGGGAACATGTCCCTCAATCCAGATGCGATTATAAGTACGAAGAAGGAAACCTTTACTCGCAGGAGAAAGGTTCTTCAGCACCTGAATATGAATAGAATCACGCCCTGGAGCGGAGGACCGTGATCGGCCAAGTGCGTTTTCGAGTTCCCGCATGGTGAATGGGGCATTATAACTTTCACAATTCGAGGAGCGGAAGTTAGGTGGCCTAGCCTCCTCAGCCTCTTTTCGGGGGAGGAAGGCAGGGTGGTAATGAGCGGAGCTCGAAACCTCTGCGAAAAAGTGGCCGAAGGCATTGGAGACATCCTGAGGGGCCACAAGGACGTCATTCGCGACCATCAAGCCAGAAACTGGTGAGTGGACCTTAGTGCCAGATAGCCGGCGCAGGCTACCCCAGACAACAGAAGCAGTAAAACCGTTGAAGGTGCTTGTGAAAGCAGCCCAGCTGGCTTTCTTGCTTTCTTTAATAATACGACGACGCTGTGCACGTAATCTTTTATAACTGATACAATTCGCCACTGTAGGGTGGCGTTTAAATGTGCGTAAAGCACGTCGACGAGCACGTAAAGCGTCTCTACATGCTGCGGTCCACCAGGGGACCGGTACGCGACGTGGAGAAGAAGTGGGGTGAGGGATGGAATATTCAGCAGCAGTGAGAATGACTTCCGTGAGGTGTGCGACCTGACGATCGCAGCTTGTGAAGGTTTGATCCTGAAAGGTCGCCCTGAAAGAGAGGAGCCCCCAGTCTGCTTTGGAGATGTTCCAACTAGATGAGCACGGAGAGTGGGTATGCTGCAGGAGATGGATAACACACAGGAAGTGGTCGCTCGAATATGTATCAGGAATTGCATACCACTCAAACCAGCGTGCAAGGTGGGTAGTACATATAGAGTGGTCTAAATGGGAATAGGTGTGAGATGTGTCCGAAAGAAAAGTAGGGGCGCCAGTATTGAGGCAGACAAGACTTAGCTGGTTGAAAAGGTCTGCTAACAGTGAGCCCCTCGGGCAGTATGCTGGAGATCCCCGAAGGGGATGGTGGGCATTGAACTCTCCAGTTAACAAAAATGGTGCAGGTAGCTGAGCAATAAGTTGGATCATGTCTGCCCTGGTAACGGCAGACGACGATTGAGTGTAAACGGTACAAATGTAAAATGTAAAAGTGGGGAGAGTAATGCGGATGGCAACTGCCTGCAGGCCGGTGTGCAACGTGATGGGATCGTAGTAAATATCATCCCGGACCAACAACATAACCCCTCCATGAGCTGGGATACCTACCAGAGGGGGTAGGTCAAAACGCACAGAGGTGTAGTGTGCCAAGGCAATTTGATCGCATGGGCGTAGCTTCGTTACCTGGAGGGCTACGACGAGCGGACGGTGCAAGCGGAGCAGCAACTTCAAGTCCTCTCGGTTGGAGCGAATGCTGCGAATATTCCAGTGAATAAGTGCCATCGGAAGAAAAGGAAGACGAAAGAAGGGGTCACCTCGAAGGCTGCTGAGGGCCTGGCTTCGAGCGAGCACTGCCGCCGCTATCAGTAGGCGGACAGTCATCGTCCATTGGTTCTATAGGTTCATCGGCCATCTTGTTAAGATGGCCGGGAGGGGGAGCTTCCTCCGCTGGTGAACGTCCAGATGTTCGGCTACCAGCGGTGCGGCCAGGCGAAACGGATGACGGCCTGGGGCGGCAACCGCTGGGTGGCGCAGGAGAAGAAATGCGCCGTGGCGGAGAAGAACTGTGCTTCCTATGAGCCTTCGTAGAAGGTAGTTTGGTGGAAGTACTGGTCGATGGCTGGGAGGTCGAGGTGCGTAGGAAGTCTGCATGTGTCGCTTCCTTCTTGAAGGCCCGTGCATCTGACTTCTGGGTCTTCATCTTAGCAGAAACTGATGAAGGGGCTTGTGTCTGTGAGGTGATGGGAGGAAGAGGAGACGTCGACCGCGCGATCTTAGCACTGGCCGAACGGACGACCGTGGTGCTGAAAGTCAGATCGCATGTCTGGGTTGCCACCTCCCTGGTAGTCCGAGGAGAGGCGAGGACAGTACTGTATTTACCCGCTGGGAGCAGCGTGGGCTTCCTACTAGCCAATAGCTTGCGAGCAGACGAGGTGGACACTTTCTCTTTGACCCGAATTTCTTGGATACCTTGTTCTTCCTTATAGATGGGACAGTCACGGGAGGACGCTGCATGGTCACCCTGAGAGTTCACACAACGAGGAGACGCAGGTGGACAGTCACCCTCATGGGCATCCCTGCCACAAGTGACATTTAGCCGCATTGGAACAAGACTGGCGAGTGTGATTAAAACGCTGACACTGGTAGCAGCGCGTAGGTGTCGGGACATAGGGGCGAACAGAAATAACCTCGTAGCCCGCTTTGATGCGCGATGGCAGCTGAACACTATCAAAGGTCAAGAAAAGTGTCCGGGTCGGTACAAGGTCATTGTTGACCTTTTTCATGACCCTATGGACAGCCGTCACGCCCTGCTCAGCGAGGAAAGACAATCTCCTCGTCAGTCAATCCCTCAAGAGATCTAGTATAGACCACACCACGAGACGAATTCAAAGTTCGGTGAGCCTCCACCCGGACAGGGAACGTGTACAGGAGTGTGGCTCGAAACAGTTTCTGTGCCTGAAAGGCGCTCTCAGTATCTAGTAGCAAGGTACCATTACGCAACCTTGTACAAGACTTAACAGTAACGGCTATGACATCTACGCCCTTCTGGATAACGAAAAGGTTGACAGAGGAAAAATCCTTTCCGTCCTCAGATCGAGAAACGACGAGTAACTGTGAGGCAGGCGGTAGCACTTTTGTCACTGGTGGCTGGTCATGTTTCCGTTTGTGGGCAGAAGTCGAGAGAGAAAAAGAGAAATCCATTGTGGAGGAATCCCCCATGATTGCCAGCGTCTCCGATGGTGCGCTCCTTCCTTATGGGGACCCTCTCAGAGGGCACTCTCGCCTTAGGTAAATGTTTACACCTCAGGTCACACCTCCCGAGAAACAGACGGAGGGACCAATCGGCATGGTCAGAAGGTATCAGCTCAGGCAATCACCCCTCCCTTGGCCTGGCCTTTACCAGGGGGTACGTGCGTGCCTTACTTGTCTACCTAGGGTGGGGAATTACACGTTACCCTGTCACCGGCTACGCGTGCAAACGCGTGGGACGGCCTTCAGGCGCGCACAGGGAAGAGAGAGAGAGAGGACAGAGACAGAGAGAGAGAGGACAGAGACAGAGAGAGAGAGGACAGAGACAGAGAGAGAGAGGACAGAGACAGAGAGAGAACGAGGACAGAGAGAGAGAGAGAGAGAGGACAGACTGTCTCAAACGCGAAGGCAAGGAGACGAAGGCAAGGAGACGAAGGCAAGGAGACGAAGGCAAGGAGACTAAGGCAAGGAGACTAAGGCAAGGAGACTAAGGCAAGGAGACTAAGGCAAGGAGACTAAGGCAAGGAGACTAAGGCAAGGAGACTAAGGCAAGGAGACTAAGGCAAGGAGACTAAGGCAAGGAGACTAAGGCAAGGAGACTAAGGCAAGGAGACTAAGGCAAGGAGACTAAGGCAAGGAGACTAAGGCAAGGAGACTAAGGCAAGGAGACTAAGGCAAGGAGACTAAGGCAAGGAGACTAAGGCAAGGAGACTAAGGCAAGGAGACTAAGGCAAGGAGACTAAGGCAAGGAGACTAAGGCAAGGAGACTAAGGCAAGGAGACTAAGGCAAGGAGACTAAGGCAAGGAGACTAAGGCAAGGAGACGA
Source organism: Schistocerca cancellata (assembly GCF_023864275.1). Classification (NCBI taxonomy): domain Eukaryota; kingdom Metazoa; phylum Arthropoda; class Insecta; order Orthoptera; family Acrididae; genus Schistocerca; species Schistocerca cancellata. The sequence goes on along the minus strand of NC_064635.1, from coordinate 96,381,610 downwards.
AGGCAAGGAGACGAAGGCAAGGAGACGAAGGCAAGGAGACGAAGGCAAGGAGACGAAGGCAAGGAGACGAAGGCAAGGAGACGAAGGCAAGGAGACGAAGGCAAGGAGACGAAGGCAAGGAGACGAAGGCAAGGAGACGAAGGCAAGGAGACGAAGGCAAGGAGACGAAGGCAAGGAGACGAAGGCAAGGAGACGAAGGCAAGGAGACGAAGGCAAGGAGACGAAGGCAAGGAGACGAAGGCAAGGAGACGAAGGCAAGGAGACGAAGGCAAGGAGACGAAGGCAAGGAGACGAAGGCAAGGAGACGAAGGCAAGGAGACGAAGGCAAGGAGACGAAGGCAAGGAGACGAAGGCAAGGAGACGAAGGCAAGGAGACGAAGGCAAGGAGACGAAGGCAAGGAGACGAAGGCAAGGAGACGAAGGCAAGGAGACGAAGGCAAGGAGACGAAGGCAAGGAGACGAAGGCAAGGAGACGAAGGCAAGGAGACGAAGGCAAGGAGACGAAGGCAAGGAGACGAAGGCAAGGAGACGAAGGCAAGGAGACGAAGGCAAGGAGACGAAGGCAAGGAGACGAAGGCAAGGAGACGAAGGCAAGGAGACGAAGGCAAGGAGACGAAGGCAAGGAGACGAAGGCAAGGAGACGAAGGCAAGGAGACGAAGGCAAGGAGACGAAGGCAAGGAGACGAAGGCAAGGAGACGAAGGCAAGGAGACGAAGGCAATGAGACGAAGGCAATGAGACGAAGGCAATGAGACGAAGGCAATGAGACGAAGGCAAGGAGACGAAGGCAAGGAGACGAAGGCAAGGAGACGAAGGCAAGGAGACGAAGGCAAGGAGACGAAGGCAAGGAGACGAAGGCAAGGAGACGAAGGCAAGGAGACGAAGGCAAGGAGACGAAGGCAAGGAGACGAAGGCAAGGAGACGAAGGCAAGGAGACGAAGGCAAGGAGACGAAGGCAAGGAGACGAAGGCAAGGAGACGAAGGCAAGGAGACGAAGGCAAGGAGACGAAGGCAAGGAGACGAAGGCAAGGAGACGAAGGCAAGGAGACGAAGGCAAGGAGACGAAGGCAAGGAGACGAAGGCAAGGAGACGAAGGCAAGGAGACGAAGGCAAGGAGACGAAGGCAAGGAGACGAAGGCAAGGAGACGAAGGCAAGGAGACGAAGGCAAGGAGACGAAGGCAAGGAGACGAAGGCAAGGAGACGAAGGCAAGGAGACGAAGGCAAGGAGACGAAGGCAAGGAGACGAAGGCAAGGAGACGAAGGCAAGGAGACGAAGGCAAGGAGACGAAGGCAAGGAGACGAAGGCAAGGAGACGAAGGCAAGGAGACGAAGGCAAGGAGACGAAGGCAAGGAGACGAAGGCAAGGAGACGAAGGCAAGGAGACGAAGGCAAGGAGACGAAGGCAAGGAGACGAAGGCAAGGAGACGAAGGCAAGGAGACGAAGGCAAGGAGACGAAGGCAAGGAGACGAAGGCAAGGAGACGAAGGCAAGGAGACGAAGGCAAGGAGACGAAGGCAAGGAGACGAAGGCAAGGAGACGAAGGCAAGGAGACGAAGGCAAGGAGACGAAGGCAAGGAGACGAAGGCAAGGAGACGAAGGCAAGGAGACGAAGGCAAGGAGACGAAGGCAAGGAGACGAAGGCAAGGAGACGAAGGCAAGGAGACGAAGGCAAGGAGACGAAGGCAAGGAGACGAAGGCAAGGAGACGAAGGCAAGGAGACGAAGGCAAGGAGACGAAGGCAAGGAGACGAAGGCAAGGAGACGAAGGCAAGGAGACGAAGGCAAGGAGACGAAGGCAAGGAGACGAAGGCAAGGAGACGAAGGCAAGGAGACGAAGGCAAGGAGACGAAGGCAAGGAGACGAAGGCAAGGAGACGAAGGCAAGGAGACGAAGGCAAGGAGACGAAGGCAAGGAGACGAAGGCAAGGAGACGAAGGCAAGGAGACGAAGGCAAGGAGACGAAGGCAAGGAGACGAAGGCAAGGAGACGAAGGCAAGGAGACGAAGGCAAGGAGACGAAGGCAAGGAGACGAAGGCAAGGAGACGAAGGCAAGGAGACGAAGGCAAGGAGACGAAGGCAAGGAGACGAAGGCAAGGAGACGAAGGCAAGGAGACGAAGGCAAGGAGACGAAGGCAAGGAGACGAAGGCAAGGAGACGAAGGCAAGGAGACGAGGGCAAGGAGACGAGGGCAAGGAGACGAGGGCAAGGAGACGAGGGCAAGGAGACGAGGGCAAGGAGACGAGGGCAAGGAGACGAGGGCAAGGAGACGAGGGCAAGGAGACGAGGGCAAGGAGACGAAGGCAAGGAGACGAAGGCAAGGAGACGAAGGCAAGGAGACGAAGGCAAGGAGACGAAGGCAAGGAGACGAAGGCAAGGAGACGAAGGCAAGGAGACGAAGGCAAGGAGACGAAGGCAAGGAGACGAAGGCAAGGAGACGAAGGCAAGGAGACGAAGGCAAGGAGACGAAGGCAAGGAGACGAAGGCAAGGAGACGAAGGCAAGGAGACGAAGGCAAGGAGACGAAGGCAAGGAGACGAAGGCAAGGAGACGAAGGCAAGGAGACGAAGGCAAGGAGACGAAGGCAAGGAGACGAAGGCAAGGAGACGAAGGCAAGGAGACGAAGGCAAGGAGACGAAGGCAAGGAGACGAAGGCAAGGAGACGAAGGCAAGGAGACGAAGGCAAGGAGACGAAGGCAAGGAGACGAAGGCAAGGAGACGAAGGCAAGGAGACGAAGGCAAGGAGACGAAGGCAAGGAGACGAAGGCAAGGAGACGAAGGCAAGGAGACGAAGGCAAGGAGACGAAGGCAAGGAGACGAAGGCAAGGAGACGAAGGCAAGGAGACGAAGGCAAGGAGACGAAGGCAAGGAGACGAAGGCAAGGAGACGAAGGCAAGGAGACGAAGGCAAGGAGACGAAGGCAAGGAGACGAAGGCAAGGAGACGAAGGCAAGGAGACGAAGGCAAGGAGACGAAGGCAAGGAGACGAAGGCAAGGAGACGAAGGCAAGGAGACGAAGGCAAGGAGACGAAGGCAAGGAGACGAAGGCAAGGAGACGAAGGCAAGGAGACGAAGGCAAGGAGACGAAGGCAAGGAGACGAAGGCAAGGAGACGAAGGCAAGGAGACGAAGGCAAGGAGACGAAGGCAAGGAGACGAAGGCAAGGAGACGAAGGCAAGGAGACGAAGGCAAGGAGACGAAGGCAAGGAGACGAAGGCAAGGAGACGAAGGCAAGGAGACGAAGGCAAGGAGACGAAGGCAAGGAGACGAAGGCAAGGAGACGAAGGCAAGGAGACGAAGGCAAGGAGACGAAGGCAAGGAGACGAAGGCAAGGAGACGAAGGCAAGGAGACGAAGGCAAGGAGACGAAGGCAAGGAGACGAAGGCAAGGAGACGAAGGCAAGGAGACGAAGGCAAGGAGACGAAGGCAAGGAGACGAAGGCAAGGAGACGAAGGCAAGGAGACGAAGGCAAGGAGACGAAGGCAAGGAGACGAAGGCAAGGAGACGAAGGCAAGGAGACGAAGGCAAGGAGACGAAGGCAAGGAGACGAAGGCAAGGAGACGAAGGCAAGGAGACGAAGGCAAGGAGACGAAGGCAAGGAGACGAAGGCAAGGAGACGAAGGCAAGGAGACGAAGGCAAGGAGACGAAGGCAAGGAGACGAAGGCAAGGAGACGAAGGCAAGGAGACGAAGGCAAGGAGACGAAGGCAAGGGAAAGAGTAAGGAAGACAGTGAGATGGAGAAGAACAAAGAAAGGAACCAACCAAAGGAAGGAAGAAACGAGAAGTGAAATACCGAAAATACCACAATTATAGGTCGTGGAACCGTCCGTCTCTGGACGCAGGCGCTGACTACCCCCTTGAGGGGGATGGACTCCTTTTAGTCGCATCTTACGACAGGCAGGAATACCGCGGGCCTATTCTAACCCCCGAACCCGCAGGGGGGAGTCTGCATGTCGATCAGATCAACTTGGTAACGACTTTTAATTTCTGAATGAAGTATGGGTTTCGACATGTGCCCCCTTTCCTTAATGCTCCTTTTGCGCTGACAAGTTTCACACACAGACACATAAATGTGTATCGTGTCCACTGTTACGCTTGCGTATTTTCTTGGAGTTTCAACGTTTAATCTGTCTCTACCTCCATGACCGACGGCCTGATGTGCTGCTTCAATAATGTCGAAAATTTCTTCGACACGTAAGTAGTACTCCACAGGCTCTCTTCTTGTCACTGACTTGCTGGTCCCACAAATATTAATAACCTTGAATCGATTTAATCTCATGTACTGCTTCTGTGTCTTTTTCTTATCTTATTGTGGTTCTTCAGTTCCGTCCACTAATTTATCGTAAGATCCTTTTGTCGTAACATTGTAGTGGTTTCCTCTTTTGTCGTGTTCTTCAGTCTGTAACATCCTTCTCACAAATTATTCTTTCCATCGCCTTTCTTGATATAGATCTGACATGATAAATACGTACAAACTGATCTGCACGTGATTAGCCCCTCTACCGTGTTGTTTGTTGTGGCGAAAAGCGCCCACTGGCGGGCTGGGCTATTGTCGGCCGCTGCAGCGCTGCCCAGGCGGGGGGTTTTGGCGCCTGGAACTGTCCGTGTCGGCGCCTTCTTGTTTTCACCATCTGGAAGTGTTTGGATGTATGATCAATATTCCAATAAATATTACGTTGCACAATACAAAAAAGGTGTTTTTATTTCAATCAGTTGCTCTTTATTTTAATATTTGACCCTAAATAAATTTAGTGAAAACTAGTTCTGTATACCAGTAGCTTAGTTAGAACGCGTTCTTACTAGTTGAAACTAGTTGACTGATACTCTTAGTTACAACTAGAATTTACTGCTGGTCAAAAGCGAAAGCCAGTTAAAACTAGTTTTTACTAGGCAAAACGCGTTTTGACCAAGTGGCACAGTAAAAACTAGTTTTAACTAATAAGAACGCATTCTAACCAAAAACGGGTTTTGACTGGAACAGATATATTGTGGATTAGTGAAGTTCAGTGGCAGGAGGAACAAGACTTCTGGTCTCGTGAATACGGGTTATAAATACAAAATCAAATCGTGGTAATGCAGGAGTAGGTTTAATAATGAATAAAAAAGTAGGAACGCGGATAAGCTACTACGAAGAGCATAGTGAACCTATTGTTGTAGCCGAGATGGACATGAAGCCCACACCTACCACTGTACAAGTTTATATGCCAACTACCACAGCAGATGATTAAGAGCATGAAGAAATGTATAATGCGATAAAAGCAATTATTCAGCTAGTCAAGGGAGACGAAAATTTAATAATCGTTGGGGAAAGGAATTCGTTGGTAAGAAAAGGAAGAGAAGGAGAAGCAGTCGGTGAATGTGGATTGGGGGTCAGGAATGAAAGGGGAAGCCACCTGGCAGAATTTTGCATAAAGCATAACCTTATCGTAGCTAACATTTGGTTTAAGTACCATGAAAGAAGGTGCTATACATGGAAGAGGCCTGGAGACACTGGAAGGTTTCAGATAGATTATATAATGGTACGACAGTGATTCAGCAACCAGATTTTAAATTTTAAGACAATTCCAGGGACAGATGTGGTCTCTGACCACAATATATTGGTTATGAACTGTAGATTAAAATTGAAGAAACTGCAAAAAGGTAGGAATTTATGGAGATGGAACCAGCACAAACTGAACCAGCCAGAGGTTACAGTTTCAGAGAGAGTATTAGTGAGCCATTGACAATAACAGAGGAAAGAAATACAGTAGAAGAAGAATGAGTAGCTTTGAAAGAAGGAATAGTGAAGGCACCAGGTGATTAAGTAGGGAGAAAGACGAGGGCTAGTAGAAATTCTTGGATAATAAAAGATATTGAATTTAATTGATGATAGGAGAAAATACAAAAATGCAGTAAATTAAGCAGGCAAAAAGGAATATAAACGTCTCAAAAGTGAGATGGACAGGAAGTGCAAAATGGCTAAGCAGGGATGGCTAGACGACAAATGTAAGAAGCATGTAGAAGCATGCATCACTACGAGTAAGATAGATACTGCCAACAGGAAAATTAAGGAGACCTTTTTAGGAAAGAGAACCACCTGTATGATTATCATGATTGCTGAGATGGAAAACCCATCCTAAGCAAAGAAGGGAAAACATTAACGAGGAAGGAGTATACAGAGGGTCTTTAAAGGGGCGGTGTACTTGAGGACAGTATTGTGGAAACAAAAGAGGACGTAGATGAAGATGAAATGGGAGATATGATACTGCGTGAAGAATTTGACAGAGCACTAAAAGACCTAATCGAAACGAGGCCCCTACTGATAGCCTTGGGGGAACCAGCCATGATAAAAACTCATCTACAAGGGTTGGAACTTTAATAGTGGTAACTATTTATTTACAGCTCCTGCAAAATAGATACGTGTTTCAAAGTTTGACTGACCTTCAAAGTAGTCACCAGCATTGTGTATAACCCGTTGCCAGCGATGTGGAAATCGCTTGAATACTCTTAGCAGTGCCAGTTGTGTTGACAGTTCGAGCGGCGCGGTCTATTGCTGGACGAATTTGTAGCAGTTCTGAAGCGAATGCCGTCAAGTGTTTCCTTCAGTTTAGAAATCGAGTTGAACTCACAAGGGCTTAAATTAGGGGAGTGCAGTAGGTGACATAGCAGTTAGCAGCGCCATCAGTCAAACAAATCAGTAACATCTTGCGCTGTACATGCTTCAGCATTGTCCTGCAAAATGATGGTCAGGTCCTGCAGAAAGTGTCATCGCTTCTGTCTCTAAGCTGGTTGTAGGTTGTGTTCCAAATTGAACAGCATAGAGACAGAAGTGATGACACTGTGCAGGACGTGACCATCATTTTGCAGGACAATGCTGAAGCATGTACAGTGCAAGATGTTACTGATTTGTTTGACTGATGGGGCTGCTAACTGCTATGTCACCTACTGCACTCCCCTAATTTAAGCCCTTGTGAGTTCAAGTCGATTTCTATATTGAAGGAAACACTTCACGGCATTCGCTTCAGAACTGATACAAATTCGTCCAGAAATAGACCGCGCCGCTCTAACTGTCAACACAACTGGCACTGCTAAGAGTATCCTACGACTTCCACATTGCTGGCAACGGGCTATACACAATGCTGGTGACTACTTTGAAGGTCAGTGAAACTTTGAAACACGTATTTATTTTGTACGAACTATAAATAAATAGTGGCCACTATTAAAGTTCCAACCCTCGTATTTGGTAAGCAAGATGTACGAGACAGGCGAAATACCCTCAGACTCCAAGAAGAATGTAATATTTTCAATCGCAAAGAAAGCAGGTGTTGACATGTGTGAAAATTACCAATCTATCAGTTTAATAAGTCACGGTTGCAAAATACTAACACGAATTCTTCACAGACGAATGGAAAACTGGTAGAGGCCGACCTCGGGGTGGATCAGTTTTGATTCTGTAGAAATGTTGGAACACGTGGGGCAATATTGACCCTATGACTTACCTTAGAAGATAAATTAAGGAAAGGCAAACCTACGGTTCTAGTATTCGTAGACTTAGAGAAAGCTTTTGACAATGTTGATTGGAACACTCTCTTCCAAATTCTGAAGGTGGCAGGGGTCAAACACAGGGAGCGAAAGGCTATTTACAGTTTGTACAGAAACCAGATGGCAGTCATAAGAATCGAGGGGCATGAAAGGGAAGCAGTGGTTGGGAAGGGAGTGAGACAAAGTTATACCTATCACCGATGTTACTGAATCTGTAAATTCAGCAAGAGTAAAGGAAACAAAAGAAAAATTTGGAGTAAGAATTAAATCCCATGGAGAAGAAACAAAAACTTTGAGATTTGCCAACGACATTGTAATTCTGTCAGGGACAGCAAAGGACCTGGAAGAGCAGTTGAACAGAATGGACAGAGACTTGAAAGGAGGATATGAGATGAACATCAACAAAAGCAAAACGAGAATAATGGAATGTAGTCGAATTAAGTCGGATGATGCTGAGGGAATTAGATTAGGAAATGAGACACTTAAAGTAGTAACGGAGTTTTACTATTTGGGGAGCAAAATAACTGATGATGGTCGAAGTAGAGAGGATGTAAAATTTAGACTGGCAATGGCAAGGAAAACATTTATGAACAAGAGAAATTTGTTAACATGAAGTATAGATTTAAGTGTCAGGAAGTCGTTTCTGAAAGTATTTGTATGGAGTGTAGCCACGTATGGAAGTGAAATTTGGACGATAAATAGTTTAGACAAGAAGAGAATAGAAGCTTTCGAAATGTGGTGCTACAGAAGAATGTTGAAGATTAGGTGGGTAGATCACGTAACTAATGAGGAGGTATTGAATAGGATTGCGGAGAAGAGAAGTTTGTGGCACAACTTGACTAGAAGAAGGGATCGGCTGGTAGGACATGTCCTGAGGCATCAGGGGATCACAAATTTAGCAATGGGGGGCAGCGTGGAGGGTAAAAATCGTAGAGGGAGACCAAGAGATGAATACGCTAAGCAGATTCAGAAGGATGTAGGTTGCAGTAGGTACTGGGAGATGAAGGAGCTTGCACAGGATAGATTAGCATGGAGAGCTGCATCCAACCAGTCTCAGGACTGAAGACCACAACAACAACAAGTACAGCTGAACAGCATGAGCCCAGTCTGTTGTACTCTGTAGTGAAAGGATTTCTAATTTATAAAATTCTTCGGCTGTTTTCCTTAATTTCCCATATTTTTGGTATCTTCCCAATCTTACGCATTTTTCGCCCATTTTCGTAATTTTTTCGGGCTTCCCTAAGTATAATTATTGCGTCGAATCACACAAGATCCACCCCATTGTTTCGACGTCGGGTCAATTTCTTGATGCCCTCAGGCAATCACAACGAAGCATAGGTCCTATTTATTTATCATTGCTAAGTCACCACTCCATCACTAGGGGGGGTGTGTGTGTGTGTGTGGGTGTGTGTGTGTGGGTGTGTGGGTGTGTTTTTTTTGTGGTTTTAAGGCGCACAACTTCAATGGTCATTAGCGCCCTGACTACTCTAAGAATGCACCGCGAGGCACAAGTTGACAACAACAACTAAAAGGGAAAACACGATAAAAGACAGACTGACAGGCATAGGATTAAAAAACAACATCAAATGTCCTTAGCGAGGTTTGTCAAATTGATAAAACAAAGAACACGAGCAGCTGCTCGTGGGTCATCCGCTAAAATGGCATCGAAAGTATTAGGCAGGTTAAGATCGAGGCGCAGAGTGTTAACATCTGGACAGGACATTAAAATGTGTCTAACCGTCAGCAAGTGCCCACATGGGCAGAACGGCGCCGGCGCAGCCGTCAGCAGATGGCGATGGCTGAACCGGCAGTGTCCAATTCTTAACCGGGCTAAAACGACCTCCTCCCGCCGAGAAGGGCGTGAGGAGGACGTCCAAGCCACGGGAAGAGGTTTTAAGGCCCGAAGCTTGTTGTCGGTAAGTGCAGCCCAATCGGCATGCCACAGCGACACAATGCGCCGACAGATGACCCTGCTAAAATCGGACGAAGGGACACAACAAGAAGCTGTCCGAGGCTGGAGGACCGCAGCCTTGGCCGCGGCATCTGCAGCTTCGTTCCCAGGGATACCGACATGGCCAGGAACCCACATAAAGCTAACCAGAGAACCGACGTCCACCAGCTGCTGAAGAGAGCGTTGGATCACTGAGGCTCTGGATGGCGCTCAGGGAATCTGAGCAGATGACATAAGCAGAATGTCGGTGGCGGCAGATGTAAAGAACAGCCTGGTAGAGCGCAAACAGCTCAGCTGTGAAGACCGAACAATGGCCATGGAGCCGGTATTTGAAACTTTGTGCCCCGACAATAAAGGAACACCCGACCCCGTCATTGGTCTTAGAGCCATCTGTATAAATGAAAGTCATGTTGATGAACTTCGAACGAAGTTCCAAAAAACGGGAGTGGTAGACCGAACCGGGGGTGACCTCCTTTGGGAGCGAGCTGAGGTCAAGGTGAACGCGGACCTGAGCCTGGAGCCAAGGTGGCGTGTGGCTCTCGCCCACTCGAAAGGTTGCAGGGAGTGAAAAATTAAGGTGTTGAAGGAGACGACGAAAGCGAACTCCAGGGGGTAGCAGGGCAGAGACATACAACCCTTATTGACGGTCAAGAGAGTCGTCAAAAAAGGAACGATAAGACGGATGGTCGGGCATTGACAGTAGCCGACAGGCATACCGACAAAGCAGTATATCGCGCCGGTAGGTGAGTGGCAATTCGCCAGCGTCAGCATGAAGACTCTCTACGGGACTGGTATAAAATGCTCCGATCGCAAGTCGTAAACCCCGATGTTGTATGGAGTTGAGGCGGCGTAAGATGGATGGCCGTGCAGAGGAGTATACGAAGCTCCCATAATCCAGCTTGGAGCGGACGATCGACCGATATAGACGAAGTAGGACGGTTCGATCCGCTCCCCACGACATACCACTGAGAACACGGAGGACATTTAAAGAACGGGTACAACGGGCGGCCAAATATGACACATGTGGAGACCAGCTAAGTTTCCTGTCAAAGGTAAGGCCTAAAAATTTGGTTGTCTCCACGATTGGGAGAGCAACGGGACCGAGTCGTAAGGACGGTGGGAGAAACTCTTTGTAGCGCCAGAAGTTAATACAGACCGTCTTCTCGGCAGAAAAACGGAAGCCATTGGCGACACTCCAGGACTAAAGACGGTCAAAGAGAACGCTGAAGACAGCGCTCCAGGACACGTGTACACTGCGCGCTGCAATAGATGGTAAAATCGTCCACAAAAAGGGAGCCTGATACATCAGCTGGGAGGCAATCCATTATTGGATTGATCGCGATGGCGAACAGAGCGACGCTCAAAACTGAGCCCTGTGGCACCCCATTCTCCTGCCGAAAGGTGTCGGACAGGACAGAACCCACACGTACCCTGAACTGTCGATCCATTAAAAATGAACGAATAAAAAGAGGGAGGTGGCCGCGAAGGCCCCATGTATGCATCGTGCGGAGAATGCCCGCCCTCAAACAGGTGTCGTAAGCCTTCTCCAAATCAAAGAACACAGCCGCGGTCGGGCGCTTCCGCAAGAAGTTATTCATAATGAAGGTCGACAAGGTAACCAGATGGTCAACAGCAGAGCGGCGCCTACGATATCCACATTGTACATTGGTAAGTAGGCGTCGAGACTCGAGTAGCCAAACCAATCGAGAGTTAACCATTCGCTCCATCACTTTACAGACACAGCCGGTAAGCGAGATGGGTCAATAACTGGAAGGCAAGTGCTTGTCCTTCCCCAGCTTAGAAATCGGGACAACAATAGACTCGCGCCAGCATGCGGGAACATGTCCCTCAATCCAGATGCGATTGTATGTACGAAGAAGAAAACCTTTACCCGCAGGAGAAAGGTTCGTCAGCATCTGAATAAAATCAGGCCCTGGAGCGGAGGACCGTGATCGGCCAAGTGCGGTGTCGAGTTCCCGCATGGTGAATGGGGCATTATAACTTTCACAATTCGAGGAGCGGAAGTCAGGTGGCCTAGCCTCCTCTGCCTGTTTGCGGGGGAGGAAGGCAGGGTGGTCATGAGCGGAGCTCGAAACCTCAGCAAAAAAGCGGCCGAAGGCATTGGAGACAGCCTCAGGGGCCACAAGGACGTCATTCGCGACCTTCAAGCCAGAAACTGGTGAGTGGACCTTAGTGCCAGATAGCCGGCGCAGGCTACCCCAGACAACAGAAGGAGTAAAACTGTTGAAGGTGCTTGTGAAAGCAGTCCAGCTGGCTTTCTTGCTTTATTTAATAATACGACGACACTGAGCACGTAATCTTTTATAATTAATACAATTCGCCACTGTAGGGTGGCGTTTAAAGGTGCGTAAAGCACGTCGACGAGCACGTAAAGCGTCTCTACATGCTGCGGTCCACCAAGGGACCGGTACGCGACGTGGAGAAGAAGTAGGGTGAGGGATGGAATATTCAGCAGCAGCGAGAATGACTTCAGTGAGGTGTGCGACCTGACGATCGCAGCTTGTGAAGGTTTGATCCTGAAAGGTCGCCCTGGAAGAGAAGAGCCCCCAGTCTGCCTTGGAGATGGTCCAACTAGAGGAGCACGGAGAGGGAGTATGCTGCAGGAGATGGATAACACACGGGAAGTGGTCGCTCGAATATGTATCAGCAAGTGCATACCACTTAAACCGGCGTGCAAGTTGGGGAGTACATATAGAGAGGTCTAAATGGGAATAGGTGTGAGATGTGTCCGAAAGAAAAGTAGGGGCGCCAGTATTGAGGCAGACAAGATTGAGCTGGCTGAAAAGGTCTGCTAACAAGGAGCCCCTCGGGCAGGATGCTGGAGAGCCCCAAAGGGGATGGTGGGCATTGAAGTCACCAGTTAACAAAAATGGTGCAGGTAGCTGAGCAATAAGTTGCATCATGTCTGCCCTGGTAACGGCAGATGACGATGGAGTGTAAACGGTACAAAAGGAAAACGTAAAAGTGGGGAGAGTAATGCGGATGGCAACTGCCTGCAGGCCGGCGTGCAACGTGATGGGATCGTAGTAAATATCATCCCGGACCAGCAACATAACCCCTCCATGAGCTGGGATACCTACCACAGGGGGTAGGTCAAAACGCACAGAGGTGTAGTGTGCCAAGGCAATTTGATCGCATGGGCGTAGCTTCGTTTCCTGGAGGGCTACGACGAGCGGACGATGCAAGCGGAGCAGCAACTTCAAGTCCTCTCGGTTGGAGCGAATGCTGCGAATATTCCAGTGAATAAGTGCCATCGTAAGAAAAGGAAGATGAGAGAAGGGGTCACCTTGAAGGCCGCTGAGGGCCTGGCTTAGAGCGAGCACTGCCGCCGCTATCAGTAGGCGGACAGTCATCGTCCATGGGGTCTATAGGGTCATCGGCCATCTCGGGACGATGGCCGGGAGGGGGAGCTTCCTCCGCCGGTGAACGGCCAGATGTACGGCTACCAGCGGTGCGGCCAGGCGAAACGGATGACGGCCAGGGGCGGCAACCGCTGGGTGGCGCAGGAGAAGAAATGCGCCGTGGCGGAGAAGGAGAACTGTGCTTCCTATGCGCCTTTTTGGAAGGACGTTTGGTGGAAGTACCGGTCGAAGGCTGGGAGGTCGAGGGACGGAGGAAGTCTGCACGGGATGGTTCCTTCTTGAAGGCCCGTGCATCTGACTTCGGGGTCTTCGACTTAGCAGAAGCTGAGGAAGGGGCTGGTGTCTGTGGGGTGATGGGAGGAAGAGGAGACGTCGACCGCGCGATCTTAGCACTGGCCGAACGGACGACCGTGGTGCTGAAGGTCAGATCGCATGTCTGGGTTGCTACCACCCGGGTAGTCCGAGGAGAGGCGAGGACAGTACTGTATTTCCCCGCTGGGAGCAGCGTGGGCTTCCTACTAGCCAATAGTTTGCTAGCAGCCGAGGTGGACACTTTCTCTTTGACCCGAATTTCTTGGATACAGCGTTCTTCCTTATAGACAGGACAGTCACGGGAGGATGCGGCATGGTCACCCTGACAGTTCACACAACGAGGAGACGGAGGTGGACAGTCACCCTCATGGGCATCCCTGCCACAAGTGACACATTTAGCCGCATTGGAACAAGACTGTCGAGTGTGATTAAAACGCTGACACTGGTAGCAGCGCGTAGGTGTCGGGACATAGGGGCGAACAGAAATAACCTCGTAGCCCGCCTTGATGCGCGATGGCAGCTTAACACTATCGAAGGTCAAGAAAAGTGTCCAGGTCGGTACTAGGTCATTGTTGATCTTTTTCATGACCCGATGGACAGCCGTCACGCCCTGCTCAGCGAGGAAAGATTGAATCTCCTTATCAGTCAATCCGTCTATGGCATCTACGCCCTTCTGAATAACGAAAGGGTTGACAGAGGAAAAATCCTTTCCGTCCTCAGATCGAGAAACTACGAGGAACTGTGGGGCAGGCGGTAGTACTTTTGTCACTGGTGGCTGGTCACGTTTCCGTTTTTGGGTCGAAGTCGAGAGAGATGGAGTAGAATCCATTGCGGGGGAATCCCCCATGATTGCCAGCGTCTTCGATGGCGCGCTCCATCCTTGTGGGGACCCTCTCAGAGGGCACTCCCGCCTTAGGTGAATGTTTACACCTCAGGTCACACCTCCCGAGAAACAGACGGAGGGACCAATCGGCATGGTCAGAAGGTATCAGCTCAGGCAATCACCCCTCCCCGCGCCTGGCCTCTACCAGGGGGTACGCGCGTGCCTTACATGTCTACCCAGGGCGGGGACTTACGCGTTACCCCGTCACCGGCTACGCGTGCGAACGCGTGGGTCGGCCTTCAGGCACGCACAGGGAGGAAGGAAGAACAGGAAAAAGAAAAGAGAGAGGGAGAAAGAGGACAGACTGTCTCAAACGCCGAAGCGGAGACCAGAGAAGGCAAGGAGAAGAAGGCAATGAGACGGCAATGAGAAAAAGGCAATGAGACGGCAATGAGAAAAAGGCAATGAGACGGCAATGAGAAAAAGGCAATGAGACGGCAATGAGAAAAAGGCAATGAGACGGCAATGAGAAAAAGGCAATGAGACGGCAATGAGAAAAAGGCAATGAGACGGCAATGAGAAAAAGGCAATGAGACGGCAATGAGAAAAAGGCAATGAGACGGCAATGAGAAAAAGGCAATGAGACGGCAATGAGAAAAAGGCAATGAGACGGCAATGAGAAAAAGGCAATGAGACGGCAATGAGAAAAAGGCAATGAGACGGCAATGAGAAAAAGGCAATGAGACGGCAATGAGAAAAAGGCAATGAGACGGCAATGAGAAAAAGGCAATGAGACGGCAATGAGAAAAAGGCAATGAGACGGCAATGAGAAAAAGGCAAAGAGACGGCAATGAGAAAAAGGCAAAGAGACGGCAATGAGAAAAAGGCAAAGAGACGGCAATGAGAAAAAGGCAAAGAGACGGCAATGAGAAAAAGGCAAAGAGACGGCAATGAGAAAAAGGCAAAGAGACGGCAATGAGAAAAAGGCAAAGAGACGGCAATGAGAAAAAGGCAAAGAGACGGCAATGAGAAAAAGGCAAAGAGACGGCAATGAGAAAAAGGCAATGAGACGGCAATGAGAAAAAGGCAATGAGACGGCAATGAGAAAAAGGCAATGAGACGGCAATGAGAAAAAGGCAATGAGACGGCAATGAGAAAAAGGCAATGAGACGGCAATGAGAAAAAGGCAATGAGTCGGCAATGAGAAAAAGGCAATGAGACGGCAATGAGAAAAAGGCAATGAGACGGCAATGAGAAAAAGGCAATGAGACGGCAATGAGAAAAAGGCAATGAGACGGCAATGAGAAAAAGGCAATGAGACGGCAATGAGAAAAAGGCAATGAGACGGCAATGAGAAAAAGGCAATGAGACGGCAATGAGAAAAAGGCAATGAGACGGCAATGAGAAAAAGGCAATGAGACGGCAATGAGAAAAAGGCAATGAGACGGCAATGAGAAAAAGGCAATGAGACGGCAATGAGAAAAAGGCAATGAGACGGCAATGAGAAAAAGGCAATGAGACGGCAATGAGAAAAAGGCAATGAGACGGCAATGAGAAAAAGGCAATGAGACGGCAATGAGAAAAAGGCAATGAGACGGCAATGAGAAAAAGGCAATGAGACGGCAATGAGAAAAAGGCAATGAGACGGCAATGAGAAAAAGGCAATGAGACGGCAATGAGAAAAAGGCAATGAGACGGCAATGAGAAAAAGGCAATGAGACGGCAATGAGAAAAAGGCAATGAGACGGCAATGAGAAAAAGGCAATGAGACGGCAATGAGAAAAAGGCAATGAGACGGCAATGAGAAAAAGGCAATGAGACGGCAAGGAGAAAAAGGCAATGAGACGGCAAGGAGAAAAAGGCAATGAGACGGCAAGGAGAAAAAGGCAATGAGACGGCAAGGAGAAAAAGGCAATGAGACGGCAAGGAGAAAAAGGCAATGAGACGGCAAGGAGAAAAAGGCAATGAGACGGCAAGGAGAAAAAGGCAATGAGACGGCAAGGAGAAAAAGGCAATGAGACGGCAAGGAGAAAACGGCAATGAGACGGCAAGGAGAAAACGGCAATGAGACGGCAAGGAGAAAACGGCAATGAGACGGCAAGGAGAAAAAGGCAATGAGACGGCAAGGAGAAAAAGGCAATGAGACGGCAAGGAGAAAAAGGCAATGAGACGGCAAGGAGAAAAAGGCAATGAGACGGCAAGGAGAAAAAGGCAATGAGACGGCAAGGAGAAAAAGGCAATGAGACGGCAAGGAGAAAAAGGCAATGAGACGGCAAGGAGAAAAAGGCAATGAGACGGCAAGGAGAAAAAGGCAATGAGACGGCAAGGAGAAAAAGGCAATGAGACGGCAAGGAGAAAAAGGCAATGAGACGGCAAGGAGAAAAAGGCAATGAGACGGCAAGGAGAAAAAGGCAATGAGACGGCAAGGAGAAAAAGGCAATGAGACGGCAAGGAGAAAAAGGGATTGAGAAGGCAAGGAGAAAAAGGCAATGAGACGGCAAGGAGAAAAAGGCAATGAGACGGCAAGGAGAAAAAGGCAATGAGAAGGCAAGGAGAAGTCAAGGGAAAGAGTAAGGAAAACAGTGAGGTGGAGAAGAGCAAAGAAAGGAACCAACAAAAGGAAGGAAGAAACGAGAAGTGAAAAACCAAAAAGACCACGATTATAGGTCGTGGAACCGTCCGTCTCCGGACGCAGGCGCTAACTACCCCCGTGAGGGGGATGGACTCCTTTTAGTCGCCTCTTACGACAGGCAGGAATACCTCGGGCCTATTCTAATCCCCGGACCCGCAGGGGGAGAGAGAGAGAGAGTGTGTGTGTGTGTGTGTGTGTGTGTGTGTGTGTGTGTGTGTGTGTGTGTGTGTTTTTGGGACGTCATCGTGTATGTGTTAGAAACTAATGTATTGGTAGAAATTATGTCATAGCAATTTCTATAAGCGCTACAGATGTCTAACCAAGTATGTAACATAAGAAATACCACACTCTAATAGACAAACCCCTTCCAAACCACCACTACATTACTATATTGTGTGACGACATAATAAAATACCGATGCCTCCAACGGAAGATACTGTTTCAGATGCTGTACAGCGCTATAAAATACGCACCTAGAGATACAACCGTCCAATAACTGAAACCACCTCAGCGAACATCAGTTCGCTGACGGTAGCCTACCCCTTTGACTGCAAACTGTGGATGGATAGCCGCGGAAACTGCTGCTTGGAATATGACCGCGGACATGCGGAGCAACTGCTGAGAACGTTGGGGTGTAGTCATCTCCAGCCTGGTGGCTAACACTGCTGCCGTATCAGTTTTGGCCGAAAAGTCTCCTGCCCGCTGTAATATAAAAGCAAACAGATCCCAACATGTCGGTGTAAATTCAAAGAACGCTACAAATACACACCTGGATGATGAGGATCTGCTCCCCTGTGTTCACTGGATAATGCCAGCAGGTTACCGTACTCCCTGTGCGGTCGCGGCTACAGAGTCACGAATGGGAGGACACTGCATGTCTGCCTAACACTACATGAGACCGTCTCCCCAGGTGTGGAGCAGAAATTTGCGTTATTTAAACAATACGTATCTGTGCACACGCAAGAGACCTAGTGCCTGCCACAAATGGCACTCAGTCACTGGGGGAGAGGACAGTCCGCCACAGCAAACCTGTCGTAATGCACCGACGCCCTTGCAGATAAATGTTGCTAACAAATTTAGCGCCGAGTACTCCCTTTCCCAACCCCTTTTCTCTAGACCAATCAGAAACAGGCTTGCTCTGCTACCGCCTACCATCATTCTTTTAAAACATCTGTGGGCTACTGCCATTGTTGTGTCCATTTTCCATTTTATATGGCTTTATGACAGGTGGATTACATATACAGGTTCTTTTACACACTCTGGTGATGCCACAAAACGGTCAAATGCATCGTCGATGTTAAATAATTTCGCAATCCAGTTTGTTATGCTGAAATTGTATGGGTGACTTCATTTTCAGCCAGGTGGACTCCCATGTTGAGTGAAGACAAGTGATTACGATGTATAAACAAAGTAAACTCTGCAATATTGTTTGTATATGCGAGATCACTGTAAGTCTCGTATATTTACCACTGGAAAACCAGAGTTTGATCATTCCTACTAACAATATTTGACTGATCCATAGAAATACAAAGACACACGCTGGAAAGCTAGTACATTGTAGTATTTAAACATTTATTGAATGTAACTTCTACAATACAATAGCTGGCTGTAAAGTAGATGTAGACGTCAATCGATCTAGTCAGATGTGGTTCCTCTCGGTCGACTGGTACTTCGATCGGCGGTGCAGTACAGCGGCTCTGGTGATATCTTCTCACAGACTCTGCTATAGCGGTTGCCATTAGATGCGGACGAAGACTGATCTTCCTTCGACTGGCCGGGCCTATATAGTGAGCTGGAGCCAATAGAAACCCAGTGTAGGAATCTGTGGCTGGCTATCTCGCGGTGATCTCTGCAAGGAAAGGTTCCTATTAATCGACTGGAATCTTTGACGTGTTTACCTGATGTCTTCGCCTGTTGGTTTGTTTCCCTCACAGCGTGGCTGTTATGCGGTGCTGCCTGCCATTTAGGGGAACCCGATGGCAGACAGTACACACCTCCCTTCCTGGGTTGGGGGGGGGGGGGGGGAGGGCGACGTCGTCCTGCTCGGTCTTGGCGGCCTCGTGTAGGAGGCGGTGAAAACTCGCCCCCGCAGAGTAGAGCGCGGCGTGGCGGGCCAGACGGGTAGAGATGCGTTGTGGAAGAGGCGGAGAAGCCGGCCGCGATGGTTCCAGGGGCATAGGTTCATCGACGTCCGCGGGATGCTGCCCGAAAAGTGGACTGCGTGGGCGTCACTGGCTAGTCTGCGACACCGGCGGCGGTGCCAAGGTCATGGGGGCATCGTCAACGCTGGCGGATGGCGCAGCCGGTCGGGCCGGCGGAGGAGCCGGTGGAGCCTGCAGCCGCTGTGGAGATGACTGCTGTTGCTGCTAGATGGGATCTTTTTTTTCTTTTTTTTTGTGTGGGTTTAGGGCGCACAACTTCAATGGTCATTAGCGCCCTGACTACTCTAAAAATGCACCGCGAGCCACAAGTTGACAACAACAACTAAAAGGAAAAACACAATAAAAGACAGACTGACAGGCATAGGATTAAAAAACAACATCAAATGTCCTTAGCGAGGTGTGTCAAATTGATAAAACAAAGAACACGAGCCGCTGCTCGTGGGTCATCCGCTAAAATGTCATCGAAAGTATTAGGCAGGTTGAGATCGAGGCGCAGTTGGTTAAGATCGGGACAGGACATTAAAATGTGTCTAACCGTCAGCAAGTGCCCACATGGGCAGAACGGCGCCGGCGCAGCCGTCAGCAGATGGCGATGGCTGAACCGGCAGTGTCCAATCCTTAACCTTGCTAAAACGACCTCCTCCCGCCGAGAAGGGCGTGAGGAGGACGTCCAAGCCACGGGAAGAGGTTTTAAGGCCCGAAGCTTGTTGTCGGTAAGTGCAGCCCAATCGGCATGCCACAGCGACACAACGCGCCGACAAATGACCCTGCTAAAATCGGACGAAGGGACACAACAAGAAGCTGTCCGAGGCTGGAGGACCGCAGCCTTGGCCGCGGCATCTGCAGCTTCGTTCCCAGGGATACCGACATGGCCAGGAACCCACATAAAGCTAACCGGCGGACCGACGTCCACCAGCCGCTGAAGAGAGCGTTGGATCCGGTGTACGAAAGGGTGAACCGGGTACGGATCACTGAGGCTCTGGATGGCGCTCAGGGAATCTGAGCAGATGACATAAGCAGAATGTCGGTGGCGGGAGATGTAAAGAACAGCCTGGTAGAGGGCAAAGAGCTCAGCTGTGAAGACCGAACAATGGTCATGGAGCCGGTATTTGAAACTTTGTGCCCCGACTATAAAGGAACACCCGACCCCGTCATTGGTCTTAGATCCATCTGTATAAATGAAAGTCATGTTGATGAACTTCGAACGAAGTTCCAAAAAACGGGAGTGGTAGACCGAACTGGGGGTGACCTCTTTTGGGAGCGAGCTGAGGTCAAGGTGAACGCGGACCTGAGCCTGGAGCCAAGGTGGCGTGTGGCTCTCGCCCACTCGAAAGGTTGCAGGGAGTGAAAAATTAAGGTGTTGAAGGAGGCGACGAAAGCGAACTCCAGCGGGTAGCAGGGCAGAGACATACAACCTATATTGACGGTCAAGAGAGTCGTCAAAAAAGGAACGATAAGACGGATGGTCGGGCATTGACAGTAGCCGACAGGCATACCGACAAAGCAGTATATCGCGCCGGTAAGTGAGTGGCAATTCGCCAGCGTCAGCATGAAGACTCTCTACGGGACTGGTATAAAATGCTCCGATCGCAAGTCGTAAACCCCGATGTTGTATGGAGTTGAGGCGGCGTAAGATGGATGGCCGTGCAGAGGAGTATACGAAGCTCCCATAATCCAGCTTGGAGCGGACGATCGACCGATATAGACGAAGTAGGACGGTTCGATCCGCTCCCCACGACATACCACTGAGAACACGGAGGACATTTAAAGAACGGGTACAATGGGCGGCCAAATATGACACATGTGGAGTCCAGCTAAGTTTCCTGTCAAAGGTAAGGCCTAAAAATTTGGTTGTCTCCACGATTGGGAGAGCAACGGGACCAAGTCGTAAGGACGGTGGGAGAAACTCTTTGTAGCGCCAGAAGTTAATACAGACCGTCTTCTCGGCAGAAAAACGGAAGCCATTGGCGACACTCCAGGAGTAAAGACGGTCAAGAGAACGCTGAAGACAGCGCTCCAGGACACGTGTACGCTGCGCGCTGCAATAGATGGTAAAATCGTCCACAAAAAGAGAGCCTGATACATCAGCTGGGAGGTAATCCATTATTGGATTGATCGCGATGGCGAACAGAGCGACGCTCAAAACTGAGCCCTGTGGCACCCCATTCTCCTGGCGAAAGGTGTCGGACAGGACAGAACCCACACGTACCCTGAACTGTCGATCCATTAAAAAGGAACGAATAAAAAGAGGGAGGCGACCGCGAAGGCCCCATGTATGCATGGTGCGGAGAATGCCCGCCCTCCAACAGGTGTCGTAAGCCTTCTCTAAATCAAAGAACACAGCCGCGGTCGGGTGCTTCCGCAAGAAGTTATTCATAATGAAGGTCGACAAGGTAACCAGATGGTCAACAGCAGAGCGGCGCCTACGAAATCCACATTGGACATTGGTAAGTAGGCGTCGAGACTCAAGCAGCCAAACCAATCGAGAGTTAACCATTCGCTCCATCACTTTACAGACACAGCTGGTAAGTGAGATAGGTCGATAACTGGAAGGCAAGTGCTTGTCCTTCCCCGGCTTAGGAATCGGGACAACAATAGACTCGCGCCAGCATGCGGGAACATGTCCCTCAATCCAGATGCGATTGTATGTACGAAGAAGAAAACCTTTACCCGCAGGAGAAAGGTTCTTCAGCATCTGAATATGAATAGAATCCGGCCCTGGAGCGGAGGACCGTGATCGGCCAAGTGCGGTTTCGAGTTCCCGCATGGTGAATGGGGCATTATAACTTTCACAATTCGAGGAGCAAAAGTCAGGTGGCCTAGCCTCCTCTGCCTGTTTGCGGGGGAGGAAGGCAGGGTGGTAATGAGCGGAGCTCGAAACCTCGGCGAAAAAGCGGCCGAAGGCATTGGAGACAGCCTCAGGGGCCACAAGGACTTCATTCGCGACCTTCAAGCCAGAAACTGGGGAGTGGACCTTAGTGCCAGATAGCCGGCGCAGGCTACCCCAGACAACAGAAGAAGGAGTAAAACTGTTGAAGGTGCTTGTGAAAGCAGCCCAGCTGGCTTTCTTGCTTTCGTTAATAATACGACGACACTGAGCACGTAATCGTTTATAATTAATACAATTCGCCACTGTAGGGTGGCGTTTAAAGGTGCGTAAAGCACGTCGACGAGCACGTAAAGCGTCTCTACATGCTGCGGTCCACCAGGGGACCGGTACGCGACGTGGAGAAGAAGTAGGGTGAGGGATGGAATATTCAGCAGCAGCGAGAATGACTTCCGTGAGGTGTGCGACCTGACGATCGCAGCTTGTGAAGGTTTGATCCTGAAAGGTCGCCCTGGAAGAAAAGAGCCCCCAGTCTGCCTTGGAGATGGTCCAACTAGAGGAGCACAGAGAGGGAGTATGCTGCAGGAGATGGATAACACACGGGAAGTGGTCGCTCGAATATGTATCAGCAAGTGCATACCACTCAAACCGGCGTGCAAGTTGGGGAGTACATATAGAGAGGTCTAAATGGGAATAGGTATGAGATGTGTCCGAAAGAAAAGTAGGGGCGCCAGTATTAAGGCAGACAAGATTGAGCTGGTTGAAAAGGTCTGCTAACAAGGAGCCCCTCGGGCAGGAGGCTGGAGAACCCCAAAGGGGATGGTGGGCATTGAAGTCTCCAGTTAACAAAAATGGTGCAGGTAGCTGAGCAATAAGTTGCATCATGTCCGCCCTGGTAACGGCAGATGACGAGGGAGTGTAAACGGTACAAAAGGAAAACGTAAAAGTGGGGAGAGTAATGCGGATGGCAACTGCCTGCAGGCCGGTGTGCAACGTGATGGGATCGTAGTAAATATCATCCCGGACCAGCAACATAACCCCTCCATGAGCTGGGATTCCTACCATAGGGGGTAGGTCAAAACGCACAGAGGTGTAGTGTGCCAAGGCAATGTGATCGCATGGGCGTAGCTTCGTTTCCTGGAGGGCTACGACGAGCGGACGATGCAAGCGGAGCAGCAACTTCAAGTCCTCTCGGTTGGAGCGAATGCTGCGAATATTCCAGTGAATAAGTGCCATCGTAAGAAAAGGAAGATGAGAGAAGGGGTCACCTCGAAGGCCGCTTAGGGCCTGGCTTCGAGCGAGCACTGCCGCCGCTATCAGTAGGCGGACAGTCATCGTCCATGGGGTCTATAGGGTCATCGGCCATCTCGGGAGGATGGCCGGGAGGGGGAGCTTCCTCCGCCGGTGAACGGCCAGATGTACGGCTACCGGCGGTGCGGCCAGGCGAAACGGATGACGGCCTGGGGCGGCAACCGCTGGGTGGCGCAGGAGAAGAGATGCGCCGTGGCGGAGAAGGAGAACTGTGCTTTCTATGCGCCTTTTTGGAAGGACGTTTGTTGGAAGTACCGGTCGAAGGCTGGGAGGTCGAGGGACGGAGGAAGTCTGCACGGGATGGTTCCTTCTTGAAGGACCGTGCATCTGACTTCGGGGTCTTCGACTTAGCAGAAGCTGAGGAAGTGGCTGGTGTCTGTGGTGTGATGGGAGGAAGAGGAGACGTCGACCGCGCGATCTTAGCACTGGCCGAACGGACGACCGTGGTGCTGAAGGTCAGATCGCATGTCTGGGTTGCGACCTCCCGAGGAGAGGCAAGGACAGTACTATATTTCCCCGCTGGGAGCAGCGTGGGCTTCCTACTAGCCAATAGCTTGCGAGCAGCCGAGGTGGACACTTTCTCTTTGACACGAATTTCTTGGATGCAACGTTCGTCCTTATAGACAGGACAGTCGCGGGAGGATGCGGCATGGTCACCCTGACAGTTCACACAATGAGGAGACGGAGGTGGACAGTCACCCTCATGTGCATCCCTGCCACAAGTGACACATTTAGCCGCATTGGAACAAGACTGTCGAGTGTGATTGAAACGCTGACACTGGTAGCAGCGCGTAGGTGTCGGGACATAGGGGCGAACAGAAATAACCTCGTAGCCCGCCTTGATGCGCGATGGCAGCTTAACACTATCGAAGGTCAAGAAGAGTGTCCGGGTCGGTACAAGGTCGTTGTTGACCTTTTTCATGACCCGATGGACAGCCGTCACGCCCTGCTCAGCGAGGAAAGATTGAAGCTCCTCGTCAGTCAATCCGTCGAGGGAGCTAGTATACACTACACCACGAGACGAATTCAAAGTTCGGTGGGCCTCCACCCGGACAGGGAACGTGTACAGGAGTGTGGCCCGAAGCAGTTTTTGTGCCTGGAAGTCACTCTCAGTTTCTAGTAATAAGGTGCCGTTACGCAACCTGGTACAAGATTTGACAGATCCGGCTATGGCATCAACGCCCTTCTGAATAACAAAAGGGTTGACAGAGGAAAAATCCTTTCCGTCCTCAGTGCGAGAAACTACGAGGAACTGTGGGGCAGGCGGTAGTACTTTTGTCACTGTTGGCTGGTCACGTTTCCGTTTTTGGGTCGAAGTCGAAAGCGATGGAGTAGAATCCATTGCGGAGGAATCCCCCATGATTGCCAGCGTCTCCGATGGCGCGCTCCTTCCTTGTGGGGACCCCCTCAGAGGGCACTCCCGCCTTAGGTGAATGTTTACACCTCAGGTCACACCTCCCGAGAAACAGACGGAGGGACCAATCGGCATGGTCAGAAGGTATCAGCTCAGGCAATCACCCCTCCCCGGGCCTGGCCTTTACCAGGGGGTACGCGCGTGCCTTACATGTCTACCCAGGGCGGGGACTTACGCGTTACCCCGTCACCGGCTACGCGTGCGAACGCGTGGGTCGGCCTTCAGACACGCACAGGGAGGAAGGAAGAAGAGGAAAAAGAAGAGAGAGAGGGAGAAAGAGGACAGACTGTCTCAAACGCCGAGGCGGAGACCAGAGAAGGCAAGGAGAAGGCAAGGAGAAAAAGGCAATGAGAAGGCAAGGAGAAAAAGGCAATGAGAAGGCAAGGAGAAAAAGGCAATGAGAAGGCAAGGAGAAAAAGGCAATGAGAAGGCAAGGAGAAAAAGGCAATGAGAAGGCAAGGAGAAAAAGGCAATGAGAAGGCAAGGAGAAAAAGGCAATGAGAAGGCAAGGAGAAAAAGGCAATGAGAAGGCAAGGAGAAAAAGGCAATGAAAAGGCAAGGAGAAGTCAAGGGAAAGAGTAAGGAAGACAGTGAGGTGGAGAAGAGCAAAGAAAGGGACCAACAAAAGGAAGGAAGAAACGAGAAGTGAAAAACCAAAAAGCCCACGATTATAGGTCGTGAAACCGTCCGTCTCCGGACGCAGGCGCTAACTACCCCCGTGAGGGGGATGGACTCCATTTAGTCGCCTCTTACGACAGGCAGGAATACCTCGGGCCTATTCTAATCCCCGGACCCGCAGGGGGAAGATGGGATCTGGCACCCCTGCACGCCGACCACAGGTGGAAGAGATCACATCCGGGTGGCCGGAAGAAGGCGGCAGAGCGGTTTGCCGGAAAGACCCTGATATCAGCGCTGGAGTTGGTTGCGGTGCCGGCAGACCACTTTGTCGGCAATGCGGACATCAAAGAGCTGACGGCCTCGCCGCTGGACGATCACCCCCTCAATCCATCCGGCTCTCGGGCCGAAACCTCGCGCCTAGATAAGGGATCCCGGAACAAAGGGAGCCTGTGCAGTCGGAACCCTTTGTTTGGGTCCGGGCCGGAGGAGGTGCAAAAGGGTACGAGGTTGCCGGCCATGCAGAAGTCCTGCCGGACTACGGGAGCCGATGGGCGTCGACCGATTGGAACTGAGGAACAATGTCCGCGACTCGTCCAAAGTGTGGGTGGAGGCATATTTTGACATTTGGGCCTTAAATGTCCGGACGAGGCGTTCGGCCTCGCCGTTCGATTGCGGGTGAAAGAGCGGAGTTGGATGCCGTTGGCAGAACAAAACGTCGCGAATTTCTGGCTCTGGAATTGAGGGCCGTTATCGGTAACAATTGTTAGCGGCAACCCTTCCAAGGAAAAATCTTTCTTGAGAGCAGCGAGGGTCGCTTCCGCAGTGGTGCTGGTACGACGGATAACGAACGGAAAACGTGAAAAGGCATCGGTGACGAGAAGCCATTGGTAGCTGAAGAAGGGGCCGGCGAAGTGCAAATAAATGCGATCCCATGGACCCGCCGGCTTAGGCCAAGAGAGGAAGGTTTGAGGGGGTTATTTGTAATTGTAATCCTTAAGTATTTAGTTGAATTTACAGCCTTCAGATTTGTGCGACTTTTGGCGCAATCGAAACTCAGCGGATTTTGAGAGCTCGTTTCTCAGAATGGAGCAGGATAAGGTTACGATTGTGGATGGAGCCGTAATCAGTTACTCTCAGTTGCACAACAAATACGTAAACTTTATTTATAGAAATTAAAATTTTAAAACGATCTCTTAAAAAGACGATTGACTGTGTGATAGCACAGAAAAAAAT
This sequence comes from Schistocerca cancellata, assembly GCF_023864275.1. NCBI lineage: Eukaryota > Metazoa > Arthropoda > Insecta > Orthoptera > Acrididae > Schistocerca > Schistocerca cancellata. Next base: position 96,355,430 of record NC_064635.1, on the reverse strand, counting down.
ATCCACAATTTTAGGGCCGAAGGCCACCAACAATAACCTCAAACAACAAACGGCTGAAGGCCTGAATTAGAAGTCAGAAGAACAATTCCAAATTGCACTTTTAAAATAAATACGTTGCTTTTAAAACAAGTTTGCTTAAAAAACTTTTTGTGACACGGCTGAAGGCCTTATCACCAAAGAAGTTGCTGTGGCCTTCTCCACCCGACATCACGGCGCCTACAGCATAAGCAACGAGACTGACAGCCTGCATCCGCGGGTTGCCCGCGTCGCGGGCACACCGAAGCACTACACGACCGACAGGCAGTATTGGTGAATGGCCACAGCAACAACCACAACAACAACAACACCACAGCAAAGACACCAGCAGCCACCAGGGGCCACTACCGGGCCACATAAACATAAGGAAGAGGTCGCTGCAGATCCCGGAACTATTTTCACACGTCAAACCACGTGACGGAAAATAGTTCCGAGGTACTCATCTGCCGAAGCGCTATAAAGGCCGGCGCTCGGCCACACACCGGCAGTTCATCAACCGCCAGCAGACGTGGACAGCTGCCGCCGCGGCAGCCCGGCTTGGATCTTCTCGCTGATCTCTGGATTAGGCTTGGTATAGCTGATAAGTCTGGCCGAGACTAGTAGAAAATTATTCAGTTGTTTTCTATCTTATTGTTGTATGTAGTTGTGATTCGAAGACGGATCACTTTTTTGTGTTGGTGTTATACTTGGAGAATTTGTTTTGGCTAATTGAACAGCCCAATAAATTCTTTTCGGACTTTGATCGTTAGTTTCTTCTGCTTACGCAGACATATCAGAAGTGAAATTATTGCTCGGCTGAAGGCCACATCAACAATAATTAGTGAATTACAAATATCCTTAAAACAAAGACCACAATCTAAGGAATCAGGACAAGCAGTTCTCAGCAAGTGTTCCAAGGGTCGGCCTGGGAAAGTAATTCAAACATAAGGTAGGGTGAGACAGCAGTCAAGAGTAGTAGCGACGCAAGAGGATAGCAACTAAAACTACTCAAACTAGGGGCAGATTAAGCGTAGACCGACCGACTAACCAATGCGCCTAACGTCCAATCACTGGTACAACGATGGAATATTTTTAGGCAAGGGCGAAGACAGACAGCACTACGTCTTCACAAAACATATATATATACAAGAGGTTAAACTACACGGCGTGTCGGACAGCATCAACACGACGAGGAAAGGTACACTGTCGGAAGGGTACCCTAACCTCCAGGGCAGGTAACTGGGGCGTTAGCGGCCACAAGGCAGAAGATGCCACTGCTTGTACTTCACTAATAAGAGTAATACTAAATTCAGTGATGAATAACAAATAGAGAAAGACGGCTGCAATATTTCACCGCCTCTAAACACTTCACTCGTTGCCGCCAGGCTCAGCGGCCCTGGGAGCAACAACCCGCCTGCCAAAGTCGAGATCTCAGAATAGTCAAGGTTGCATTAGCAGTTAACTCTTCACTCAAACGTCCAGGGTTCGGTGTACAACGAAGTCGTCGCTCTCACAGCCACCCCTCCTCGATCCGGCAGTGGCAGCACGCCGCCAGCAACCCCGGCTCGCCCCCGCGCTGCACGCACCTGCTCGCTGCTGCGCCCCCTAACGACCTTATGTCCGTTCACCCTCCCACTCACACCAAATCCAGTACGCAGACAGCATTAAAATAACTGCTCATTCAAAACCACAAGATCACAAGATACACACCGAGCCCGGGAAACAATTCCGACAACAACTCACAATACTAAAACCAGTCACTATGAAACAACATGGACGAATTACAAGTCGGCACAAACACAGAAGCCCGAAGTGGTTGGAACACCTAATGTACGTCGTCCGCTGCGACGACCGAACGACCAACCAACGGTCGTCTCCACTCAAGTCAGGTACAGGATAGATCACAGTATAAATCATAGACTGGCAACTTATTTCCATGAGATAACTTCGACGGCCAGAGACAGACAGACAGACAGACAGACAGACACACAGACACACAGACACACAGACACACAGACACACAGACACACAGACACACAGACACACAGACACACAGACACACAGACACACAGACACACAGACAAAATATCAGATCCTGTCCTTGACGTGGCCGTGCACTCTCGCGACCACACCCTTCCGCCGGACAGTGGATGTGTGTCGCGAGCGGTCGGGCGAGTACTGGCTGTCCAGACCTCACTGCTGCTCTGTCCCAACTCCTCTTGTTCGACACACGACGACCCGGAAGTACTAAAGGCTGCTCCAAAGATGGTACCACAGTAAGCGCTATCGATAAGCGCTGCTGCTGCTGCCACTCACGGACAGACAACGCGAGCAAACGTAGCGGCGACAGTGAACACACTAAGAAAACGAGGCGCCACTCGCTATTACAAGATGCCAAGCTATGATCCTGATCAGTTACCGCTTAGCAGCCAGCTATTGTTGCTCGAGCATCAGATTAGCGAAGCTGTTACTTCACGTCATCGAGAGAAACAAGGATATTCCTATCTTCAGTATCATTGTCGTCCAATTGTTTTTATTGTGATTATTGCGTCTGCTGAATCATCAAGTTAATATAGTAGTCGTAGTGATGGGAGTGCAATAAAAATGAAGGTAATTGCGGGTAATGCTGTTCAGATAGTTTCAATTAAATGTCCAAGCTGTATATTTCGGTTTGTATAGCTCTCTATGGATCGGAGTGTGGAAACAGATCCCTTAATCTGGGAGGTAGGTTAGAAAATTTAAAAAAGGAAATCGACAGGTTGAGGGTAGATATAGTAGAAATTAGTGTGGTTTGGTGGCAGGAGGAAGAGGGCTTCTGGTCCGGTGAATAAAGGGTTATAAATACAAAGGCAAATATGGGTAAAGCAGGAATGGTTTAATAATGAATAAGACAATAGGAATGCGGGTACACTACTGTGAACAGCATAGTAATGCATTGTCGCTGATAAGATACATTGAGATAAAAAAAGTCATGGATAGCAATGTCAACATATAGAGGTGGATGTAGTATCGCGTACATGAAGTATAAAAGGACAGTGCATGGATGGAGCAGTCACTTGTAGCCAGGTGATTCATGTGAGAAGGTTACAGATTTCATAATGGTCAAACGACGGGAATTAACTGACACTGAAGCGTAATTTGAGCTAGGCGCTTGGGAAATCCATTCCGGAAAGCGTTAGGAAATTCAATATTCCGCGATTCACGGTGTCAAGGGTGTGCCGAGAACACCACATTTCGGGCATTACCTCTCATCACGCACAGTGCAATGGCGACAGCCTTCACTTAACGACAGAGAGCAGCACTATTTGCGTACAGTTGTCAGTGCCAACAGACAACCAACATTCCGTGAAATAAGCGCAGAAATCAATGTGGGACGTAGGACGAATGTATCCGCTAGACACAGTGCGGAGAAATTTGGAGTTAACCACAGCAGCAGACGACCGATGCGAGTGCCTTTTCTGACAGCACAACATAGTCTGCAGCGTCTCTCCTGGACTCGTGACCGTTTGGGTTGGATTCTGAAAGACTGGACAACTGTGTCGTGGTCGGATGAGTCCCAATTTCAGTTGATAAGAGCCGATGGTAGGATTCGACTATGGCACAGGCCCCACAGACCCAAGTTGTCAACAAGGCGTTGTGCAAGCTGGTGTAACGGTGTAGGCTGTGTTTACATGGACGGACTGGGTCCTCAGGACCAACTGAACCTATCAGTGACTGGAAATGGAGATGTTTGGCTACTTGCAGATCAGCAGCAGCCACTGACTGACTTCATGTTCCCAAATAACGGTAAAATTTCTATGGATGACAATGCGCCACGTTATTGGGCCACAACTATTCGTGACTCGTTTGAAGAACATTCTGGAAAATTCGATCGAATGATTCGATTGCCCAGATCGCCTGACACGTATCCCATTTAGGGGACATATAGACAGATCAGTTCGTGCACGAAATCCTGCACTGGGAACACTCCCGCAATTATGGGCGTCTATAGAGGCAGCATGGCTATTTCTGCAGGGGACTTCGAACATCGTGTTCAGTCCATGTCACAACCAATATCTGCATTACGTCAGGCGGAAGGAGATCCGACAGTATATTAGGAGGTATCCCATGACTTTTGCGACCTCCGAGTAGTGACGAAGCCCACACCTCTCTCTCTCTCTCTCTCTCTCTCTCTGAATTCATAGTGAATGAGAATATTCTGGGAGAAAACTGGTAAGCATAGTTTTCCCAATATGTCACGGTAAGAAAATTATTGGCTGTTTTACCCGTCTGCGACGGGCGGGAGGAAACCATAGACGACAAACGTAAGCAAAAAAATATGAGAAAATGAAATTACACTACTGGCCATTAAAATTACTACACCACCAAAATGACGTGCTACAGACGCGAAATATAACCGACAGGAAAAAGATGCTGTGATATGCAAATGATTAGCTTTTCAGAGCATTCACACAAAGTTGGCGCCGGTGGCGACACCTACAACGGGCTGACATGAGGAAAGTTTCCAACCGATTTCTCATACACAAACAACGGTTAACCGGCGTTGCCTCGTGAAACGTTGTTGTGATGCCTCGTGTCAGGAGGAGAAATGTGTACCATCACGTTTCCGACTTTGATAAAGGTCAGACTGTAGCCTATAGCGATTGCGGTCTCTCGTATCGCGACATTGCTGCTCGCGTTGGTCGAGATCCAATGGCTGTTAGCAGAATATGGAATCGGTGGGTTCAGGAGGGTAATACGGAACGCCGTGCTGGATCCCAACCGCCTCGTATCACTAGCAGTCGACATGACAGGCATCTTACCCGCATGACTAACAGATGGTGCATCCATATCTCGATCCCTGAGTCAACAGATGGGGACGTTTGCAAGACGACAACCTTCTGCACGAACAGTTCGACGACGTTTGAAGCAGCATGGACTATCAGCTCGGAGAACATGGCTACGGTTACCCTCGACGCTGCATCACAGACAGGAGCGCCTGCGATGGTGTACTCAACGACGAACCTGGGTGCACGAATGGCAAAACGTCATTTTTTCGGGTGAATCCAGGTTCTGTTTACAGCATCATGATGGCCGCATCCCTGTTTGGCGACATCGTAGTGAACGCACATTGGAAGCGTGTATTCGTCATCGCCATACTGGCGTATCACCCGGCGTGATGGTATGGGGTGCCATTGGCTACACGTCTCGGTCACTTCTAGTTCGCATTGACGGTACTTTGGACAGTGGACGTTACATTTCAGATGTGTTACGACCCGTAGCTATACTCTTCATTCGATCCCTACGAAACCCTACATTTCAGCATTATAATGCACGACAACTTGTTGCAGGTCCTGTATGGGCGTCTCTGGGTACAGGAAATGTTCGACTGCTGCCCTGGCCAGCACATTCTCCAGATCTTTCACCAATTGAAAACGTCTGGTCAATGGTGGCCGAGCAACTGGCTCGCTGCAATACGCCAGTCACTGCTCTTTATGAACTGTGGTATCGTGTTGAAGCTGCATGGGCAGCTGTACCTGTACACGCCATCCAAGCTCTGTTTGACTCAATGCCCAGGCGTATCAAGGCCGTTGTTACGGCCAGAGGTGGTTGTGTTCTCACTTTGAAATGAACGAACAGTAGAAACTGCGTATAAACTACATTAAACAACTGACCAGACAAATATGCTAAGCAAAACTCTATTCAGCGCCGTGTAGTGGATAACAAATGTTTTGTCTCTGTGATGCTGCACTTAATTTGTTTTGCATAGACGATGCTATGTTGCACATAGTTCAGCTCTTAGCGGATCATATTACAAAACTGTCTACGACAAACTGTAGTTTAGCGTTCTCGTAGGGCACAGGTTATTTATTCAGTCTTTAAAGTTTTTGTACTTTAAACGAGTACAACCATACGTGACAATATTGGACTTGTTAAGCACTGTGTCTATCCAAACGATTTTAATTACAAAACATTTCTTTGTAAAAAAAAAAAACAGAAAACATTTTTCGGTACTATAAATTACAGTATTAATAGACTTCTATAAATACGTTTTTGAAATCACTTTGGGGGCAAGGCATAAACGTCTTTCACAGATAATGAGGATATATTATGTGTTGTAAGCCCAATGAATGAATGAAGTTATATGATGAACAGAACATACTTTATGCATTCAATCAGTTACCAGCTAGTATTTAATTGTTCTCTAAATATTTTTCAAAAGAATTTTACTCTTTTTTAATGTATTGGTTACGATTTTCTGATGGCAAATTATTTTCAGAAATATTTTCATTTGCTATAGTTATATAATAACCAAATAAAGTTTACTTGCGCACTGATCAATAAACTGTCATTATTATAAGGCTTAGTTTTCAGGATTGCATGAGAACTTTTTTTTCAATATTTACATTTGACTGAGGCAAAAGTGAATAGTTGTGTTTACGTGGCATTATACTTTGTTTCCAATCCTCCCAACTTCGGCGTAGCCGACGGGAAAACATGCCTCCGCAAAAAAACGCAGCGAGGAATAAAATTTCCATCCAGTTTTGTTTAACATAAAGTTCGCTTCATGTTTACAACCGCTACATAACAGAATTACACACAAAATTGTTTTGTTTTAATTATGTTACCAAAATTATTGTACTGATTGTTTTCAATTCCGAGCTATTTTTGGCTCAACAGTTTACAAATTGTAGTAAAGTTCTTAAACTTAGCGTGACACACGTCAGCGTTAAAGTCTTCATTGTAAATTTCATTTGATACGACTATGTAATTGATACGGAGCTCACATCACACGGTCGGCGGCTCCTATCATCTGTTCTGTTGTGGCTCTGCCGCTACACCAACTGCTTCATAGGAACAAATGCCTGCTGCTGGTACCAAAGTTAGCACGATGTGTCGCGGGCTGCGCTTCTGCTTTTCACCTCCGCATCGTTTATACAAAACAAATTAAGTGCAGCATCACAGAGACAAAACATTTGTTATCCACTAGACGGCGCTGAATAGAGTTTTGCTTAGCATATTTGTCTGGTCAGTTGTTTAATGTAGTTTATACGCAGTTTCTACTGTTCGTTCATTTCAAAGTGAGAACACGTTTCCTTGTTTTACGTTGGCAACACTGTCACCGGTCAGAGCGCGGCATGACATCCACTGTAGAATTACTGTTAGCCTGTTGCACATAGTTCAGCTCTTAGCGAATCATATCACAAAACTGTCTACGACAAACGGTAGTTTAGCGTTCTCGTAGGGCACAGGTTATTTATTCAGTCTTTAAAGTTTTTGTACTTTAAACGAGTACAACCATACGTGACAATAGTGGACTTGTTAAGCACTGTTACTGAATACCACAATGGCAGACATCAGTTCGCGTAGTTAGTACCACGTTTACCAGCCGCGTTTATTTGTGGTTCCGTGCGAGAACACTTACGAAGATACACTTGGTTAAAAGCGTTCGTGCATACTTCATCCGATTACCTCCATAATCCGACGCAGCAGAGGTGAGTACAGATTCACGTACTACTATGGGCTTTCACATGTTTTATTTGCTTATGCTTGCGTAGCCTTTCAGTATCACTTAAATAAGTGTGCTGAGTTCCACAGTGGGTTTCAAACTGCAATAAATACAGAGTCTTTGTGTCTCTTTTCTCAGGAGCTTCTGTGTACATTGACAATCAAATAGTTGCTGTGCAAGTATTTTGTTCTCACGCAAGGTGAAGCTTAATACAACACTAGAATTATTTGTATATTAATATCTCTCTTGTGATTTTAGCAGTGGAGCTATGTAACAAGATTTATATATTCTCATAGTATTCGTTCATGTACTTAGTTACTTGGTTGATGTTTACATGTGAAATATCTTGCGTAAAAGAAAAACTTGTTTCCTTTCGTACAGGCACCGCTATACGACCTTTACTTGCATAGAAATTACGGTGTCTACGAAATAAGCGAAAATTACCAGAGCAAAAAGTGGGTAAATAAACCGTCCGCCGCGTGCGCGAATCGAACATGGGCATCCAGACACACACAAAGAGAAATTTTGTGTAACTACGAGATTGACAAGTTTCAATAAGGAACTCATTTCCTAGATTTTTCTATTAGTACTATGGGCTTACTTTATTCATATAGAAAAATTCACAAGCAAAATAATTACTGGTTCCTGCCAAAACTTAGCAACTAAGCTTGTAAAAATAAGCTAAACATAAGCCATACGCATTTACAGGTTTGTGCCTTGCTTGCATAGCTAAAGATTTTTATTTCTCTTGCTTGCTGGTATATCTTACCCATACTGGCTGTGCTTACAGTAAAAGTGTGATTTTATCGTGTACATTTTAATATTCATTCCCATACCATGTATCTCTGTCATACATTAGTACTTTCCCAAATTATTTTGCATTAACTATTGTACTGTTCAGGACATATTTAAAATTCCTAGCTTTACACGCCACTGTGGTTAGTCCATAAAACAAAGCGTACTTCTACTGCTTCAAAGCTTGTGTCCAAATCTTTATCAGTTGTTATACAAATATATTTGCATATATACATTAGTCCACGAGATTAGTACAGCCGATCATCTGTCTGAGACTGTTACGAATTAAACAGAAATATTTACTATCTATAATTACAAGAAGTTCACTTAACTTTGAAGAATCATGCTTTAAAATTAGAAACTTTTTTTTTCATTTTTAGAAGAGAAATTTGCCGGATTGACTACAAAATGCCATCATAACTAGTAATACTATATATGAAGCTAAATTAAGTAGAAATTGCACCGCCTCTCCTTAGGCCCAGGGAAAGCAATACGTCACATGACAGTACTGTATGTGCAGACGAAGTCGGTAGTCGGCGCAGTGACTGGTGTGAGTGACCTAAAGGCATTTCCCATTTACAGTTGTCACTGCGCGCGGTGTCAACATAGTTTGCGCCTAGGATACATCTGATATGGGACTACCTGCGCATGATATTCGTACCCCTTGATGATGCCAGGCTTATGTGGTAAGACATTTGAATATTTATTTAGCAAATCAGCTAGTTCAGCCTTTTGTTATGTTAAATGCTCTGATTCGCCCATTTTCGTTTGAATGTGGGATAAAATATCCATGGCATCTCCTGTATTCTGACATTCTAGTGCATTATGAACACAGTACTGCCCACCACTAGTGTACAGAGCCTTAGTTTTTATCAATTTGAGACTTTGGCCTTCACTTTTTCGCAATACCTACCATGACATGATGTTTTCCTTAAACTTATAACTTGTTCCGTTCAGAAGGTCGATCTTTGCGTCCCCTCTTCACAGAAATCCCATGCCTACCAGACAGGAAACAGACAAATTCTTGACAGTGAGAAACGTTGAGCCCGGGCCGAATAACGCTGCGCGAACGGCTGGGCACGTTTGGGGAGAGTGGTGGTGGTGGGGGTTACGGGCACGCACTGTAGAGGAACTTTAGAGCGCTGGAGGTATAGTGCGTTCTAAACTGAAGCGTACGCTCAAAATTTTCGTTTAGTATTAAGTGGAGCCCTCACTTTTATGGTGACCATTCGAAAAGTTCTGCCACCTCTGCTTTCGTTAATATCAAAAAAGAATTTCGCTGAATTGGTTTTCGTCTGGTTTATTAACCATTTGTAATTTTCAGAGAAGCATCGTGAGTGCCGAATTTTAATAAAACCTGTACTTTTAACTTGTTGCCCTGTTAAAACTTGCTTATTTTGCCAGAGCACAGCAGAGTTTACAGTTTCACCTCACAAACATGTTGTGCAGAGACAATTCCGAAACTGTGGCTTATGAAGTTTAAGTAAGGAACTGAAGAAAAGTAAGATCGGTAGCTTATGGAAAAGCACATCCGCGGTACAAAAATAAGCGCGTAATATCTTCACTTATGTTGTTCTGAAACCTATAGCATGTGCTTTCTTCGAAAAATTCTGTAGTTCGTGGAATAACACTGTAAATGAAGACGTTCTGCATAATAAACATAAGGAAAAATAGTCTCTTTGCGTTTTATCATTTGCCAAAATCTCATTTCGATATCTCAAACAGTTGAGGAAATATAAGAGATGATGTAGATATTACACTGTGGCTTCATTGATTCGTCAGAGCAGTTTTTTCGAGATCGATGACAGACACCAAGTCCCAAGTCTAAAGAAAAATTCAGTATGTTAGCTAAATTTAATACACCGCTATAATATAATGTAGTATGCACCGACTCGCGTTTTTCAACAAAGAAGTGTATAATACGCGTAAGCTGTGTGGGTGCATCGTAATAATTCCCGATTATCGGCCTGGAAATCAATTCATTAACTAATACATGAATTGTACATACAAAATCAACATTTTTCCGAAAAACTAAAAGCACGAAAACTGCCACTTACATAAAAATGTGAAATGCAAACTTTTTTGAAACTCGTGCAAATATGCAACTATGACTATTAAGGAAATTATGTGCACACATTATCATGTAGATGATACTACTGTTCGGACCTCTCATTCCACACTCACCTAACTAATTGTCCCTTGACGCCAGTAGCACCGGAGACTACACAGTTTTGGAATGGCATTATCGGTAGACGAGTTTTACTAGTTACACTTTTGAAAATTTCACGTCACGGAAGTTAATACCTGCTCCTCTGTCCAGTACAACTGCCGTGGGTATGCTGTCCACTACAGAATTCACGGTTGCCTGAACTAGTTCTTCTTTAAGTTTCATGCACGATTTAAAATCTCCTCACAGTTCTTCTCGAATATCTGTATCCTCTTTATATCGTAGCATATGAATCTTTTCATCAGGTTTGCTCATAGGTTTATATTCTGGGTGTTCACAAATTTTTGAATGCAGGTAAATACGTCAGTGTGAAATTAATAGCATCTATTGTAAAACAGTTATGCTTATCAAGATATTTGTACAACTTCCGCCACAACATAATAATAATAATAATAATAATAATTGATGGCAAGAATGAAACAATGTTTAGGCTTTCACTACTCTCCATTTCACATTTTTATGTAAGTGGCAGTTTTCGCGCCTTTTTTAGTTTTTCGGAAAAATGTACAAGATCATGTTTGTACAATTCATGTATTAGTTAAGGAATTGATTTCCTGGCCGATAATCGGGAATTATTACGATGCACCCACATAGCTTACGCGTATTATACACTTTGTTGGATGTTCGCTTCTAGTCACGCTTATTTGATTTCCTCACTTTCTCAGACAACGAATGTCGTCTGAGAGGCCCTGCTTCCTTTTCCTGGTGATTCTGTTTTCTGTTAGCGTTTAATACAGGTGCAAGGGGCCCAGGTTGGATTCCCAGCTCGAGCAGAAATTTTTTTTCCTTTAGGGACTGGGTATTGTGTTTTCATTTCATCCCCATCTCCGACGCGCAAGTCGCCCAATGTGGCGTCGAATGCAGTAAGTACTTGCCCTCGGCTGCCGAACTTCCCCAAATGGGAGACTCCCGGCTCACAATGCTGTACGCTCATTAAGACAGGTTCAACAGAGATGATGTTGACACTGCACAAGAAAGCCGATTCCTGCGCAGTAAACAGCGAACTCCAAACACACACTACCTTTCATGGAAATTATTAAATTCAAATAGTGCTATCTACCAACGAGGTCACTTGACCAGAATACAAATGAGGCGCTGAGAGCCACGAGGGCCAAAAGCACACTGTCCTTGACCCCCAAATTTAAGTGAATATCAGAGAAACCAGTGAGACAGCTTTTCTTGGATGTTCAGATATACATGTAATGTGGGCCCACAGTGCAGATATACCTGACCCACCGTAAGCTCAACAGACTTCAGAAGCATTGAATAAATGCTCCACTCTCACAATTGACAATCATGTGCTTTATGGTTTTGAGTGCCTCAAATGGATTACTGTTGGTTAAAATCCAAAACTTATTGTACTACATCTCATTCAGAATCTCATAAAATATGTGTTTTTGTCAGTATAAAATATACTAACGTCCGATCTAATGTTACCATATAGCGAGTGAATTGGTGTATCTGCGCAGTGTGCTAACTGCCTCGTGGGATTTATGCCACGCAAACGACTGCTGCAGTGCGCTATCACCTGGTGGTATTGATGTAAACTTTTAGTTGAGTGCTGTGAACCGTGCACATTGCTCATCAAATCCGTATGTATTTGGCCCGTGAATGTGCGCCCGTGATCGTGATCCCAAGTTTCAGTTTCACTGAGTCGGGGAACAATGTAGCGCAGCGCGGTAGGTGCCATTTATTTAGGGTTACCCCATCTACATTATGTTTAAAGCGTTCAAAGAGAAATAACTAATAAATCAGCAAGGTGTCAAAAGTTACGGTGTTCACGTGCTCTTGTGCTCTTACCCAACAGCTGCCATTGCTCTTCATGCCGTCTGTCACTTCCACTCCCCCCCCCCCCCCCCTTTCTGACGGTCGCAGTGAGTACGATGGGGGCGGTTTTAGTATGACCCGCCGGCGTTGCTAGAGGACCATTCCTGCGACACCTCTAAAGTGCTCACGGTAGGATTTTGCGGGGGTGGAGTCCAGTTAGGCGCAGGCCCCGTGTTTTGTCCCGATATACTGCGTCCATTATTTCTGTCATTGTTATTCAGCGACAGTTTCCTAGAATGTGATTGCAACCTATGAATTCTGTTCCGAGAGCAGCCATACCCTGGAGTAACTCGATGTCCAATACTTTGGTTACGATGTCGGCAATCTGCATGCGACGGTTAGTGCATATTTTGTTATCTGTTGTGGCGTTCATTCGCGTGATAGGGTGAGTGTGGCAACGGCGCAGTGCCCTAACAAACAGTATTTACGATTAGTCCAGTAGAATTAGCATTCAAATCGGAAATAATTGCTACAAAAATTTTATTGTTTTAATGGCTTCGTTTGTGTCCCAGTATGACTATCCTACGTTTTCCCCCACGGCGGTGTTGTGGAAAAGTGCTGGGGGGCAAAAATGTTCCGGAAAAAGGGGTATTTTTCGGTTTCGAGATTATATCTCTTAAATGACTCACAAATCGAAAACATAGCGCAATTAAAAATTGTAGGGCATGAAGTTCTGCATTGAACGAGACCATCCGTATATTTCTTGGACCACCCGTTTCCATACTAGTGTTCTTCAAAATTAGTCCAATTTCACATGTTCATAAAAAAATTTTCGTTTTAACATCTTTTTTGTAATATCGTAGAAATTAACCCACCTATCAATCATGTCGTTCATAAAAGAGATATGGTGAGAGAAATTTGGCATTCGATGAAACCAGAAGTGAATTTTTTGAACCACCCATTTGTGTACCGATCCTCATTAAAGTTGGACCATTTCTCATCATCAATTTCAAATGTAGTTCTTCAGTAATTCTTATGTACACTCTTTTAAACACAGAACTATAGCAACCAATTGTCTTGCACTTATTTAATATAGTAATAGAAAAAATTCTAAAATTTTGTAAAATTTGAAACATTAAAAAAATTTTTCGTATGTCGAGGGTTAAGAACTGAGACCTCGTATCTGACAGATGTCAAAGTTCTGACTCAAAAAAACTTGTAAGTGTAAAAAATACATTTTATAACAAAATGATGCAAAAAAGAATGCACAACCTGTGAGTAATAAGTGATTATCTCTAAATAAAAAATCAAAACAAAAATTTTTATTAAAGGTTATTTTTTAGCTCCCTGTGAAATTTGTCTTGTCAGATACGTGGTATCCGTTCATAACCCTCAATATAATATAGTGATACCCATTCAACTGATATGAAGGATGCAGGAAGAGAGAGACACTCCTTGAAATTAAGTAGTGGTTATTATATTTCGTAATTACAGAATTTTACATAAATGTATGAGATGAAAAGGTAAAAGTAGGTATGTACGCAAATTTCACATACGTCAACGTTTGACTGTCATTGCACCACTCAGCTTCTCAAAGTCTGAAATTTCCGAGTCCGACGCCCCGTCACTCGGCTCCTCAAAGTCACTAATTTTCGTCACCTCATATATAGAATCCAGGTCTTCGTTAACATCTTGTTCGTCGGTTTCGTCTGGTTGGAGGGAGCTAGTTCATGAGATCCCCCTCCAGTTTACACAAATTAATGAGCACTTAATACCAGCCTTCCGGCACCCACAACTACCTACACAGCACTTGTTGCATTTGCAGGAAATTGTTGCGAGAAGAGACTGTGGAGCTGGTCCTTTGGAGGTAGGAATGAGGCAAAGACAAAACTCTTAAGCCTGCCATCCCCAGAGGAGCGGATCCATCTGGTGTCCTATCCACATTTGTACTTTTAAGTAGGTCCACAAGCAATGCTGGCGAACTCCTTCCGACGTTGGTGGTAGGGATGCTAGGGTGAATCTGAATTTCACAATCGCTTTGGAAAACAAGTCGAATCGCAAGTTGTCTGAAGTCTCTCCTGCCATACCTACGTAAATCGGAGGTCAGCTTCGACAATAGCTTCAGCTTGAGTGTCATGCTCTAAGAAAGGTTTGATATCTTCCAGAAGACATTTATTTTTGACCATTAGATTGACCGCCTTCTTCCTGCCCTGACCGAAGAGTGCTGAAGTTGTGTCACATCCACATATGGTGTAAAGAAATGAGTGACCTGATCTTTGCCAGTTTGCAACTGTTAGAATCAAATACTTTTGATGAGGTCTTTCCTCTTCCAGATTTCAAGAAATATATATTTGCTGATGGTGTGGCTAGGGCATTGAGCATGATGAGAAGGTTCGTATCCTCACCAACAACCACAACCTTCTCATGCTCCTGTGAAACCTCAAGCACTGTGGCAACAATTAGGTGGTCTGCGTCTTCAGTAGCTTGCCTTACTGAGAAGCCTTCATCTTCGAGCCTCGAAATAAGCAAACTAATGAGATGTGCTTTATTTCTGGAAAGGAATTGCTCCAGAGTCAGTCACCATCATTAGCTCGGTAAATATGACCTCAGGAGTAGTGTGTCTTTTGCTTCGGCAGAGGTGCTCAGCATATTTGATGCTCTTGGTGGGCAGGTCTTCTGGGTAGCCATCGACCACCACACTTGTCGCACTTCCGCTGTAGTGTCTTCTTAAGTATTCAACGTATTTGGTTAGCATTAACTTAAGTGTTTCACCATTCTTCCATACAACGCACTGGAGAAGAAATCCACCATCGATGACAAGTGCTTCTTCCAGGTTTACATCTTTCTTTGGTGTGAACAAGTCGTAACACTGACTTGGGAGTCTCCCTCATTCCAGACATATTGAACAGAGAGAGGGAGAGAGAGAGGGGGAGAGAGAGAGGGAGAGAGAGAGAGGGAGAGAGAGAGAGAGAGGGAGAGAGAGAGAGAGAGGGAGAGAGAGAGAGAGAGGGAGAGAGGGAGAGAGAGAGAGGGAGAGAGAGAGAGGGAGAGAGAGAGAGGGAGAGAGAGAGAGGGAGAGAGAGAGAGAGGGAGAGAGAGAGAGAGGGAGAGAGAGAGAGAGGGAGAGAGAGAGAGAGGGAGAGAGAGAGAGAGGGAGAGAGAGAGAGAGGGAGAGAGAGAGAGAGGGAGAGAGAGAGAGAGGGAGAGAGAGAGAGAGGGAGAGAGAGGGAGAGAGAGAGAGAGGGAGAGAGAGAGAGAGAGAGAGA